>NC_084851.1:33251257-33560193 GCF_033115175.1 Lepus europaeus | reverse complement strand
CAACATTTGTTATTGAAATGCAGATTTAAAATAATCTTCTGATAGTAAATGTTTATTCTATGCTAGGTACAAAATGAAATGGTACAATACAGTTTTGGCTCACAAGTTCACAGACAAATCAATTTGACTGACCACAGAACAGCTGGTACATGTTGTCAAAATAATCTGCCCATGGAACCACTGGGACAGAGGAGAGAACAAAGGGGTCTCACTCACAGACCATTGCACAAGGAATCCATGATTGTATCCAAGGGATTAAAAAAAAAGTCATCAAACGTTTTTCAGCTGAGTTCATCTGTCTACATGGATGCGGACAATGCTATATAGTTCACCATATACTGTTCTTGGGAGAAGCATTCATATCCACTTCACACTCACTCTGCACAAGACACTGCTATGGGTTCAGAGAGACAAAGCACATTCCATAGGGCTCCAATGTGGTTAGGGGGTGAAAAGGCTGAGGATCGCTGGACAAATCATCACTTAACAGTGAGTCCATTATTCCTATCCCAGTTAATTTCCTGGCAAGTTCAAAGATTTTAAAAGTGTATAAACAGCATTTTATAAGGTGAAAAATCCCAAGTTTTATGTTTTGTCATGTATGTTCAGAATGAGATCAGTATGCTTCACAATTACCTGTAATGCTTGGAAGTGCCAAAACCAGGCCTCACCCAAAGGTTAGTGCTTCAGAAACCTCTAGGAGCCTGGCAGTTCTGAGGCATCTTCCTAGTTAAGAGCTCTTTCATTTTAAAGGCTGCTAACAGAAATGTGTATGCTTATTAATAGGAATGCACATATGTCCATACAACTTGTGTTTCTTACCATAAAACTCATCATGTGTCACAGACCCATTTAAAGGTCTCATTAAAAATCTTCCAGTCAAAACAGGAGAGCAACAGCAAATGGTCCACAGCTTTGCTGACCTCAGCTGGCAGGGGCCTTTAGGTGCTGATACTGAACATAATCCGTATGTGTGCATCATTTTCAGGGGAACAAAAGCGGGGCAAGCCAATCAAGGTTACGAATCCCAAACAATATTTTCCATTAAATTAACCTCTAAAGTAAAATGTACTGAACATGGTTACAAATGTGGTAAACCGATGCAGCTGGTTCGCTGAATGGGTGATTGTCCAAGGTTAGCTCACAGCCATGTTTTCATTTATTGCACCTATAACATGTGACAGATTTCACATCTGGGCCAGTTGCAGAACCTCAGTAAAATTAAAGTAATAGTGCTTCATTCCCCCAGCTACTATTACATAAAAAATCAGAAAATTCTGATTATCACAAAAACATTATTATTATAAAATCTAGTACAAATGTAATGTCTCAAGAAATCCCCATTCATATATAATTTTTACACTATATCTGGAAGAATTATTTAATATTGAAAATAATTTTTCAAAGTACACAACCACAAAGGAAAATATTTGCCATACAAATATCCTGTTACCTTAGGCACCTCACATATCAAATAGGGAAAACAGTACTCCCAGAAGATGATTTGACTCCTGCATCTGTTGACCCTATCTGGTTTGAGAGTTTGTGGTGCATCCTTAACTCCCACATGAACCAACGCGTGTGCTTCAGCCAATAGAGCGCTCAGCTGCCCAGCTCCGGGGTCTGGGAAGAGCAACATGGTGCTTGCCCCCAATGCGGGAGGTGGAGGGACTGACAGCACCTGGCACTGGGGCCATGAACACTGACCTTTCACGGACAAAACCAGCTTCCTTCCCTGCGACCCCAGGGGCACCCCCGACCCAACCCCGCATCCACCACAGGGTCCTCTCTTCACCCGCTCACTGCAAGAGCCAGACCTCGCCGCATGCTGCCCATGGGACACACGGACCCTGTTTGAAGGCCGCTTTGGCGCCAAATTCTGAGGTCAATTTATAAGAGGATGTGGCGGGCCTGGAGCAAAGACAGGGGAACAGCTGCGGAGGTTGAACCCGGCCCTCTTCCTCTGCTCTGAGACAGCGACAGCACTCTCAGTGCATAGAGGGCCAGGCCACTCACCTCCCCGTCCACGGCCTGGCCAACCAGGGGTAAACCCAGGCCTGCCCTGAGGAGCCAGTCAGAGCCTGAACCCAGCCCTCTTCCTTTGCTCTGAGGCAGTGGCAGCACTGAACGCTTTGCATAGCTGGCAGGCCACTCACCTCCCCGTCCGCGGCCGGGCCAAGCAGGAGGGCGCATCCTGACCGGCCCTGCTGGTGCAATGGCCTCCTCCGGCCTCCCAGTTGCCACATTTTCCCGCCCTCGTCAGCGCTGACAGTTTTTATCACCACGGGGATGGTTGCAGCTAGGCTGGGTTTTTTCCGGCTTCGCCACTTTCTCCTCCTGCTTTTTCTGTCCTCATAGGCTGTTCTGTAGTCCCTCTTCCAGTGTTCGCTGGCTCCTTGCCCCTCCACTTCTCGTTGGGCCAATCGCCATGTTGTCTGAGGGAAGCATGGGGATAAAGTTTTGTGACTTCTCCTTGGAATTCTTCAATGAAAGGTCTCTGTATGTCAAACCAAGGGTAACTTTTCCCTTTCCCCGTCATTGGTAGACATTTTTTTAGATAATGTTAGCAAAACAATAAAATCACACTTTTGATTGTTTTCTATTAATGTCCAGTTTGAATGAACAGTAGTTGTTTAAAAACGTTTGACCCATTAGGATCGTTAACTCTAAATAGCTTCTAGCAACTTGAATGGTAACACGAAACAACAGAAATGTGAGAGAAAATGTGAAGATAAGATCAGGAAGATTTTTATGAGGATTATATTGCCAGTGGGTCAATTTCTAAGAAAATACTGTACAGATGAGATCCTACAAGGTGGGCTAGGCAACACGGGAAAGCGTTCTTTAAAGGTGGTGCTGTTGTGAGGGGATGATTGGACTACTGAAAAAAGTAGTCCAGCTACTAGTTGTGTTATTGACTAGCCTTATTAATATTTTTATATAATAATAATACTTGGAGGGCTCTTGCTGTCTATTCAGATAAGAATTCTGAATGTCAGCTCAAATTAACCAGGTGACATGATGAGTTTGTAGCACTTATTCAGTGAAAGAAATGCAGAAGAAACTGAGGGCTTTCTTTAGGGGAAAAAGAAGTCTAGAAGCACAAGCTGGGTCCATACCAGGCAGAGATCAGGCAAGAGCCATTGGAGCAAAGCCTGTGATTAGGAGCAGCCACAGGTAGCAAAAGGTGGGCAGGAAAGCAGAGGCAGAGGTGCCTGAAGGCGCCAGACTGTGCTCCAGGTGTTTTGTTCACTTCCAAAGGAAGTGGTTACCTAGTCTGATTGGTGGGTGGGCTTACAGGTGAGGTCAGGCAGGGGCATGAGATCCCATAGGGGCAGGGCAAAGGTGTGATCTCCAGCCCCCAAATCTAATCAATTTAATTCTATCTGTCTGCCTATATCAGATGGACTTCATCACGTAGGTGCAATTTGCTAGAATAAACATAACCAGGAATAGGAAAGCCTAGAACATGGCGATGCCAGAGGTTGAGTTTTTTAAATTGCTCAACATTTAGTCTTTGCAGCACAAAGCAGTCCCTCTAGGCTGCCACAATTTCCTTTTTGTAGTGTCCCCCTGGATCATTTGACTGAGTACCCCATTTAGAAAATATAGAGTTCACTCAACACATTGCTTATCATGAATATACAATGTCTTCTTCTCCAGTTTCAATGTCTGGGTCTCATATGGAAAGATTAGGTTATACAAAGGTAATAAAACCCAAGCTAAGGGAAAACCAAAGGTTATTTATGGATAATGGAGAAGATTGTTATACTGTTTTGCCTTGGAAAAATGTTAAGGAAAAATAGATTTTTTGTTGGTTTTAATCTATTTAGAAATCAGAATATAAAATAAGGTATATTGTTTCTAAATATCCAGTTTGCAAATAATAGGATTAATAAGCTTTATTAACTAGAATAGGAATCTTGAGGGGCTGGTGCTGTGGCTCAGCAAGTTCGAGCCACAGCCCGCAGAGCCAGCATCTCATAAGGGCACCGGGTGCAGTCCTGGCTGCTATACTTCCAACCCAGCTCCCTGTTAATGCTCCTCGGAAAGCAGCAGAGGACAGCCCAAGTGCTTGGGCCCCTGCACTCACATGGGATACTCAGAAGAGCCTCCTGGTTGCTGGCTTCAGGCCAGCTCAGTCCTGGCTGTTGTGACTCTTTGGGAGGGAACCAGCAGATGAAAGATCTCTCTCTGTCATCTCCCCTCCTCTTTCTCTGTAATTCTGCCTTTGAAATAAATAATCTTCTTTAATCAAAGGAATCTTGAATGTTCTCATGTATGTTAGACTCTATAAATTCACCACCTTATTAATAGATATTAGACTATAACCTATTATACAGTCTGAGTATCTATGCTTCACTAAATTACATATGTTAAGGTCATTACCACCTTCCTACACATCATTCTAAGCCCTTAGATAATCTTTCTTCCTAATCCATAACAAAGGGTGCATGTATCTCAGTGATCAGGAAAGCATTTAAAACAATTTTGTAACAATTCTTTATTGAATGATTACCTTCTTAGATGATGTCCAAAAAATGAGACATTCTAGGGAAAATCATGGTTTAGGTATCAATAACCCTAGATTCAAATTTCAGCCTTGCCTATTTCTTGCTTTTTTACTAAGAGTAAAGTGTTTATCTTCTCTGAGCCTGTTTGTTTTTCACATAAATCACAAAATGCTTGTTATAAAAAAAAAAAATTGAAGTGTGGAAACTGCAGTACATAATAGCTGTTCAATACATGTTTCTTTATATTATCTAAACTTTCATTATCCCTGTTGATATTATTAAAGCTGATGACATCATAATACTGTTATTCAGAAGCTGTTGTAGATGCTCTCAAAAGCGCTTTCATACAAACTCTCAGCACCACTGTGACACTTACCCACTGGGATTTTTTTCTAGCTATATTGTTATTAAGCCCTGTCTTCTTGCTTTTGATTAATGAAGGACTTTTCAGTAGGAAGTAAAGAGAAGTAGTGTGGGGAATAAAGTTTATTAATTTGCACATTTCTTTAATCATTATGTAAGGTTCACACTTGAAATAAAAGGTTAATAAGATCATACTTTCTGCCAATCCACGTATTATTTGTTCCCAAATAGTAGCTCTAAAAAGAAATATATCTTTTAATTCCATTCTCCACAAAATTTGATAAAAGTGTATGTATACATGATACACATAATGAAAGTGTGTATATACAGATAATATTTTAATTAAACTTTTAAGTTTTTTCAATTAAATAAAAATTTTTGAGAAGTGAAATTAGGGCTATTGGTAGGTTGTAAGCATGGTTTATGTCTGATTTTTAGAAGATCACATACATTGTTGAGACAGACAGCAGAGAGTAAGTGTAAATGGTAATACCAGTTAAGAGATAGTGGAAGTTCTTCCAGAGAGACCTAATGGTATCTTGAACCAGGGAGGAACAATGGAGAAACTGAGATCCTCACTGTATTCACAATATATTAAAAAAAAACCTCAATCATAAGATTAGCGAGTGATTTTATGTTACAGAATAGTCATACTTAAATATGACTTCTAGGATTTTATAATGGGCTGGAAGGTGGTTTTGATTTGCCTTACTAAGGGAAAACATAAAGAAGAGTAAAGTTAGATAAAGTGGTTAGGAATTATCTAGTAGAACAGGAAGTTGGCAACATTGGTGCAAATGAGGGCTATGAAAAGAACCAAAGACTTTACAAGAAGAGGGAGAATATTTTCAAGGTAAATGGAAAGATGCTTCCACATATTTGATTTGGAGGAGTGAAAAAATTGGGGAGAGGTGAAAAAGTGTAGATGGTTCTCACCTTATGAGGGTTCAATTATGGATTTTTCTACTTTATGATAAGGCAAACATTATATATATTCAGTAGAAGTTATTGCAGTTTTTCATTTGATCTTTTCTTAGGATATTAATATGTGCAATTCTGACAATAGCAGCAAGTCACAGCTCCCCATGAGCCACACATACACAGAGGGAAACAACTGATTCTTTACAGTGTGCTGTGTGAAGCTATAATGTTCAGTAAGACAAATGCACTCACTGACTTTTCCTTTAGTTGTTCTTTCTGAGTTTTTAAAGAACCTAACTAGAAAAGTTGACAACAAAAGATAAAGCCACATAGTCAGAGACAAAGTGGCATGGGATGAGCTAAAGACTGGGTCCCTCTATGTCTTCAGAGCTGCTGGTTTAAGTATGTTGAGTATGTTGGCTTGAATAGAAAGGACACTTGAATAGCAAGTCGGCTTGAATAGCAGAATCAGTTTATTTCAGTGTGTGTGCGTAAAATATAAAATATCCTGTATTGAAATAAAATGGGTTGACATATAAAATATCCTGTATTGAAATAAAATGGGTTGACATATAAAATATCCTGTATTGAAATAAAATGGGTTGACAACATGGAGGTTAGGCCCACTTCTTTATTAGACCAGCCTCCCTGCAGTCTCACACACTTTAACAGCATGGAACCCTTGGATCTGTCCAGCTTCTGCTATGAGGGGGAGTTGACATGGTGGGTGAAGGTCAGAGGCATGGGGATAGTCACCACTTGATTAAGAGGTTCCTGTACTCTCTGGTCCAGACCCTCACATTACCTGCCTGCTTCTTCCTTGTTCTGGAGTGGTGACTTGCATCTTTGGATGAGTCAGTGTTTTGTTTTGTTTTGCTTCTTTTCTAGTTCTTTTATTTCTTGTCAAATTGCAGTTTCTTGTGGGTTGCTTTGATTTGACCTTCACCCTTCACCTTCACCAATCCCAGTTCCTGGGAAATGTTCTTTGGGGCTTTGCCTGCATCAGGGTTACTCTCAGATGACAATCCGTGCTACTCTCTGAGTCCTCCTCTGGCCTTCCTGCCTTGATCAGGGGAGCAGAAGGCCCTGTATTTCCAGGGTGTGCTTGGAGGGAACATTTCCCCCTGGCAGGGGATGGGGGAATTCTAAAATAGAAAAATTTTTACACACACACTCTCTCTCTGTCTCTTTCATTCATCATTCATCCTTTCAAATACATACATGTTATAAAGTCCTAAAGGTAAACCTTAGACTTTAGTCTAAGCAAGCATTCTTTCAGCACTCAAGGCCTTGGCTTGTGTGGGCAGCCCGTTATCTCACACCTGTCTGTGATTGTAACCCATGATCTGAATATGTCCTTGGAAAATCAAAGAAATTATAATTAGAAAAAAATGGACAACAGACTTTTCATTGCAAGAACAAAGAATCATTGTGTGACATGATATAAAAATAAAGTCTGGTGCTTGAAAGCCAGAGCCATGCCATCAGTCTTGCTGTGAGTGTGTCTCTCATTTCTTTGAGCACCAACACCTCTCACACTTTGGGGCCTCTGGACTGGCTGGAGCTGGTCTGTGGCAACATGGACAGTGTAGTCTGGCAATATGATTTCTAGTGGCAGGTTTCAGATCATGTGGTAGCAACTCAATCTGTGAATATGCTGGAGACTAAGGTCAAAGATAGGGTTGCTCAACCATGTCTATGTGACCAAACTTGAAAAAAGACTTTACACACAAGATCAGGTGAGACTGTTCATGTTTAGTGGATATTGTCACACATTGTGATTAGGAGAAATAAGTAATGACTAGAGGGCTACAGGAAGAGAAAAGCTGGCAGTACATGCTGGATGGATTATGGACCTTACTCTGTGAATCTACTTCCTGAGAGCATCATAGTGGATTATTATATAGTAATGAATAGGAACATGAGCATGAAGACTTTTCTGAATTAATCCCATTATTCAGTAATGAAAATGACAATCACAATGAAACACCACTTTACATCAATTACACTGCCCATTATGGAAAAAAAAATGTGTTGACAAGGCTGGAGAAGCATATTGTTTGCTGCTGGTGAGAATGTACACAAATCATTTGTCTTCTTCCTACTTACTTGTCTCATAGAACATTATGTCTTCAACATTCATTCATGTTGTAGTGTTTATCAAAATATCAAAATATCAAAGTAATATTCCATTGTATGTGTCTGTGGTTTGAATACCATTTATTGGGGACAATTACCAATTTGAGATATTAAGAGTGGAAAGTTAATCTGACTTGTGTTTAGGGATTAAGAGGTGAAATATGATTGGGTGAGGTCATCAGGGTGGATCTCTCAGATTGGCTGAATACTGGTGACTTTAAAAGACACCAAAGAGTCACTTGCATGCTCCCTTTCTCTTGCCATGTGAAGCCCTGTGCTTCCCTCTGGACTTTGCAATCACAATGCCATCCCCAGAAGCAGCCTTTCAGTACTGTCATCCATATACGCTCCATCATTTTAAACCTTTCTACTTATTTATTTTATTTGAAAGGCACAAGAGACAGAAGGAATAACAGAGACAGAGACAGATGGTACTATCAGCTTATTTACTCCCCACACAACCAGCAATGCCAGGCCTGGCCCAGGTTGAAGCCAGGTGTCTAGAATTCAATCCAGGTCTCCAACACAGGTGACAGGAACTCAAGGACTTGAGGAAACACCTGCCAACTCCTAGTGTTTGCATTAGCAGGAAGCTAGGATTGGAATGCCACTCCAAATGGATTCACATGAGGCAAGAAGAATGACTCGAATTTACTATTGATTTAATTTTATTTGAAAGGCAGAGAGAAGAAAAGATATTCTATTCTATGATTCACTAGCCAGATGCTCACTTCAGCCAGAGCTGGGCCAGGAGAAATTCAGGAGTCTGAAACTTGTTCCTAAGTGGGTGGCAGGGACTAAAGCAATTTCATTACATGCTGTCTTCCAAGAGGAACATTAGCAAGAAGGTGGGTGATGTGGAGATGATCAAGGACCCAAATCAGGTACTTTGATATGGGATGTTGACATCCCAAGAGGCAACTTCCATTTTTGTGCCAAAGGCCAATAGCTGAAGGTATAGCTGAGCTATTTACCAAATCCTTAACACAGGTAAGAAGCATTAAAACTGTGTCCCCAGTGTTGTTATGTAATTTTCTCTTGATAACAGTACACATGTACTGCTCTAACTCCAGAATGCTTTTTCCTACTGACTGTTATGTGCCAGCACATCTCAGGAGGAATCAAAACTCATCAATGGGTTACTTCATTATTCCAAATATTTTAAAAGAGTGACGTTATTATCATAAAAACAAATTTTGGCGCTGGCCTAGCCGTCCGCGGCGGGAGAGCGCGAGTCCTGGAGCCATTGGGATCGCCCGGGCCCCTCGCGCCACCGCCCCGGAGCCCGGCGCCGCGCGCCCAGGCCGCTGCCACAGTCCGTGCGCCCCTGCGCCCCCGGAGCCGCCGGCCGTCCAGGGCACCCCGAGCCCCCGCCCGCGCCCCCGCCGGGCCGGGATGGCCGCAGCCCTTGGCTGAGCGAGCCCTGGGGACCCCATGGGCCGGGCCGCGCCGCGCACCCCCGGCGGCCGCCTCCTCCGGCCCGGGTCCCCCCCGGGCGCCGCGGGCCCAGGCGGCCCGGATGGCGGTCGCGGAGGCAGGGGCAGGGGCTGGGGCTGGGGCCGGCGCGGCCGCCACTGATGGGCAGCCCCGAGCCCGGAGCAGGTGAGCAAAGGGGCGCGAAGGAGCGGCGGGAGTGGACGGCCCGGCCCGCACACGGGGCTGGGGGTGCGGACTGCGGAGACCCCGTGGCTAGGCTCCCGGGCAGGCGGGCGGATGAGGGTGGGGTCAGGGGGCGGAAGGTCCGCCGTGCGCGCAGGCCCCTGTCCGGCGCCGGGGTCCGGCGGGGGTGGCCCGGGGCCCACGGGGCGCGCGCGCCTCTGCCGCTTCGGACCTCCGACGTGCGGCGCCCTGGAGGGTGGGAGCAGGGACAGCGGGGGCCCCCTCCCCAGCCGCTAAGTCGCCGCCCAGCTGCGCGCAGAGCGAAACACCTGTCGGGGGCGCGCTCCCTGTGCGCCACCGCGGCCGGGGACACGGTGTCCTCCGGGGAGCTCCGGGCCTGGGCTCCGCAGTGCCCGCTCTCTAGGCAGCCAGAGGGCGTGGAGCGGGGCGGGGGGGGGAGGGGGGAAGGTCCCTTAAGGGCACAGGCGGGATCCGGCCGGGGCGAGGCTGTGCAGCCATTGGAGGCGACTCCGGATGGGGCGGGACCCCCTGGCCGCGGGCTCCGTGTGTGAGATGCCACCACCCGGTGGTCCTACCAGGCCTCAGGGACCTGCAGGGCTGAGGCCAGGAGCCAGGCACAGGACAGCTCCAGACGTCTGGGGAAGAGGCGGGCGCCAGAGCCCTGGCCCTCAAGGACACAGAGTCCAGAGGGAGGACCTCTCGGGGGGAGGGCCCTTGACGCTGGGACTCTGAGGGGTGAATAGGAGTTTTCTGGGTTGGGGAAGAGGGCACAGCGATGGCACACGTAGAGGTCAGAAGAGGGCAGACGGCACGGCTGGGTATGGCACAGGTGCCCTGAGAGTGTGGGAGGCAGGAATTGTTCCAGCGGCCCCTTTGTGGCCTCAGCCACGCGAAGCCCAGGGACCCAGCCATGGCGCCTCGAGGGGCCTGGGTTCCCGGGAAGCCGGGCGGAGTTAAGCCCGGGCCTCCCGGCCCCGCACCCCGGGGCCCGTGTGCCCCCCGGTTCAGCCTTGCCAGGCCTCATCAGCCTGATCCCGTCACGCCCCGTCCCCACTCCACACCTGCGGGGCCCAGGACCAGCCCAACTTACCCGGGTGGAACTAGGAGCCAAGAGAGATGCTGCAGCTCCGCCATGCCCACGCACGCCCACACACGCACCGACAGGGCTGCGAGCCCCCACCCGCCCGCCCAGACCTTCCCTGAAGGCCTCTTTCCCGCCCTCTTGTCTCTTCTGCGCGCCTCCTCCTCCTCCTCCGAGCAGCCCTCCAGCCTGCACACACACGCACACGCACCCCAGCACTGTGGCCTCCTCTCAGTCCTGGTTCTCGCATGGCCAACACTAAACTGACCTCCCCTGTGACTTAGTGCCTGTCCCCCCACGGGTCGGTGGCCTCCGATCCCTGGCCACCAGCCCTGGCCCTTCCCTGTGGGCCTCTACCTTGCCTGATCTGTGCTCTGGGGTCGCCCTGCCTCCCTCCTCACAGCGGGCTGGACCCTGGCCCGGGCCCTGGGCCTCTCTGCCCCCCCCAGCGCCTTCTGGGGCTCCAGAGGGTGGGGGTGTGGCCCCCGCTGAGCCCTGCTGTGCTGTGTGGCCTTGGGCGAAGGACTCAGCCTCTGAACCCGAGCTTCCTGCCCTGCAAAGGTGGAGCCAAAGAGGCTGGGGCGGGGCCGAGGAGACCGGGGGCGGAGCTGAGACTGGGTTGGGGCCAAGGAGGCTGGGGCGGAGTCCTGGGCTGAGAGAGCCTGAGAAGGAAGCCGAGAGGGTGGAGCTGTGGCCAAGGTGGCTAAGCCCCGCTTGGGACCCCCACATCCTGTACCGAGGTGCGGCTTCCATCTGGGCTCCTCCACGCCCCCCGCCCAGGTCCTGCTAATGCGCCCCTGGGGAGGCAGCAGGGGGCGGCTCCACAAAGTCCCAACCTGGCTGTGGAAGAGGGGGCGTTGGGCCTGGGGCTTTGAGGGGTGGGCAGGAGCTTCCCTGGCCACCTGTACGTAAGCCCCAGGCGGCCGCCTCCACCGCGCTGGCCCCCGAGCAGAGCAGAGCAGCTCTCTTGTCCTGAGCTCCAAGCCCCAGGGACTTCCCAGGTTGATGGGGACGTGGTGCCACCTTGCTTCACCCAGACACTGGCGCGAGGCTGCGGCCTGGTGCTTGGAGCGGCGGGGAGGCGGCGGCGGGGGATGCTGCGTCTGCTGGCGACTCCCAGGCTGGCCCCCGGCCATGGGAACAGCTGCGCTGCCACTTGTTCCTGATTTGCCCCAGATGTGCGGCGGCTGCCCCGGGCCCCCTCCCCCTGCCCGCCCGTGGGAGAGGGGCAGCGTCTAGTGGCTGTGGAGTCTGCCTCGGTCCACGGAGCCGCGGAGTCTCGCCGTGGGCAGGGCCCGTCCCTCAAGGGCCCTAGGTTTCCCCATCCGTGGAACCCCAGGGAACCCCCAAGGGGCCGCCCGCTGATGGGGGAGACTGAGGCCGGGCGCGTGCATCTGTGTAGTGGTGGCTGCCCCGGGGCTGTGGGAAGGGAGAGGTCCCCTGAGCCCCGGATGACCCGGCCCAGCAGACAAGGGAGCAGGGAGCTTTCTGGGGGAGGGGCTTCGGAGGCAGGGCGCTGCGGGACATGTAGGAGTTCTCTCCCTGGGAGCAGTCACGGAGGCAGGTCTGCCTGGGCGCGTTCCCTGCGGAGGGGCTCCAGGGGAGGCGAGCAAGTTCCTCCCACATCAGCGAGGAAGCCACGGACCAGCAGGACCTGCCCAGCATCAGTCTCCCCTCCCACTCTGCCCCAGCCCTCGGGGTGCGGCGGGCTCCAGCCAGAAGCAGAGGTGTGGCCCAGACGCCTCTAGTGGGCAATGCCCAGGTGGGCGTGCCCGCGCCCTGGCTCCCCGGGCCCCCACGGCGACCCCCACACGGAGAGGCCTTTGTTACACAGGCTTGTCTGCCCTCCCCGCCGTAGCTGGGGGGTCGCTCGGTCATTCTCAGCCCCTGGCAGTGGTGGGCAGCCGCAGCCCTAGGCGCCCTGCCCCCTGACGGGGGAGGGGTCCAGGGAGACCCTGCACCCGAGCGCGTTTCCCGCTCTGGTCTTGGACAAACTTCACAGGCCTGGCGCACAGTGCTATTCCGAAGGCAGGAGCCAGGTACTTATCCTGGGCTCCCATGGGGTGCAGGGCCCAAGCACTTGGGCCATCCTCCACTGCACTCCTGGGCCACAGCAGAGAGCTGGCCTGGAAGAGGGGCAACCAGGACAGAATATGGTGTCCCGACTGGGACTAGATCCTAGTGTGCTGGTGCCGCTGGGTGGAGGATTAGCCTGTTGAGCCACGGCGCCAGCCAATAAAAGGCTAATTTCATTCTTTTGAATGTTGATACCATTTTCCCAGCACCATTTATTAAGAGTTTGCCTTCTTCCCATTATGTGTACTTTGTACCTTTGTGAAGTTAGCTTCTGATAGATGCACAGATTATTTATTGTTTTCTCTATCCTGCTCCACTCTTTCATGTGACTATTTTTATCTAATTCCATGCACTTTGGGTTACTAAACTTTTTTTTTTTTTGACAGGCAGAGTGGACAGTGAGAGAGAGACAGAGAGAAAGGTCTTCCTTTTGCCATTGGTTCACCTTCCAATGGCCGCCGCGGTAGGCGCGCTGCAGCCAGCACACCACGCTGATCCGATGGCAGGAGCCAGGTGCTTATCCTGGTCTCCCATGGGGTGCAGGGACCAAGGACTTGGGCCATCCTCCACTGCACTCCCTGGCCACAGCAGAGAGCTGGCCTGGAAGAGGGGCAACCGGGACAGGATCGGTGCCCCGACCGGGACTAGAACCCGGTGTGCCGGCGCCACAAGTTGGAGGATTAGCCTAGTGAGCCGCAGCGCTGGCCTAAACTTTTAAGTATATATTCAAGTTAGGTAGTATAATACTTTCAGGGCTATTCTATTTTTTTCAAATTGATGTGTCTACCTGAAGTCTTCTGTGTCTTCATACATGTTTTATAATTTTTAAGAATATCTATAGAAAGGATGTCATTGGCATTTTAATGGAGATTACATTGGATCTATAGACTACTTTGCACAATTAACAATGTTAATTCTAATCCATGGATATGAAGTCTTTTTTGTGTCCTATTTTATTCCAATATTTATACTTTTAATTGTAAATGTATTTTATATTCTTTGTGGATTCCTAGGTATTTTACTTTTGTTTAACTGCAATAAATGGCACTGTAGCTTTGTTGTTTTTCCAACAATTCACTTTTGGAATAGGAAGCAGTTCCTGAATCTCATGTTTGTCCTAAAAATTTGCTGAATTCAGTAATTAGAATAATTTTATGATGTATTCTTTTGATGTAATATCATATTGTCTACAGTCACAATTTGACACCCTCCTTTCTTTAATATAGATTCACTTATTGATTGATGGATTTCAAAGAGAGGAAGAAACAGAGAGAGATCTTATATCCACTGATGAACTCCCCATATGACTGCAATGAACAGGGCTGAGCCTGGCTGAAGCCAGGAACTTCATCTGGGTCTCCCATATGGAAGCAGGGGCCCAAGCACTTGGGCTACCTTCCCCTGCTTTCCCAGGCACAATAGTAGGGAGCTGGATCAGAAGTAGAACTGCCAGAACTCAAGCCAATGCCCATATGGAGTGCCAGTCTACAGATGGCAGCTTTACCTGCTGTTCCACAGCACAAGCCCCAACTTTCTTCTTTCCAGTTTGGATGTCCCTCAGTCCTATCTCTTGCCTGACAGCTCTAGCCAGGACTTCCAGTACCAGGCAGAATGACAGTGGTGGGAATGCACATCCTTGTCTAGCTCTAGATTTTAGAAAGATTTCACCTTTTCCCCATTCAACATGTTTGTCATAGTTTTGTTATAGATGACTTTTATTATGTTCAACCCTATCCCTTATATACTCAATCCCAATGCCTTAAGCTTTGAAGGCTATTTGAAGATGTAAGTTAAGCATATTGAGATGGGAAGACTATCTTGGATTATTTGGTTATTCATATGTAATCACAGGGCTTTATAAAGCAAAATGGGGGAGAGGAGCTACAGAAAGGTCTATGATGATAGAAGCAGAAGTTGGAATGATGTCTCTCCTGGCTTTGAAGTTCAAAGAGGAGCCAAGATTAGTGTACATCTTCTACAATCTGTAAAAGGCAAGGATAAATCCTTCAGTGAAGGTTACAGGTGGAAAACAATTCTAATGACATAGTAACTTTAGAAATAAAAATTTGTATTGTGAAAGCAGTCTGAAAAAGTGAATATAATTGAAATGTGAAAATAGTATATAAATAAATAAGAATAAAGAGGAAAACAGGACCAAAGATACATATTCTAACCTTCAAAATCATGGTTCATTGATTTTAGAGATCAGTTTAGTTATTCTCTTTTATGTAAGTTTGTATATTTATTCATAATTTCTTATATTTTTAAAATTTATTGTTTTCTTTTATGACAGGTTACATTATTTTGTAATTTCTTGAAATTCTGCATTTGATATTATAAATTTCCATGAGCAGGAATGTGGCAAGTATCTAAAATGCATTTTTAAAATCTAACTGTAAATGTGTATGTGTACAAGTATACTTCAAATAATTTAATAGAAAATGGAAGTTTGAAATCCATGTTAACAAGGGATGTTTTAAAAATTTCATGATATTCATGCTGTGAAAAATTATGCATGGATTTTAAAACATACCTTGAATTTCATTATGTCATGAACTATCTGAAGTACAATGACATATGTGCATTATATTTGTGTCATAATTTCAATATTGCATGCTGATCTGTGATTGTAACATACACGAAATTTGTCTTGAGGAAGTATAGATTTTTTCTAGTGCATGAAGCTTAAGTAGTTGAATCTTACAAAAGTTTTTATCATTTTTAATCCATTCATGGTAACTACATATTGAATTTCTCTGTCATTGTACTGTTTATATAAAATCAACTTGTATTCATCAGATTTCTTCTGTGAACCATGAGGCTGCTGTGAGGTATATAAAAATTCACTGCTATTTTCTTATTTGTGGACTGTAACTTTATGAATAAGGCATCACTGTATACCTTTTGTATCAGATGAATTGAATTATATTTTGAGATTTATAGCAATGCAGTGACATATTGCTTGCTGTAACCATCGTGGTCACTTACTTTTAAAACACTCAAGGTGAGGCAGCATTGTGGCACACTGGAATAAACTGCCACTTGAGATACCAGAATCACATATAAGAGTGCTAGTTTAATTCTTGGTTGCTCCACTTCTGATGCAGCTTCCTGCTAATGTTCCTGGGAAAGCAGCAGGAGATACCCCAACGTGGACCCTGTCACTCATTTGTAAATCTGGGGTGGAATCTATGGATCCTGGCTTCAACCTAGGCTACACCTAGATATTGTGGCTATATGGGGGAGTGAACCAGAAGATGAAAGATTGATCTATCCTCTCTTGGATGTGCTGCCTTTTAAATATGTATTAAAAATTTTGCTGGCATGTTAAACCATGATTGTCTTTTGGTAATTAGTAGTATATGAGTTTTATCATTTGATATATGAAAGCAGGCACTCTAGTAAGCCATCTTCTCAAGACTTTATGTGACAAAGAAAATATCTTGAGCCTCTACATACTGGTTTCTCTATGAGGATTGTGAGAATTAATATACATAATCTCCAATTATAGTTTGCCAGGCTGAAATACTCAAAGTCATGATTGATAGTACTTCTATACATTTTTTATTTGATAGGTAAAGAGAGAGAAAAGAGTAATCCTATCCACTGCTTCACTTCCCAAATGCCCCAGTAGGTAAGACTGAATCAGGCCCAAGCCAGAAGCCAGGAACTCAACCCATATGTCCCAAGTGGGTGACACACACCCACACACTGAAGTTATCAACCACTGCCTCACAAGGTGAGCACTAGCAGAAATATGGTATCAGAAAGTAGTACCAAAATTGAATCCAAACTCCAATATGGGATCTGTGCCTCCAACTGCCCCAATTGCTAGACCAAATACCTACATCTTTTTTTTAATTGTTTTAATTATATCCCATCATTCAAGAATTAAATAATTTTTATTTATATTTCAAGTTTCTGGTTATTGGGAGAGGTATTTAAATGAGAGTTAAAGATGTTCATATCAAACATTAGAATACTTGGGTTTGACTCCTGGTAACCATGGAAGGCAGCGATGATGGTTCAATTGGGTTTCTATCACCCTTGTGGGAAACCAGAATAAAGTTCCCAGCTCCAGTTCAGCTTGGCCCAGTATTGGCTAGTACTGGCATTTGTGGAGTAAATAAGTGGATGCTATTATGATATCTTAGTTTTCTGGGATGACAATCAAATGTTCTTTGATTTATGATGATGTTTCATCACAATGAACCCATGTTTTTAAATTCAAACACAACTTAGCCATATTTTATTTGACTACATGTTATTTAAACAGCTTGCACATTTCAAATCATTTTAAATTGATCCCTTTAAATTAATCCCATTAAATCTCTCTCTCCAAAAAGATATGGGACAAATTAGGCAGCAATATCCAGTCATCAAACAGCAGTCAAATATTTTGAGATACATGCGATGTTTTATACTCAGCTCATACCTGACATCAATATAACTTATGGTGATGTTTTTACAAACCTGGAGGCCCTACATCATAGCACTCATTTCAGTGGTGTCATGGAGCACTGAAAGCAACTCTGCTGCACTATTCATATGATCTAATCTGTGATCCTGGGAAAGTGATGAACTCATGATTTTGAGACACCACAATAAATATACATGCCCAGTCTTATACATGTCAGCCAATATCATAACACAGGGCAAGGTAAGTTAAAATGTAACAAACCTCTTTACACAGGTTTGTTGAGTAAGTGTGGAATGTAATTTGGATAAGAAATAGAAATTATTAAAACCAATTTTTATCAGCCACTTTTTCTTTTTTACTGCTTCAAATTCAAAAGCTACTGTCTGGTTTCTGATCTGTGAACTTCTCTAAAGTAGTATCATCCCAATGAAAGGGAATTATAATCAGCCCACACATCAAAAATGGTAGTATACTCGTTAGCCTCTTCAATACTAGCATATACAGCTTCATGGTAGCATGTATTAAACTGTCCAGCAGTACCAATGCCAAACCAGTGTCAGTGGATAGTACAGTCAGTCTTAAAAAGAGACAGCACACCATTAAAAGAAAGTTGCAACAATTTTGCTCAGTTCTTGCTAAGTGAACCCCCTCTATCAAATTATAATTGAATTGTATTTAAACTTATATAAGACAAATGAATTCCTTATATCAAAAATAATGTTTGATGCTGCCTCAAATTGGAGATATAATTTTGATGCTGACTTATCATGCTAAAGCTGAAAATTTTAGTGTACTTAGCAATTTTTACATACCCATTAGAGATGTAAGGTATACATTAATGTATTCTATATAAACCAGTGGAACAATATGATAATCATTTGACTTTTTAGCACCACTTAAAGTCATGTTAACCAATGCCAAAATATTTCAGTTTTTTTCAGAAACTCTGGAGGGAAAAGTTCAGTAGTTGAAAACCTGACAAAAGGGCCGGTGCCATGGCTCAACAGGCTAATCCTCCGCCTTGCGGCACCAGCACACTGGGTTCAAGTCCCAGTTGGGGCACCGGATTCTGTCCTGCTTGCCCCTCTTCCAGGCCAGCTCTCTGCTGTGGCCCAGGAGTGCCATGGAGGATGGCCCAAGTCCTTGGGCCCTGTACCACATGGGAGACCAGGAGAAGCACCTGGCTCCTGCCTTCAGATTGGCGCAGTGCACCGGCCACAGCGCACCAGCTGCAGCAGCCATTGGAGGGTGAGCCAATGGCAAAGGAAGACCTTTCTCTCTGTCTCTCTCACTGTCCACTCTGCCTGTCAATAAAAAAAAACTGACAAAAGACTGAAATGGTTGAAGAGATAATATGCATGTATCTGCTTGACAACCGCCCCCATTAGTGAGCCAAGCCAATGTATGTTCATTAACAATCATTACCTATGAACCAGCAAGTCAAAAATAGTGTGGTGGAATACTATTGGAAGACTAACTATATTGCTTTAGTTTCCTTCATTTTAAAAATAACAAAAATATCCTAGGATTTGTATTTTCTAAACACTGGAGACCAAGTGAAGTTTGACCAAAAGCAAACCCAAAATGGCCAGCTGAAAAGCTGAGCACTAGGTGGTCACCATATTTTTTATAACCAATATCCTGCCCATTAAACTTTCAAGAAAAACATAAAATGGAAAGAAAAAAGTTTTCTTTAAGGAACTTTAAATGATCCTGCCAGCAGGAAGTTTTTATTTTCAAATAGAAACTGTGTATCTTTATTTGTAACATTATTTGACCATGTTCACCTTTTCAAAATACTATACTGAGCAAAGAGAAGCTTTCCTTAAAAAAAAAAAGCAACAAATTTTCCTGAAAAGGGGCTTTTATCAACTGTTAATGGAGGTAGGGTTTTTTAAAAAATACAGTAACTGTAGCCATAAAATGAAATTCAAACCAAGTCCTAAAGCAGAAGTAAAGCATATTCAAGTGAAAACAATAACATAAATTCCTACAAAACATTTTTCACAGAGAATCTTTTTTCTTATGGGTACCTAGGTTTTCCAGTAAAATAAGTTATCCAATCACAGGTTTACTGACCCAACTGAAGACAACTGATTTTTTTTTTTGACAGGCAGAGTGGATAGTGAGAGAGAGAGAGAGACAGAGAGAAAGGTCTTCTTTTTTGCCATTGGTTCACCCTCCAATGGCTGCTGCGGCCGGCACATCTTGCTGATCCGAAGCCAGGAGCCAGGTGCTTCGCCTGGTCTCCCATGCGGGTGCAGGGCCCAAGGACTTGGGCCATCCTCCACTGCACTTCAGGGCCATAGCAGAGCTGGCCTGGAAGAGGGGCAACCAGGATAGAATCTGGTGCCCCAATTGGGACTAGAACCCAGTGTGCCTGTGCCAAAAGGTGGAGGATTAGCCTGTTAAGCCACAGCACCAGCCGACAACTGATCTTAAAACTTGCTACACTGCACTGATTAGCCAACACATGTAATTAATAAACATGGTGGCTGTTAAGAAAACTGATACAACTCATTCCAAAAAAAACAGATTTTCATTTTCACCTTTTGTTTTTCTGGAGCAATAAAGCAAAGCTCCTAGAAGAATCTGCTCATTTAAGTGAAAAGAAAATAAAAGCAGCTTAAAGTTAATACACTGCATCCTGAAATTTATTCTCAAGATCAAGAACCAAAGTGAAGCATTTTAAGAAATAGAAGCACCGTGAATCCAAATCAAGTGGGAAAAAAAAGTCCAGCTACATCATAAAAGCTGTTCTTCACAGATTAGCAATGATTTTGATTAAATAAAATCAAGCCAATTTACATTAATTTTCTATTGTGTTCCAAAAATTCCCTCACTCTCAAAAAAAAAAAAGTGCATCCAAAACCTAGTAATTCCCAACTCCATCAACTTTTGTCATCCCCTTGGGGCATTCCTCAAAGTTTTTCCAAGTAGTTCAACTTCTTAGTGTAATGAAAGAAAGGACATCAAAGGTAAACCACTCTGTCACTCACCTGGAAAAAGTATCCAAACTATAAAAATTTAGAATGTAAATAAAAACAAAAATTTGCTTGTAAAGGCCTGAAGGAAAAGGACAGCATGCATTCAAAAGCTAAGGTGAGGTCGGCACCGTGGCTCAATAGGCTAATCCTCCACCTTGCAGTGCTGGCACGCAGGGTTCTAGTCCTGGTTGGGGCACCAGATTCTGTCCCGGTTGCCCCTCTTCCAGGCCTGCTCTCTGCTATGGCCAGGGAGTGCAGTGGAGGATGGCCCAAGTCCTTGGTCCCTGCACTCCATGGGAGACCAGGAGAAGCACCTGGTTCCTGCCTTTGGATCAGCACAGTGTGCTGGCCACAGCACACCAGATGCGGTGGCCATTGGAGGGTGAACCATTGGCAAAGGAAGACCTTTCTCTCTGTCTCTCTCTCACTGTCTACTCTGCCTGTTAAAAAAAAAAGAAAGAAAAAAAAGAAAAAAAAAGCTAAGATGAAGACAAACATTTTTTATCTACACAGGCACTGGCAGACACAACTTAATTGTTAACTTCACTCATAAGACATACCCCATTCTACATTTTCTCATTCACTAATCAATGAGGTACCAATATTCAAGACTGGGAAATTTAATATTGAAAAATAATAATAAAACCTAAAATTGAAGCTGTTCTCTCACCCCCTTCAGAAATCTATGGTAGGTTTTGTGTGAAATGTTAATATACTTAGAGACTTTTATAATCTATAGTGGCTTTTTCAAGAACAAAACCATGTTCCATTTACTGGTTCTGCAATATAGTGATCGCTATGTAAATAACAGTTGTCAGCAGACTTTGCAAATGAACAAACAAATCTTGGCTATCAACTGACACATCTTCGTGGTACCAAAAGACTCCTGAAGTTTAAAACAATCTCTTTTGATGCAGAACAAATGATCCAGGCCAAAGTGCAACAAATATTGTGCAAAATTCAACGAGACACTGACAGAGAAGAGCTCCATGGAAATTATGAAATCCACCTGCAAAGCAGTTCTGTACAAAGTGCATTGCATGCAAAGGTCTACTCTGCATGGTTAGCCCTTCCTCCTTGATGTCAGTTTCTCAATGCAGCCACAGTTTAAGTCGCAGTGCATCAACTCCATTTAATAGTATCCGAACAGCCTCTTATCAGGAACAAAACCGATTTTCATAAAGTTTCAAAGCAGACTTATTTGTTATTTCTGTTTCCAAAACAACCTCATCAGTCTCCTTCAACCATGGCATAAATAGCTTTCTTAACCAAGTTAGTACCCGTGCCATTCCTCCTGTATTTGGAATCCACGGATTACATGGCTATATTACCTCTGTGGAACATCTTTTTGTGCAGATCCAACTTGCAAACGATGACACCTACACACTCCTCCCCTACCATGGCCAAAAAGCACAGCGGTGGCCAGTTATGGACAAAATATCTGTAAGTATAAATGGAGTAGGGTTCGGACAGATCTTTGGTGCTCAGTAGCATCACATCGGGCATCTGGAGCTTGGATTCCTATCCGACCTATCCTATTCTATCGTCGGATCCTCCCCTGACTCAACCTCCCTGCCCGAGGGACTTTGTAAACTGCAGCCCGAGGTCAGGGATGAAGATTGCCGCACCTGCTCCCTCTGTTCCTCCTCCTCCACCTCGCCCTTGGCCAGTCCATTGCCAGCTGCTGCGGAATCGCTCGCTGCTGCCGCTGCCTCCTTGGCCGGCTGGGGGGCACAGTTCTTGCATTTCTGGAGTGGGAGCGAGGGGGTCTCTCGCTTGAGGGTACCCAGCTCCTTTTGTTGCTCTGGAGCTCCCACCGGGGTGGCCTGTGCACCCTGGACCTTGCTCTTGAGCGAGGTGGCCACCCTGAGGGGTCACAGTTGGGGCTGATCAATCCATGGAGCTGCTACTGCGCAGGCTGCTGAGGGGTGGAGGCTCTGATGCCCCTTTGCTGCCTGCCGGGCTACTGCCGCTGCTTTCGTGCTCCTCCTTGGCTTCCTCCTCCTAGCTACAGCAGGTGATCTTGGCCCCCGCCAGGAAGGGGCAGTAAAGCTGGGCTGGAGGTGGGAGGAGGCTGCTAAACCCATACGGGACCTCCGCCCTCCCCGCACTGGTCCCGCTGCAGCCGCCTCCCTCACCACCAAGGCTCTCACTCATGAACCCATTTTCAACTGAAAATGCTGTCAGTCTGGGCCTGTGCCATGGTTCACTTGGTTAATCCTCCACCTGCAGTGCTGGCATCCCATATGGGTGCTGGGTTCTAGTATTGGTTGCCCCTCTTCCAGTCCAGCTCTTTGCTGTGACCCAGGAGTGCAGTGGAGGAGGGCCCAAGTCCTTGGGTCCTGCACCCACATGGGAGACCAGGAGAAGCACCTGGCTCCTGGCTTCAGATTGGCAGAGCGCTGGCCATGACCGCCATTTGGGGGATGAACCAACGGAAGAAAGACCTTTCTCTCTGTCTCTCTCACTGTCTAACTCTGTAAAATAAATAGAAAAAAAAAGAAAGAAAATGCTGTTAGTCAAAAATTCTTTGAATAGAGGCCTAAGAGCACAAGAGAAGTCAGTCACAAGAATGGTGTCTGTGTTCAGAGCCCTGACAGAGACCAGGAACTGATGGGAGCTGATCTGATACACTGCCATGTATCAGTGAAGGAAGGGTATGTGTGTGTGTGTGTGTGTGTTACACTGCCATGTATCAGTGAAGGAAGGGTATGTGTGTGTGTGTGTGTTACACTGCCATCTAGCAGTGAAGAAGGGTGTGTGTGTGTGTGTGTGTGTGTGTATGAGAGAGAGAGAGAGAGAGAGAGAGAGAGAGAGAGAGAGAGAGATACCAATGAAAGAACAGAGAGGCCAGGTGTTTCCTGACTCAGCCTACAACCTCCTGGACATGAATATGCACGGGAAACCAACCTCAGGGTCTGGCTGGAAGCGGAAGACAGAGGAAGATGTTCCACTACAAGGCAATACTCATGTGTCAGACACCATTAGCAGTTCTGAGAGTTTGGAAGAAGAGAAAACAGAAGCCCAAATCCACAAAGCCTTCCCAGGATCAGGGTCTACTAACACTAGGAGTGGATTTACCATCAAGCAGTAGAGAACAGGCTGACAAAGACCAAGAATGCTGGCCAGGCTCTGAATTCTGTGCCATGCCCTGTCTCTGAGAAGTGAACATTCCACTCCTCTCTGGGATATAAGCCAAGAAGTTAGAAGTCTCAGATACTGAGAAAGAGAGCAGTGTCCTAGCCCAGGTTCCATGTCACACCTGGGCTGGTGCCAGTGGGCCAGGCTAGCAGTTCTAGCTAAAGCTCCTCCAGCTCAAGAAGAGATGGAAATGGGGGCAGAGCCCTCATTCAAGCCTTTCCAGGCCAAAGCCTCACTAGCCCCTAGCCAGGAGTCTCAGTGAAAAGGGAAGATTAAGTCCCTGAGAAGGTGGGGAACAACCCAGGCCTTAGGAGGTACTCTGATACCACCCAGAAGTGCCAAGAAACTAGAAGAAAATCAGAGAGCAGTGAGGAGTCTGACAGTATGAAAAAGAGCCTCACAGAATAGCAGGCAAGGTAAAGACCTCAAGAACATTTTTCTAGTTTAGAACTCCTCAATCCCCTGCCAGGGGGAAATGTTCCCTCCAAGCACCCCTGGAAATACAGGGCCTCCTGCTCCCCTGATCAAGGCAGGAAGGCCAGAGGAGGACTCAGAGAGTATCACGGATTGTCATCTGAGAGTAACCCTGATGCAGGCAAAGCCCCAGAGAACATTTCCCAGGAACTGGGATTGGTGAAGGTGAAGGGTGAAGGTCAAATCAAAGCAACCCACAAGAAACTGCAATTTGACAAGAAATAAAAGAACTAGAAAAGAAACAAACAAAAAAAAACCAACAACAACAAAACACCATCTCATCCTCATCCTAAGACACAAGTCACCACTCCAGAACAAGGAAGAGGCAGGCAGGACCACGGGGTACAGGAGCCTCTTAATCAAGTGGTGACTATCCCCATGCCTCTGACCTTCACCCACCATGTCAACTCCCCCTCATAGCAGAAGCTGGACAGATCCAAGGGTTCCATGCTGTTAAAGTGTGTGAGACTGCAGGGAGGCTGGTCTAATAAAGAAGTGGGCCTAACCTCCATGTTGTCAACCCATTTCATTTCAATACAGGATATTTTATATTTTATACACACACACACACACACACAGTGAAATGACCTGACTCTTGCTATTCAAGCCAACATACTCAGAAGTCTCAACCTTAAACCAACAGCTCTGAAGACATGTAGGGGCCCAATATTTAGCTCATCCCATGCCACTTAGTCTCTATGTGGCTTTATCTTTTCTTCTTTATTTTTCTAGTTGGGTTCTTTAAAAACTCAGAAAGAACAACTAAAGGAAAAGTCAGTGAGTGCATTTGTCTTACTGAACATTATAGCTTCACACAGCACACTGTAAAGAATCAGTTGTTTCCCTCTGTGTATGTGTGGCTCATGGGGAGCTGTGACTTGCTGCTATTGTCAGAATTGCACATATTAATATCCTAAGAAAAGATCAAATGAAAAACTGCAATAACTTCTACTGAATATATATCATGTTTGCCTTATCATAAAGTTGAAAAATCCATAATTGAACCCTCATAAGGTGAGAACCATCTACACTTTTTCACCTCTCCCCAATTTTTTCACTCCTCCAAATCAAATATGTGGAAGCATCTTTCCATTTACCTTGAAAATATTCTCCCTCTTCTTGTAAAGTCTTTGGTTCTTTTCATAGCCCTCATTTGCACCAATGTTGCCAACTTCCTGTTCTACTAGATAATTCCTAACCACTTTATCTAACTTTACTCTTCTTTATGTTTTCCCTTAGTAAGGCAAATCAAAACCACCTTCCAGCCCATTATAAAATCCTAGAAGTCATATTTAAGTATGACTATTCTGTAACATAAAATCACTCGCTAATCTTATGATTGAGGTTTTTTTTTAATATATTGTGAATACAGTGAGGATCTCAGTTTCTCCATTGTTCCTCCCTGGTTCAAGATACCATTAGGTCTCTCTGGAAGAACTTCCACTATCTCTTAACTGGTATTACCATTTACACTTACTCTCTGCTGTCTGTCTCAACAATGTATGTGATCTTCTAAAAATCAGACATAAACCATGCTTACAACCTACCAATAGCCCTAATTTCACTTCTCAAAAATTTTTATTTAATTGAAAAAACTTAAAAGTTTAATTAAAATATTATCTGTATATACACACTTTCATTATGTGTATCATGTATACATACACTTTTATCAAATTTTGTGGAGAATGGAATTAAAAGATATATTTCTTTTTAGAGCTACTATTTGGGAACAAATAATACGTGGATTGGCAGAAAGTATGATCTTATTAACCTTTTATTTCAAGTGTGAACCTTACATAATGATTAAAGAAATGTGCAAATTAATAAACTTTATTCCCCACACTACTTCTCTTTACTTCCTACTGAAAAGTCCTTCATTAATCAAAAGCAAGAAGACAGGGCTTAATAACAATATAGCTAGAAAAAAATCCCAGTGGGTAAGTGTCACAGTGGTGCTGAGAGTTTGTATGAAAGCGCTTTTGAGAGCATCTACAACAGCTTCTGAATAACAGTATTATGATGTCATCAGCTTTAATAATATCAACAGGGATAATGAAAGTTTAGATAATATAAAGAAACATGTATTGAACAGCTATTATGTACTGCAGTTTCCACACTTCAATTTTTTTTTTATAACAAGCATTTTGTGATTTATGTGAAAAACAAACAGGCTCAGAGAAGATAAACACTTTACTCTTAGTAAAAAAGCAAGAAATAGGCAAGGCTGAAATTTGAATCTAGGGTTATTGATACCTAAACCATGATTTTCCCTAGAATGTCTCATTTTTTGGACATCATCTAAGAAGGTAATCATTCAATAAAGAATTGTTACAAAATTGTTTTAAATGCTTTCCTGATCACTGAGATACATGTAGCCTTTGTTATGGATTAGGAAGAAAGATTATCTAAGGGCTTAGAATGATGTGTAGGAAGGTGGTAATGACCTTAACATATGTAATTTAGTGAAGCATAGATACTCAGACTGTATAATAGGTTATAGTCTAATATCTATTAATAAGGTGGTGAATTTATAGAGTCTAACATACATGAGAACATTCAAGATTCCTTTGATTAAAGAAGATTATTTATTTCAAAGGCAGAATTACAGAGAAAGAGGAGGGGAGATGACAGAGAGAGATCTTTCATCTGCTGGTTCCCTCCCAAAGAGTCACAACAGCCAGGACTGAGCTGGCCTGAAGCCAGCAACCAGGAGGCTCTTCTGAGTATCCCATGTGAGTGCAGGGGCCCAAGCACTTGGGCTGTCCTCTGCTGCTTTCCGAGGAGCATTAACAGGGAGCTGGGTTGGAAGTATAGCAGCCAGGACTGCACCCGGTGCCCTTATGAGATGCTGGCTCTGCGGGCTGTGGCTCGAACTTGCTGAGCCACAGCACCAGCCCCTCAAGATTCCTATTCTAGTTAATAAAGCTTATTAATCCTATTATTTGCAAACTGGATATTTAGAAACAATATACCTTATTTTATATTCTGATTTCTAAATAGATTAAAACCAACAAAAAATCTATTTTTCCTTAACATGTTACCAAGGCAATGCTGACAACCAATGTGACACTGTTTAGAGATAGGACTTTAAGCAGATAATTGACATCAAATGATATCATAAACCTGAAGCCCTGACTCAAACTGATCAATATTCTTATAAGGAAGGATGCACATAGACAGAGGAAATACCATGTAAGAGTGCAGCAAGATGGTGGCTATGTGGTAACCAAAGATGGTCTCAGGAGCAACCAAATCCATTATCATCTTGCTCTCAAATATTTAATCAAGAGCTATGAGAAATATATTGCTGTGATTCAAGCCACATATTTGACATTATTATGTTATGGCCACCCTAGCAAAGCAATGCACTCTTTTCTCTGCATATATTTCCTACAGCCACCTAGAAGGCCACCACAATTATCAGATAAACACAGAAATTAAAAGCCAAGGCTGGGGGCCAGCACTGTGGGACAGCAGGCTAAGACTCCACCTGTAGCACCAGCATCTCATATCAACACTGGTTTGTCACCTGGATGCTCCACTTCCAATCCAGCTCACTGTTTATGGTTTAGGAAAGCAGTGGAAGATGGCTCAAGTCCTTGGGCTACTGCACTGATGAGGGAGACCTGGAGGACGCTCCTGGCTCCTGGCTTTGGATCAGACCACATTCCAGCCCTTGGAGCCATTTAGGGAGTGAAACAGTGGAAGGAAGACCTTTCTCTCTCTCTCTCCCTCTCTGTCTATAATTGTCACCCAAATAAATAAAATATTTTAAAAAATAGAGATCCAAATCAATCGCATCAATGTGGCATGTACCAATGCCATCTCACTAGTCCAAGTGATCAATTTCTGTTCACAATTGATTATAATGATAGGACTAAGAGTCAAAGGGATCACATAAACAAGAGTAGTGTCTGCAAATACTAACTGATATAATAAAAAAGGGAGAGAATGATCCAACATGGGAAGCGAGATACACAGCAGACTCATAGAATGGCAGATGTCCTAAACAGCACTCTGGCCTCAGAATCAGCCCTTAAGGCATGCAGATCAGCTGAAAAGCCCATGAGAGTATTCAGGTAATGGGTATGGTAATAGCCTTGCTTTGTTCATCAAAATTATATAAATATTTCCAAATATCACTTTTCGTGCTAAAGACATTCCATTCTCATCAACTTAAGACGCATATATACACACTGCCTAAAAATAAAAATATGCAGAAAGCAGTCCATTACAATACCAGTCCAATGAAATGTAGAAAACCAGCATTCATTTCAGACTAATAAGAATTTAGGTCAGACTACTATAAGAGTAGACAACCGGCAGTTCTCCAAGAAGGCATTACAAGGTTTCCTACCAATGTCCCTAAATAGATCATTAAGATATGTAAGAGAAAACTTATATAATTCCAATCAAAAATACAAATCCACCATTGGTAATCAGTACAAATAGATCAACAGTATAAATACTCAACCAGTGGTCATTAGGAACTAGGAATATGCTACCAAACAGAAATATCTGTTAACACCAGGTGGGATAAATAAATAAGGTAAATTTAAGTGCTGGGAAGTCAAAAACTAAGTAAGTGCATAAGCATGAGAAGTTAGATACTTAATCCTCGTACTCCACCAACACTTCATTTACAACCTGTAGAATTCATTCACAACCTGTAGTCTAACAAAATTTTCATGTTATTTTAAAAAATTACTGTGAAGTAATACATGAGAAAAAAATTAAGTAAAATATTATCACAAATATCACAAAATAAACCAAGAAAAACTCACTGTTGAGAGTAATAGCTTTATGCCACACACACAAAAAAAACATTAAAAAGAACCTCGCTCATTCACCAGTTGGGGCAGAGGTAGGAGAGATCAAGAAGACTCCTGGGGCCGACAATGCAGCACAGCAGATAAAGCTGCCGCCTGCATCCCCAGCACCCCATATGGGTGCCGGTTTCCATCCCAGCTGCTCCACTTCCCATCCTACTCTCTGCTATGGCCTGGGAAAGCAGGAGATGCTCAAGTTCTTGGGGCCCTGCACCTCCGTGGGAGACCAGGAAGAACCTCCTGGATCCTGGCTTTGGATCAGCACAGCTCTGGCCATTGTGGCCATCTGGGGAGTGAACCAATGAATGGAAGACCTCTCTTTCTCTCTCTCTCTCCACCTTCTCTCCACCTTCTCTCCAACTCTGCCTCTCTGTAACTCTGCTTTTCAAATAAATAAATAAATCTTTAAAAAGGAAAAAAAGAAGACTCCTGAACTGACCAAGGCTCATTTATTTACCTGTGTGGCCATTCCATTAGTGTTCACATTATTAATCAAATTAGCAGAAAACAAAAGATCCTCTTTCCTTCTACAAATCTTATCACTGAATAAACTCAGGTTCCATTAAAGAAAACCGCAGGGTAACATTCAAATCATGGCGCACAGTTCCTACACAAGTGGGCAGACTGTGAATAAATGGAAGCAAATTTCTACAAAAGACACGAATGGAACGAGTGCTGGGAGGCAGCCTGTTGAACCCACACTCAGGTGCCCCAGGCTCCAGGTCTTGGTGCTCACACCACCTGGGTTCGGCCTCCCCCACACTCCATTTGTCCACGTGGGATCTGTGCCATCCCAAGCCTCCCCAGCAGAAACTCTGTCCCCACATCCTGGCCCTCGTTCTTGGCCCAAAAGCGTGTGGTAAATACACCACTGAGTCTCTGCGGTTCCGTCATAGCAACAAAACGCTCAGTCCCTAGGGAAAGCTGTGGACCTGAGACCCCGGTGCCCAACTCAAGGAAAGGAGGTCACGCGTGAGGTTCAGATTCTCCTTCTCCCCACACAACCTGGAGAGGTGAGGCCGGGTTCAGGCGGAGTCGCTGCACGCTGAGACAGGGCCACACACCAGGGTCCTAGCTGCCCGCCTCCTCCCCTCCTGTGGGCCTGGGACCCTCACACTCCCCGCTGCCAGTGTCCAGGGACTCTGGGCGTCCTCTCAGGCCCTGCGCTGAGGGGAGTTCAGGGTAGAAGCGCCTGAGCTGACCGGGGCTCTTGGGAGCGGAACTAGAAGCTGAACTCTGCAGCAATGGGAAGAGGATCCCCCGAGGGTCTGCAGTGCTGCCCTGGCGCGCCTGATTCTACAGTCACAGAGGCCGCACGACGTCACAGAGGACGTACCCAATCAGCATCCTCCCTAGCCTGAGGGCGGGCCCTTGGGGTTGCACCTGGTGGGGGGAAAGAGAGTCATGGCTTGGTCTCAGGACTGAAACTTAGCCTTCCCGACAGCAGAGGGCGCTGCCCCGCCCCAGGATCCCATCTCCTGAGATCCTGTACAGACCTTGAAACTGGAGCTTGCCATAATCCTCAGGTGAGTTACAGTTTACTGTTTACTGGATTCTGGGCCTTTTTCTCTTTGTGTTCTTGGCTTATTTTCTGTTAGGTCATTTGATTTTGTTAAGTATGGATTTGAAGAGTATTTCTCATACAGATATTCATTTTCTGGATTGTACTTTGTCCATTACCATTGTTTTCTATTTGCTTTTATGGGGACCTGGTAACCCATTTGATTGTGTTGATCCTGTACCAAATAATTTTGCCTAATTCACCTATCAGCTCATATTTGGTTTTGGATTATGTTAGATTATCTCTACATATACTCGTATCATTAACATGTTAACAGTTCTGCTGCTTAAAAGCTGACCCTATACCTTAAATTTCCTTTTGTTTGCTTGATTTCCCTAATTATGCATCCAGGCCAATGTTAAAGAGAGTAAGAGGAGAAAGCCTTTTCAAGTTTACTCTCAGGAAAAAATCGTTCAGTATCCTGAACCAAGCATATGTGCGGCCACTGCCCCCTCAGACTTCCCTTTTCCCCCGCTCCCCCTCCTCCGCCCTCGCGCTCCCCCAGCCCTGGTCACCACCTGGCAGCGGTGTCAGTGCAGAGCACGCAGAGCAAGTGGCGCTCGCACGCCCTGCACTGCTCCACAAGCTGGGCCAAGCAACCAGGATGGCGAGGCGGTGGCCTGGAAGGCTGCTGGTCTAGCATGCCCAGAGCGGAGATCCTGGTCCCTACGCAGGCCATACACCCTCAACCCTTGCGCAATGGGGCACTGAAGCAGCCGCTGGCACTGCGGGGCCTTCCCTAAGGAGGAGAAAGCGGCCTGGCCGAGGGCGTTGGCACCGGCCTGCTTGAGTAGAAGGGGGCAGGTGCTATGGCGCAGAAACGTTCCTTGCCGCTCTCCCTGCTCCCTGGCCCTGGACTAGGCAGTCCGGCCCCCACCTCTCCTACTGGACCACCGCTGCCTCCACCATGGGCAATGACCTCGGCGGGTCTGGAAGGAGGGGCCGGAGCAAGGGGACCGGTCGTACTGAGAGCCTGTTGGAAGATGGAGAACCTGCTGTGCTGCCATAGCACCAGCGCCCGGACTGGAGGAAGCAGGAGCTCGTGTGCCAGGCCCGCAGCAGCACCCCGGGCTTTCCCCTACACCGCGGCCCAGGGCCGGTGGGACGGGAGCCCAGGAGGCCAGGAGCTGCGCATCCCTACAGCACCTCAGCTGCTGCCAAGGCTTCAGGCAGGCCGCCGGAAATGCAGCCAAGGCAAAGGCCAAGTCCGTGGCCCACCCTGCAGTAGCCTCGCACCCCAGCCTCCAGGGTCCATAGATGGCCAAAGCGGAGCCAGGGAAGGAGGAGCCTCTGATCCGCCGTCGCTGTACCTGGAGAAGGCGAACCTGTACCCGCCAAGCAACTGACCAGGCTATGGACTGAGCCATAGCTGTGGTCTGCAACCCAAAGGGCGGAGGAAGCCGCTTCCGACGTTGCCTTGCATGAACAAGCAGGCCATCTGTGTAGTGGACGACTTCTTGGGCAAGGAGACTGGGCAGCAGATCGGCGATGGAGTGTGCAGCCTGCACTACAGAGGCAGGTTCATGGATGGCCTGCTGGGTGGCCCGAACAGCGAATCGTGCAAGGACATCAGAAGGGATAAGATCACCTGGATCAAGGGCAAGGAGTCAGACTGTGAAACCGCTGGGCTGCTGATGAGCAGCATGGACGACCTGATCCACCACTGTAAGGAGAAGCTGGGCAACTACAAAATCATTGGCAGGACGAAAGCCATGCTTGTTATCCAGGCAGTGGAACAGGTTATGTGCAGTATGTTGATAATCCAAATGGAGATGGGAGATGTGTGACTTGAATATATTATCTTAATAAAGACTGGGGTGCCAAGGTAAGTGCAGGTGTACTTCAAATTTTTCCAGAAGGCAAACATTGACAATTGCTGACATTGAACTCAAATTTGATAGACTGCTGTTCTTCTGGTCTGACTGTCACAACCCTCATGAAGTACAACCAGCATATGCTGCGAGGTGCACAATACCTATTGGGTATTTTGATGCAGATGAGAGAGCAGGAGCTAAAGTAAAATATCTAACAGGTGAAAAAGGAGTGAGGGTTGAATGCAATAAACCTTCTGAGTCAATCAGTAAATATATCTTATAGAGCCTCTCATCCAGCAGTACCCTCGGTTCACAACAATAATTGTTGACACTGTTAACTTGTGAATACAAATAAATGGGATAAAGAAAAATAGACAACCAGTAGACATTTTCAACAGGAAAAGATGCAACTGTTTTGTGTTGCATCAAACAAGAAGATTTCACTGTTGTGGCTTTGTACTGCATGATCCACTCAGAATCTGTGATTGCTTCTGGGAGGGAGGTAAGCTGTCAGTGGAAAATGATTTTTACATCTGGACATGAAATATGTGCCCTGTGTAGAATTTTTTCATCCCTATATGTTGTCTGATCTGTCATCTCGCTGAGTTCATTTCATCTCTTCCTTTTTTATATCAAGTTTGAATTTGGGGTAATTTTTGTATGATTAGGTACAATTTATCAAAACTGAATGGAGAAAAAAGGTTACAGTATTATTTCTTAATCTATTTTTGTAAACTTCTTCATATTATTAAATTTTTGCCCTAAAAGACCTCTCACAATGATTGTTGCTAGTGGCTGATGGTTAATTCATTTTCTTTTCAATTAAAATAAGAAAAGGAGCGCTTTACCAATGGAGACATCAGATTCTTTTGTAGTCCTATTTTGCTCTAATTTGGATTCTTAAAGATTGTTCCTGTCATGTTTTTGACATTGTTAATAATGAAACTTAACAGTCACCATTTATTACCAGTAACTTCAGTTCATGTTTTATAAGGAAAAATACACTGTAAGAAGGATTTCCTTTTTAGTTGTTTTTTTAACAAAACTAAAGTGATTGGCACTAAGTGAACTTGAGATTATCCTCAGATTCGAGTTCTTAAGTTAAAGGGCTTTTGAACAGGAGTCACTGTGTACTTACACCCCATGTAGGATCTGTCCTTAATGTGTTGTCTAATGTGAAGTGATGCTATAATTAGTAATGAAACAGTATTTTTATACTTTGTGTTTCTGTGGGGGTACAAACTGATGAGGTCTTCACTAATTATATACTGAATTGATCTTCTGTATATAAAGAGAATTGGAAATGAAAAAAACAACCTGGTGTTAAATTGGAAATGGCATAGAAAATTAATTAATTTTTTTAAAAAAACTATTATGTGGTATCTCTGTCTTTAATGTGCTGTACATTGTTATTTAATGCTATAATTAGTACTCCAATGGTAGTTTTTTCACTTTGTGTTGCTATATGGGCAAACTGTTGAAATCTTTACCTAATATGTACTAAACTGATCTTCTGTATATAAAGAGAATTGAAAATGAATCTTGATGTGAATGGAAGGGGAAAGGGAGCAGGAGGGGGGGAGGGTTACGGGTAGGAGGGAAGTTATGGGAGGGGGGAAGCCATTGTAACCCATAAGCTGTACTTTGGAAATTTATATTCATTAAATAAAAGTTTAAAAAAAAGATAAAGGGCTTTCTTCTGCATTCAGGTGTTTCCTACAGAGGTAGATGATAATTTCCCATTTCTAAGGTTTTCCCTTTTGCTTCTCAAATTGAGTGTACTTTCAAATTTCTTGTTTTCTTCCTAATACTATAATCCATCTGATTTTCAGATCAGAACTCTGTTTCTTTTGAAGAACATCAGGGGGATATTATATTTGCATTGAGAAGGAAATGTGTTTTTATAGACTTGATGATCAGTGAGTCTTCAGACAGCTCTTGAGACATTCCCCAAATGTGATGCCAGCCTTCTTGTCAGAACTGAAAGATATATGCTTAGTTTAGAAAAACAAACAAGTGCAAAACCAGATAATTTTATTTTTATGTTTTTGTGCATTTTATTTTTTATATTTTAGAAAAAGAAGGAACATTACATAATCACACAAGGCCTCTCAGACTTCTGTTACTTAAAGAATGAGTTGAGATAGACATCTTAGATTTCACTCTCCTAAGCTCTTTAGCAAAGAGCCCTTACCAATTTAAGTTTTCAACTCCCTCATTCAATCTTCTTTGCCAAAAGCTAGCTATACAGAAACATTTCTATATATTTCTTTTTTTAAAGATTTGTTTTATTTATTTGAAAGTCAAAGTTACACAGAGAGAGAAGGAGAGGCAGAGAGAGAGAGGTCTTACATCTGCTGGTTTACTCCCCAATTGGCTGAGCTGATCTGAAGCTAGGAGCTAGAAGCCTCCTCCAGTTCTCCCACAAGGCTGTAGGGATCCAAGGACTTGGGCTATCTTCTACAGCTTGTCCAGGCCATAGCAAATAGCTGCATTGGAAGTGGAGCAGCTGGGACCCATATAGGATGCTGGCACTGCAGGCAGTGGCTTTACCTGCTAAGCCACAGTGCTGGCCCCTCTTTATATTTCAATTTACAACAGTTTTAGCATCTGTATAGTTTGTATGCAATTAGAGACCTTTTCTATGGAAAGCTCAGTAATTTTTATTAAAAGATTGCTATTGTCCATATATATATGAAAAAATTATTTAGTGAAACTGACAGTATGAATTTAGAATGATCAATTATTTGATATCATGTTCTCACTTAGGAGAATCTGCAGGAAAAAAGTGGTAGTTTATTGTTTTTCCTTGCTCATGTTCAGCTTTGTCCACTTCCTCCTCCAGCTGATAACATAACATCTCTATAGTAAGTGCCTCTCTGCCAGCCCAACCTGGGAGGACAAGTTATCCTTGACATCTGGTCTATAGTGCAGTGCACTGTGCTTTGCCAAAACTCAAAAGCATTGTAATTTTTAGGGTTAGTAGAAATTGTTTTAAGTAGACTGAAATCTGTTAAGATGTATAGCATAAGCTTTTAATTTGGGAGCTCCTGTTCAAATGCGTGTAGCTTTGCAGTTGTACAATTATCAGATACAACTATCCATTGTTTGTGCTTGGTACACAGGTCTTAAATTGTATATTTTTGCAAAAGTTTAAATACTTTCTTGGAGATCAGTGTGAAAATATTAAGAAATCGGGATATCCATTTCTTTTAATATTCGCTGAAAATATTTGATGTTATTGGGACTGTTAACTTGTCACCAAGCAGTACTATATTTAAAACTAAATTGAAAATGGTTTGTGGCCTATATGTGTTTATTTCTCATTAAAGATAATTCTTCACAGTGCTTATTTTTATTCAACACATTAAACAGTTGTAAAACAGAACTTTATCAATAGTAGGCAAAGAATTTCAGGATTCCTATATAGACAAGACTATAAAGTCATAATTTGGAAAGCAGTGTTTCATTATAAAACAGCTCTCAGGGTGCTTGTAAGCTAATATAATTAAATATATATATAAATATTCTTGAAAAAAATTGAATGGTTCCTAGATAAAATTATGGCATGACAGACCCCCATTGTAGCAAATTATTTAAAAGAAAAACAAAAAGCCAACCATTTAAATGTTCTGTAAACAGTCTGAAGGTCATCCAACAAGTAAAAAAAAATAGTTACTGAGGAAGATATTCTAAGAACCAGGAAGAGTATGGAGATCCAGTGGTATTTGAATCCAGACGTTCTCTCCTCCTCCTGTCAGTGAAATGGGAACTCTGTTTCAGACACAGGGAGTCAAGAGCATGATGCTTCCTCTCCTAGCAGTTGGCTGGCAAGTATTCTGAGTGTGACAAGACACACTCATTTTCCTCCTTCCCCAGGTACCTGCTTCTGGTCATATGTTATATTGAGTGCAACTGAGAGGTGGGCTCTTGACCTCATTTGTTGATGGGGGATCTACATTGTGCATAAGAATGCTTAGATACCATCATCAATTGCGTGTAATGTTTATAGCAGGCAGATTTCACAAAATAGATTTCTGATTGCTGTGGATTGGAGGGATTGTTAAGAAAGAGTTAAAAGATACTAAATTTTGGGGGGTGGTTGCACTTTAACAAAATCGGCAACTTTTTTTACACAAAAGGTATAATTTCCATATTTTAAAGATGTTTTAAAAATTATATTTAAGTTACACAATTTCATGTATTTTCATATGTGGAAATTTAGGAGCATAGTGATACTTCCCACCCTACCCTCTCCCCAACCCATGCTTCAACCCTTCTTCTTTCTCCCTCTCATATTCTCACTCTTAATTTTTACAAAGATCTATATTCAGTTTAATTCCTGATTGTATAGTTAACTCTACACTAAGTAAGAGTTCAACAAAGTATAGAATAACTTTTTCCATCCTTTCTGTTTCAGTCCACAAGTATCTTTGTTGGTAAGATGTGTTTCTTGTATGCAGCAAATAGATGGGTCTTGTTTTTCAATCCATCCAGCCAGTCCGTATCTTTTAACTGGAGAGTTGAGGCCATTTACATTCAAGATGACTATTGATAAGTAACAACTGAGCCCTGCCATTTTTCCATAAATATTCCTATTGATTATTTTGGATTTCCTTTGTACTTTTACTAAATTTTATGTCTTCACTTTCTTAACATATTGATGACCCTGTTTCTGTATTTCTATGTGCAGCACATCCTTAAGCATCCTTTATAAAGCTGGACAAGTAGTGTCAGTTTTTTTTCAATTTCTGTTTAGTAAACAAGGTCTTTATTTCACCTTCATTCATAAATGAGATCTTTTCAAGGTACAGTATTCCAGGTTTCAGGGTTTTTTTCCTTAAAGCTTAGAATCTCTTATCCTGTAGGGTTTCTGATAAGAAGTCAGTTATAAGTCTAATTGGAGATCCCCTGAAAGTAATCTGTCATTTATCTCATACACATTTTAGAATCTTTTCTTTATGTTTTACTGTGGAGAGTTTAACCACAATATGCCATGGTGAAGATCTTTTCTAGTTGTGTTGGAAGTTTTATATGCTTCCTCTATTTGGACATCCAATTCTTTTTCCAAATTGTGGAAATTTTCTGTAAACATTACACTAAATATGCCTTTATAGTCATTCTCTGTTTCCACACATTCAGGAACTCCTAAGAACTATATGTTGGGTTGTTTAATAGTATCACATAAATCTCCAACACTGTTCTTAAGTTTTCTAATTTCTTCTTCTTTTGGCATGACATTTTCTATTTGTCCTTCTCCTCCTTCTTCTTTTAAGATTTGTGTTCTAGTTTGATATTCTTTCTTCTGCCTTACAAGTATGTTATTAAGTGTTTCCACTGGATTTTTATTTGATCTATTGAATTTTTCATTTCTAATATTTCATTTTGATTATTATTTTAAAATCCCAAATTCATGGGAAAATTTTTCTTTCATTTAATGTATGGCTTTCTTTAATTCATGGATCTGCTTCTGATTGCTTTTGAGTAATCCTATGATGAATTTTTTGAATCCCTTTTCCAGTATCTCATCAAGATCTTCACTTTTACATTTTAGTATATATGTTGCAGATATTCTATAAATTTAATGTAAACATTAAAGTTTCAAAAATTATTTTCATTGAGGAAGAAAATAAAAACAGTGTGACCTCAAAAAAATATCGATGTGTTGTTTTGTTCTTTTTGTTGGGAGTGTCATGCTGTGTTCCTTATTCTTGTTTCTTGAATTGAATTTCTGCATATATTTTTAGGCATTTGTGGCTATACTTGGTTTTTTCCTCTGATGCGTTTTATCTTTAAAGAATGCTTTATGGCTTAGTGGAATGCTTGCACTTTCAGTGAATGCCCAGAGGTGTGTGCTGAGTGTGACCAGAGAGCTGTAGTTAATGCACTAGCATGGTGCGAATATCCAGGGTAAGTTCCATCTTGGGTGAGGTAGATTTCCTCTTGTTAATAGAAAGGAGTGAATGGTAACCTCTTTTGGTGTGATCACAGCCTCATCTGTTCTCCTCCAAGTTGATCAACGCTCAGGTGTTAGCCCCCAGTGGGCACAACACTCATCTGCACCCATGTATGAACCACAGAAATGATCTGCACAGCCCTCACTCCAAGCACAGGTCCCACTGCAGTGACCTGCCCCAGGTCACTACATAGGTCTGAGTGTATGGAGCCACACACAGTGATTTCTCAGAGGCCCAGACACATGCTGTACCCTCTCATGGAGCCAGAGTGTCCTCACAGCCTCAGCACACAAGGATCCTGTAGTTGCGGGGTGCAGTGAGTCTGCTCCAACCCCCATGTCCAGTCTACAGAGAGGCAAACTTTTCCCTGAGTCCACTGTCTGTTGGAGCTCAGCCTAAGTGGCTTGAGCCCCAGAGCCTGTGGTATGTTAGGAGGCTGGGAGTGCCTCATTCACAGTCTCAAGTGGGTGCCCAGCTCCTTTTCAATTCTTGCAGGCAGACTCAAAGAAGGTGAGGATCTTGGATTTTTTATTCTGCTAGAATCTCTGGATAACATGTGTACAGAAGTGCCACTGGCCAACTGTTGCCATCTCCCTGTCATGGCCATGAGTCAGGGTACTGAATTTCTTTTGAAGATAGTAAAAATGTTCTAAACATGGCATTCATTATGGTTGCACATTTTTAAAATCCCCAGAACTTTACACTTTCAATGGATGAATAATATGGCAAGTTAATTATACTCATATATAATACACATTTTAGGAAATTTATGATTCTTAATAATTTTGAAATGTGTATATTTAATTATTTCACTTCTTGTGTGTGATGCTAACACACTAATATTTCAAATTCCAGGCAACATAAAATGTGACTTCCTTTCTGTATAACATTATATAGATAGATAGATATGGATAGATGGATATGGCTGTAAATGCATGAAAATATCTGCATCATGTGAACAATTAATAATAATGATGGTTAATGCAGGGGGCAGGTCTTCAGTAGATTCTTGGTGAAGGTGATGTTAATCTCATCTGTGTTTCTAAAGAATATATTTAAGGAATAGAGAGCTCAACAAGTTCAGACACCTGAGGTGCATAACGATGTATCTTCAATAGTAATTAGTAATCCCTTAATCCTAAGGGAATCCTTAATTAGTGAATTCTATCTCTTGTCATTGTGCTCTTTATTTTTTTGCTATAGGGCTATGTCATCCATTCTTCTGCATTCAGTACAAAGTAATTGTTAGAACTCCTCTTACTGACTAGGTACCCAAAATTAGGAACTCCAGTCATTACATGGAAGGTGTGATTATAATACAGGAGAGGAAGTGAGTTGCAAAATGATCAGTCAACAATTGAGTGTGGCCTTTCCACTTTCTCTGTTCAATGCAGATTGCTATGGAATCCATGTCTCAAATTGTAGAATGTCCTGCTGACAAGTGATCACTATTACAGGAACAATAATTCTTGTGAGCAGATATTAGGATCTACTACTTCATGATGGCATTCTATGTTTTTGATCTCTGCAATCCATTTTCTATTTAAATTGGTGTGACCCTAAGACCTAAGCATTTAGGGCACACAAAATTTGCTTCTTTGGTCTGTGGTTGAGGTACTTAAGGTGGAAATCTCAAAGCTCATGTCTCTTAATTTGCAGAATAAAGTAACAGGCAGTTGCAGCATCTAACATGATACAAGAATTTGAATAGTACATTTCATACCCTATCCATAGAGAAAATGAGTAGACTGTGAACCAAGAATCAGCATCCCCATTACATTCCCACTGAAGTTCTCTTCAACTGTATCACAACATCCATGCCCATTCTCAATAGGTCAGGAGAAGAAGTAGCAGGAGGAGCTCCATGAAACTCTTATATTCACCTCTTTGCCTTGTTTGTGGCAAAATCCAGCAGGAAGATAACAAGCTTCTGGTCAAGTTCTTAAAAAATATTAAAGTTTCTCTCACTGTCTAACTCTGCCTGTAAAAAAAAAAAAAGAGCAAACGGAGCATTAACCTACTGTGCCACGGCGCCAACTGGCCACTACTTTTTTATCCTTAATATAGTGTATTAGAGTGTTCCTTTGGTTCCCCATTCATCCCACTCCAATTCTGAGCAGATTTCGCCCTCTGTGTTCTGACACTCCTGTTTCTTCCCAGCCTTTAGATCACAAGTATAACTATATGTTGAATGTTTCTTTGTGGTTATACAAAAGCTCAATACATCTAAAATGCAGTCATAGCCTGCATTCCACTCTTATATTCATATAGGTAATACGAATCTCTCAACTAGCCTTGACTTCTATCACAAAAGTGGGATTTTTTTGTCCTAGCATCTTTGATCAGTCTGAGGTCTATTCAGATTAGACAGCTACTTCTGTCTTTTTGTTTTCACATTATTATTCTAATGCATACAAGCAGTGTATATAAAGGAAGAGCTGTTGTTCAGTTACTAATACTGTAGGGTTTTCCATATGAGAAATAACTTTCTTGGCAAAAAACAGAAAAGGCATTTTAGTACATTAGTAAGATTTTAGTCCCCTCCTCCTACCTGCTGTGCTAAAAGCCAGTAGATGTGGTAACAGTGGAAGAAAGCATTCAGGAGTTAGAGGGTACATAGGACCAGAGTCAAGAAAAATATGCAAAAAGAACAGAAACAGGGGACTCAGATTTTAATACTTTTTATCTAGGGTGGGCATTTTGCAGTTAAGATGGTTTTGGGGTTACCTGCTTTCCAGATTGTGGAGTGTGGGTTTGAATCCTATATTAATTTATGATTCCATCTTTATATTAATACAGACCATGGGAGGCAACAGATGATGACTGAAGTGCTTGACATTCTTCTATCTACATGGAAGTCCAGTTGACTTCCAGGCATCAGACTTTAGCCCAGCCTTGGCTATTGTGGGCATTTGTGGAGTGAATAGACAGTAGCAGGTCTCTGTATATCTGTGTGTCCCTCTCTCCCTGCCTTAGAAGCAAAAGTACATGAATTAGCCAAAGATTTTTGCTGAAATTTGAGATGTTAACTTTGTTCTTTCATAATTTTGATAAATATATTGCATCAAATGTTAATATTTGCCTTTTTTAGGAAATTGCTTCAAAATAATTAAAACTCCTCAGATGGAAGACTTTTAAATAGGTTTAAAAATTCTGTTTCTCAGTTGTTATGTCAGTGTATGTAGAGTTTTACTAAGTGAGACACATTCCAGTTTAGGTTCCCCAGAATGCAGATTTTGCTGAATTGGGGGGCAAAATTATTTTTAGAGACCAAGTCCTATAACTAGATGGGAGAGGAAGTAGCATAGGGCAAATGAAGAAGTTGGAACTGTTATAGAGGCCCTACAATGCTTTACTCCATCAATAATTAAATCTGAAACAAGTGTGCTTTTTTTCTCCAATTTTGAACCTGTATACAACTTAGCACCGCTCCATCACCCTGTTTCTCAGGAAGGGTAAGACCTCTAGATGACTCTGCAACAGAGATTGACCTAGAAGGAGGTGGCAGCAGGGGGCAGCCCACTGACCTTTTTCTCCATAAGTGAGCAAAAAGCCCTATCTTGGTCTGAGCTGCTCAGGTCAGTATCTTTCACATTGACACATCACATATGAAAGAAATATTTGAAGCATCTATTTTTAAAACTTGTTCTCTTCATAACACATGTTCCTTCAAAGGACACTTACTATTTTCTCTTTTTAAAGTGCCATATTTACCTTGAATGAACAGCTTAAGTGTAGTTTTTAAATTATCGTGTTCAGGGAGTTGCTGTGGTAGAAAGCAATCTAAGACACCTTTCACAAGCCCTGCATCCCTTATCAGCATGCATTTCAAGTTCTGGCTACCACATTTGCTATCCAGCTCCCTGATCATATACCTGGGAGGCAGTGGATGATGCCTTCTGTGGTTGGGTTCCTGCCACTCACATGGGAGACCAAGATGGAATCTTGGCTCCTGGCTTTGGGTTGGGGGCATTTGTGGAGTGAATCAGTGGATGGAAAATCAGTGTCTTCATTTCTCTCTGTCTCTTCCCTCCCCTTTCTCTCGCCCCTCTTCTCCCCCACCCCTTTTCATAGAAATATATCTTTAAAATTATTATGTGATTGGTAGTATGTAGCAAAATAGCTTAATAAGTATACTTGTATCAGGAGTATCATTTGTTTTTAAGAAAATTCTGGGATACATGTTTGGCACAGGAGTTAAAATACAGCTTGGAAAAAAAAAATACAGCTTGGAATGCCCACATCTCATATCAGTATCTGGAGCAAACTCTGATTTGGATTCCAACTCCAAATATCAGCTAATGTACATCTTGGGGTGCAGCAGGTAATGGCTCAGGTAGTTGGGTCCCAGCCACCAACATGGGAGACTGGGGCTGCTCTCCAAGCTCTGAGCTTTACCTTGATATTGTCTTGGCCTTTCATGGAGTGGTGATCAATAGATTTCATTATTGAACGTGAATCTAGTCAATGTCACAAGCTTAATCTTTGGAGCAACACTGGTATTTTCACATGGAATGCATCTTCATATACTGTGAACCTTGTTCTAAGCAATATTTTTCATATGCCCAGCAATGGTCATTATGCATCTCCTTAAATTCTTTCTGTAAGAAGGACACCTATTGGTTTACATTTATATTGGATGTATTATTTCATTTTATTATAACAGAACTTATTGCATTTGAAAATAAATGAAACTGTTAATATTGTCATTAATTTTTGTAAAAATTTGTAAAGTACTAAATATGTCTTGAAACACTGCAAAATGGCAAATATAAGTACATACATAAATAATTTTTTTATTTTATTTATTTGAAAGACAAAAGTACAGAGAGAAGTAGAGACAAAGAGATAGAGATGTCTTCCATCCACTTGTTCAGTTCCCAAATGGCTGCAACTGCCAGAGCTGAAATGATATGAAGCCAGGTGTCAGGAGCTTTTTTCAGGTCCCCCACATAGGTGCAGGGGCCCAAGGACTTGGCCATCCCCTGCTGCTTTACCAGGCACATTAGCAGGGAGTTGGATCAAAAGTGGAGCAGCTGGAACTCGAGCTGGCACCCATATGGGATGCCAGTGCGGCAGTCCAGGGCTTTAGCCCACTGTGCCACAAAACCAGCTGCGAGTAAATAATTTTAAAATAAATTTTGCATATATATATATGTATGTATGTATATATATATATATATATATATATATATATATATATATATATATATATATATTTCTATGATCCTATCTGTAGTTTGTACTAATACTAAATTGCATGTTTGTAGCCCCAAAATTACTTGCCATTATTTCAAACTCATTTAATTGGTATATTCTGCTATTTCACAATCTTAAAAATTAGTAATGAAAAATAGGCTTATGAATCAATCATTAAAATGATTATGAACTAAGACTATGGTTCATAGTTGGGAGGAAACATTTTATTGTAATAAAATACATTATGGAACATGGGATATTTTCAGTGTATATTTTAATAGCATTAAATATTTTTGCATTACACAGCAACCATCACATACCATCTCAGATATTTTTAATTCCCCACAAGTAAAACTTTGAATGCATCAAAAGCTAATTCCATCTTTCCCTCCATTACAGACGCTGTGATCGCTTCTCTACTCTCTTTCTTGAATTTGTCTACTCTAGAGACCTCATATAAGTGGAGTCATACAATAATTGTACTATTACTACTGGTCACTTCTAGCAGTATTATGTCTCCACGTTTCATCCCTTGTCCTGGTACATGTAAAACTTATAAGATAATTCTTCTATTCCAAATATATTTCATTGTATGTTGCTCTCATTTGAACAAAAATTTGGTGTTAATCTCCCCTTGTGAGGCACTAAGGCAGGAAAATTAATCTGTGGTGATTAGAGGTGGGACCTTTGGGATGGGATTAGGATTAGAGATCATCAGAGTGGAACCCTCATGACATGGCTTTTAGAAAATACAGGATGAGACCAGAGATACCTGTATGTTCCCTGTCTGTTACCATGTGCTTCTTCTAGAATTCACCAGTGAGAAGGCCATCACCAGATACTGCTCCCTATCCTTCAACCAGAACTGTGAGCGGAAATAAACCTTTCCGTATATAACTTGGTCAGACTGTCATAATGTATTATTAACACCAGAAATTAAACTAATGCATATGTATATAACACACATTCTTTTTTAATTTATCTTTTCATGGAAAGTTGAGTTGCTTCTATCTTTTGTTTATTGTGAGTAATGTTGCTTTGAACATGTGTGTGCAAATATCTGTTCTTTTTAAAATCTTATTTAAGGTATACAAATTTCATGTATTTCACAGTCACACATTCAGGAACATAGTGATATTTTCCACCTTACCCTCCTTCCCACCCATGCTAGTGTAAGACCCTAAAATAATGTTAACAAGGGTAAAAGAAATTGGGCAGGTTTAAAATGGAGTTGCTTGTGAGCTAACTGCATACTGTTCTGCTTCTGTGCAAAATGGCTGGGCTTGCAAAATGCTTTTATGAGATAATTGAACTTTAGTTAAACTTGTAGCATGTGATAATATTTTAGGAGCTATGTTAAGTTTTTGGGAACCATAAAAGCAGAAGTTGATCGAAAATGTACCCAACCTATGTCCTGTAACACCACGTTGACCCCTTATTCATGCTTGCTCAAGTAAAATTGAAAAACCCCAAGGCACGTACAGCATATAACTTGTTCCCTTTTGGAAACCCCCTGTACTTTGTTCCTTTACCCTGGAAAAACCCTTTACCTTGTGATCTTTTGTCATGCTGTGGAAATATGCTAATGTTGTGGTTTTAAGCCTTAAATACTCTGTGCGATTGATGATCGGGGCCTCTCTTCTCACACTGCACCGGAAGGTGTTGTTGTGCTTTGAGACGGCCCATTTGTGCAAATGCAATAAACTTTCCTCTGCTTTTGCATCGATTGGAGTGGAATCCGTGCTTCTGGGGGTCTCTCTCTATAGGACACCGATTTTTAGGGTCCTACATTTGGGGGCTCGTCCGGGATTCGAGACCCCAGACCCACGCTCCATTCTCCAATCGGAGGTAAGTCCTCACTGTTCTGTGTATTTTTGTGTGTTTGTACGGGCGGCTAGGGCGTCCGGGCGGCTAGGCGCCGAAAGAATTGAGCCAGTAGTAGGCAAGGACAGACGTGTCCGAGACCCCTGGCTCGGGCCCTGGAGGACGCTCCAGTGGCGGTGTCTCGGGGGAGACTGGCCAGGCAGCTCTCCCACCAGGTAAAAGGTCTTCTTCCCCGGGAGAAGGGCTGGTGGCAGCAGCCACTACCGTCGGAAGTTTTGGTTTCAGTTTTGTCTTGGTTTTGCGCGCAGTGTCTTTGTGAGTTTGTGATTGTCTTCTGTGTTCTAATATACTTTCCTTATTTGCCTTTCCCCTTCAACATGGGTCAGGAATTAACTACACCTTTGAGTCTTACTCTATATCATTGGAGAGAGGTCCGGGAGCGGGCACAAAACTTGTCTGTGAAAGTGCAGAAGAAGAACTGGACAAGTTTTTGTACGTCCGAGTGGCCAGCCTTCAACATCGGGTGGCCACGGGATGGGACTTTTGACTCTCGAATTATCTTACAGGTGAAGAGCCAGGTCTGCAGGGAAGGGAAAGAAGGGCACCCGGATCAAGTGCCCTATATCTTTGTGTGGGAGGACCTGGCACAATACCCCCCGAAATGGGTAAAACCCTTTCTCCCGGCCGATCGAACCGTGGCGGGTGCCTTACCTGCCCTACCTCCGTCTGTAACACCTTTAAAACCGCAACCCGCGGATCAGAGCGGGCTCCCGTCAGTTGACATCTTTGTGTGGGAAGACCCAGCGCAAAATTCGCTGGCCGCCCCTGCCTCGAACCATTGTCCATTAAAGGAAATAGACTCCCTCAAGGTAAAGAAACCCACGGTCCTCCCGAGCGGGCAGGAGGATCTTTTGCTTTTTGACACCCCACCGCCTTATGCGCCCCTCCCGAGAGAGCCTACGGCACCTTCCCCGGATTCTACGCAGGGAGATATGGAGGAGGACCCCCCGGCTCGTTCAACCCCTATGAGTACCAGGCTGCGCTTGCGTCGGGGAGGGGGGAGTGAAGACGGGCAGTGGGAGGCTCAGGCTTTCCCACTCCGCTCAGTGGGAGGTCAGATGCAATATTGGCCGTTCTCAGCTTCAGATTTGTACAATTGGAAAACCCATAACCCGCCTTTTTCTCAAGATCCACAAGCTTTGACAGGATTAATTGAATCTATTCTTTTGACTCACCAACCGACCTGGGACGACTGCCAGCAGCTCTTGCAGGCTCTCCTGACCACGGAGGAGAGACAGCGAGTTTTCACGGAAGCTCGAAAAAATGTTCCAGGGGACAACGGTCAACCTACCCAACTGCCGAACGAGATTGATGCAGCATTCCCGTTGACCAGACCGGACTGGGATTTTAGTATGGCAGTCGGTAGGGAACGACTTCGTCTCTATCACCAGATTCTCCTGACAGGTCTCAGAGGGGCAGGGAGACGCCCCACCAATTTGGCTAAGGTACGTGTCATAACCCAGGGTAATGAGGAGACCCCGGCGGGGTTTCTAGAAAGATTAATGGAGGGATACCGGATGTACACCCCGTTTGACCCCCAGGCTCCTGACCGGCAGTCGGATGTAATAATGTCTTTCATTGGCCAATCGGCCCCAGATATCCGAACGCGGCTGCAGAGACTGGAGGGCTTACAGGGTTATACATTGCAGGATCTCCTAAAAGAGGCAGAGAGAATCTTTAATAAAAGGGAAACTAAAGAAGAAAAAGAGGAAAGAATGCAAAAAGAACAGGCTAATAGGCAGGATAGGTCAGGTTATGGTAGAGGTCAAACAAAGAAATACCCGGGAGACAAAAATAGACCGTGGATAGAACGAGACCAGTGTGTGTACTGTAAGGAAAGAGGACACTGGGCCAGAGACTGTCCAAACATAAATGCCACCAGAAGCCGATGGACCACAGAACGACAGGTAGATCTAGCTACTGGCCAAGTCACCCACTCACTTCTTTTAGTACCAGACTGCCCATATCCCTTGTTAGGAAGAGATTTACTATCTAAGGTGGGAGCCCAGATTCATTTCCAAAAGGAAGGGGCCTCAGTGATGGACTCTGGTGGGTGCCTTCTGCAAGTATTGACTTTACAATTAAGAGATGAACATCGTCTATATGACGAAGAAAAAATAAAAACCCCACTAACCCCTGAGTGGATCGAAAAGTTTCCGAGTTCTTGGGCAGAGACTGGAGGGATAGGATTAGCAATTCAGCAGCCACCCATAATAGTAAATGTAAAGCCTACAGCTGAACCAATATCTGTACGGCAGTATCCTATGACCAAGGAAGCAAAGGATGGAATCCGGCCCCACATTAAGAGACTGCTGGACTTGGGAATATTAAAATCCTGCCAATCCCCTTGGAATACACCCTTACTGCCGGTACGGAAACCAGGCACCAATGACTTCCAACCTGTGCAGGACTTACGCGAGGTAAATCGTCAGGTTGAAGACATTCACCCAACCATGCCAAATCCGTACAACTTGCTGAGCACTTTGCCTCCATCACGCACTTGGTATATGGTGCTAGATTTGAAAGATGCCTTCTTTTGTCTGAGATTGAGCCCCCAGAGCCAACCTTTGTTTGCATTCAAATGGAAGGACCCGGAGACTGGATTCTCAGGGCAATTGACTTGGACCAGACTTCCACAAGGATTTAAAAATTCGCCTACACTATTCGATGAGGCCTTACATCATGATTTGGCAAGCTTCAGGGTGAGTAACCCTCAATGGACTCTTTTACAGTATGTGGATGACTTACTCCTGGCAGCAGAAACCGAAGCAGACTGTAAACAGGGCACGGAATCCCTGCTCCAAAGACTAGGTGAGCTGGGATATCGCGCCTCTGCCAAAAAGGCCCAGATATGTGCCCGACAGGTAGTCTACCTGGGTTATAAATTAAGAGGGGGTAAGAGGTGGCTAACGGAGGGACGTAAACAGGCGGTGGCGCTTATACCCCCACCTAAAAACCCACGTCAGTTGAGGGAATTTCTGGGAAGTGCCGGCTTCTGCCGCCTGTGGATTCCTGGGTTTGCGGAGATTGCGGCTTCCCTATATCCCCTCACGAAAAGCAATTCCCCTTACATCTGGGGAGAAGAATAGCAGTTGGCCTTCGATAAACTAAAAAGGGCCCTTTTGGAAGCCCCCGCACTGAGCCTGCCTGACCCCAACAAGCCTTTTATCCTATATATAGACGAAAGAGGGGGGATCGCAAAGGGAGTCTTGACCCAAAAATTAGGGCCTTGGAAGAGGCCAGTGGCCTATTTTTCGAAGAAATTGGACAGTGTCGCCTCTGGGTGGCCCCCGTGTCTCCGCATAATAGCAGCAGTGGCCACGATTGTAAAAGATTCTGACAAACTGACTCTGGGACAGCCACTGACCGTAGTGACGTCTCATGCTATTGAGATGGTCATACGTCAGCCACCTGATCGATGGCTATCAAATGCCAGAGTTACCCACTACCAAGCAATGTTACTCAACCCCGAGTGCATCCGGTTCAGAACGACGGCCTCTCTCAACCCCGCCACTCTACTGCCGGAACCAGGAGACCATACGCAGATCAGCCACAATTGCCAACAGGTGCTGGCTGAAGTCTATGGGGCCCGTGAGGACTTGACAGATCAGCCCCTGTCAGACGCGGAGTACACCTGGTACACAGATGGCAGCAGCTTCCTCCATCAAGGTGAGAGGAGGGCAGGGGCGGCGGTGGTTGACGGGAAGACTGTTGTTTGGGCCTTTGCCTTACCACCAGGCACTTCAGCACAGAAAGCTGAGTTGGTAGCTCTGACTGAGGCCTTAAAACAGGCAAAAGGGAAGAGGGTAAACATTTATACGGACAGTCGATACGCCTTCGCTACGGCGCATGTGCATGGTGAAATATATAAAAGAAGGGGACTGCTTACTTCAGCAGGCAGAGAAATTAAGAATAAGCAGGAAATCCTAGACCTCCTACAGGCCCTCTTCTGGCCAAAGAAGGTGAGCATCATACATTGCCCAGGCCACCAAAAAGGAGAGGACCCAGTGGCACAGGGAAACCGGATGGCAGATGAGGTGGCCAGAACTAGCGCCTTGGATAGCTACGTGTTAAACATCGATGCGCAGGACCCTCCCAGCCGGGGGCCGGAATGGAATTATACCGAACAAGATGTGGCAGCCATACAAAGGTTAGGGGGAATTTACGACGAGACCACTAAAAGCTGGAAAATACAGGACAAAGTTGTGCTGCCCACAAAAGAAACTAGAAGATTAGTGCAAGATCTACATAGATGGACACATTTAGGGTATAAGAAACTAAGAACCTTGCTGGATAGGGAAGAGATTTCTCATTTTTTATTGGGGTTAAATAAAGCAGTAAAACAAACCATAGAGGCCTGCATCCCATGCGCCAAGGTAAATCCCAGATGTTCTAAAATGCCTGAAGGAGTCCGGATACGGGGGGCTAGGCCAGGAATTAATTGGGAAGGAGATTTCACAGAGGTTCGCCCAAGCAGATATGGGATTAAGTACCTTCTAGTGTTCATAGATACCTTTTCCGGCTGGCCTGAAGCATTTCCAGTGAAAAAGGAGACAGCACAAGTCGTGGTTAAGAAGCTATTAGAAGAAATCTTCCCGCGGTTTGGCTTACCTAAGGTATTGGGGTCGGACAATGGACCCGCCTTCGTCTCCCGGGTAAGTCAGTTGGTGACCAAAGTGCTGGGGATTGATTGGAAATTGCATTGTGCGTACAGGCCCCAGAGTTCAGGTCAGGTAGAACGAATGAACAGGACAATTAAGGAGACCTTGACTAAATTAACAATGGAGACTGGCACTAGAGACTGGGTCGAACTGCTGCCGATGGCTTTGTTTAGGGCTCATAACACACCTTCTGTATGTGGATTAACACCCTATGAAATATTGTACGGAGGCCCTCCACCCGCGGCAGATTTGTTGGGACCCAGTATTGACTCATTTGCAACATCCTCTACTTTGCAGACCCGCTTCCGAGCTTTGCAGCTCATCCACAGGCATATAGGGAAGCAGCTGGCTGCCGTATACCAGTCCAAGTGCCCCGCGCTCCCGCACTCATTCCAGATTGGGGATATTGTCTACGTCCGCAGGCACCAGACTAAGACGCTTGAACCACGTTGGAAGGGGCCCTACACAGTATTATTGACCACGCCGACTGCAATAAAGGTAGACGGAATTGCCGCCTGGATACACGTGTCACACGTTAAGAGGGCGGTAGCTGAACAAAAACAAGAGACCGACAGCCCTGCCGACGAGCCGACACCAAAATGGAGACTACAACGTACTCAAAACCCACTCAAGATAAGAATTTCAAAAACTGTCTAGTACTACTTATAATTTTCTTTACCCCTACTATGGGCGGCCCGCATGCCCCGGTGAGACTCACGTGGGAGGTACAATCTGGTACCATGGAGGTCATGTGGTCCGTTACCCGTGTGGCCCCCTCCAGGACATGGTGGCCTGCCTTACACCCTGATGTATGTAAGCTAGTAGAGGAAAGGGACAACTGGAATACACCTGACAGGAGCCTGGCTAAACCTCCAGGAAACGTGGTCTATGGTGTCGCATTTGCCCCTGGCGCATTGGTCCATGGCCCCGCGCGGCTTGGGTGCGGGTCTAAAGTAAAAAGATGCCAGTTACAATAACAAGAGTTTTATGTGTGCCCTAAGGATGGCAGGTCTACAAAAGAAAAGAGGCAATGCGGGGGAGCAGAATCTTTCTACTGTAAGGCCTAGGGATGTGAAACCACTGGTCACGCATATTGGAGACCCTCCTCTAGTTGGGATTGGATTACTGTACACCGTAATTTTATCCCTGGAAGAGATCCCAACTGCTCTATGCCCCTTAATATTTCTTTCACAGAAGAAGGGAAAAAGGCCAACCTTACTGACTGGAAAAGGGGAAGAACATGGGGCTTAAGGTTTTATTTTTCTGACTACAATCCCGGGCTCCTATTTAAAATTCAACTTAAAGAGGAAGCCCTTCCCCAAATTGGAGGTCCCAGTGTGTTAGGGAGGTGGGAGGCTGCATTGTCCAGACGAGGGCCCGTGACTGTAGTCGCAACCTCAACTTCCCACCAAAGGCCTGTATCTAGGGCCACAACTATAGAATCCCAGGGCAAACCTACGACCTTTACACCCTCCCAGATGGCAAATATATCTAAAAGTTTTAATTCGACCGAATCGTCCCCTACGGTACGGCCGGATTTTTAGTTTTTGTAATACATGGGCTTTCTGCTGCCGCCTATGCCATGGTCCTAGCAAGGCAGGACCGAAGGCAGGACCAAAGGCAGGACCGAAGGCAGGACCAAAGTGTTGAGACCGAAACCATAGAGGAAATATATACAAATATTCTTTAAAATTTTATGATTAAAATTAGTACAAAAAGAAGAGGAGGGAATGTAAGACCCTAAAATAATGTTAACAAGGGTAAAAGAAATTGGGCAGGTTTAAAATGGAGTTGCTTGTGAGCTAACTGCATACTGTTCTGCTTCTGTGCAAAATGGCTGGGCTTGCAAAATGCTTTTATGAGATAATTGAACTTTAGTTAAACTTGTAGCATGTGATAATTATTTTAGGAGCTATGTTAAGTTTTTGGGAACCATAAAAGCAGAAGTTGATCGAAAATGTACCCAACCTATGTCCTGTAACACCACGTTGACCCCTTATTCATGCTTGCTCAAGTAAAATTGAAAAACCCCAAGGCACGTACAGCATATAACTTGTTCCCTTTTGGAAACCCCCTGTACTTTGTTCCTTTACCCTGGAAAAACCCTTTACCTTGTGATCTTTTGTCATGCTGTGGAAATATGCTAATGTTGTGGTTTTAAGCCTTAAATACTCTGTGTGATTGATGATCGGGGCCTCTCTTCTCGCACTGCACCGGAAGGTATTGTTGTGCTTTGAGACAGCCCATTTGCGCAAATGCAATAAACTTTCCTCTGCTTTTGCATCGATTGGAGTGGAATCCGTGCTTCTGGGGGTCCTACACTACCACCCTTCTTCAACCTCCCTCTCCTATTCCTATTCTTATTTTTTTATAAATATCCATTTTCAGTTAACTTACTTTATACTCATAAGATTAGACTTACACTAAGTAAAGAGTTAAATAGTATGCATATATATATGTTCCAGAACAGTGGAAACCTACTTTCACTTCTTTTGGTTGCATACTCAGTAGTGGAATTCCTGGATCATAAGAAAATTTTACATTTAGTTTTTTGGAAGTTTCAGTACTTTCTTACATATTGTTTTCATCATTTTCATTCACAACTGCAGTATATAAGAGATTCAATTTCTCCAGCATTGCTAACACTTATTTGTTCATAATGGACATTTGAATGGGTGTAAAGTGGTATTTTATTGTTTGTCATTTGCATTTTGCAAGCAACAAATATGCTGATAATTCTTTCATGTGCTAAGCAGAAATTTGAATAACTTTGTAGAATTATTTAATCCATTGTCCATCTCTAAATGTTTTTATTTCTGAGTTGTAGGATTTTCTTATATGCAACATATCTCCAATAATGATCTCTTCTGAAATGTGAATTGTAAACACTCTTCCCATTAAATGGGTTCCCTTTCCACTCTGATAGTACCTTTTATTGTATAAACAGTTTTAATTTTATACAATTCCTGCTGCAGTTTTCTTTTGTTGCTTTTGAATCATTAGTATTATGTAAAATAAGTTACTACCAACCCCATTGTTATTGTTTCTCCCTTTTTTCTTAACATTTTAAATTCAAAATTAAAATTTGATATCATAACATAGACTATTAAATGATTTTCATTTATTCAGAGAACAATATTCAAATTAAATATATTTCCAAGCAGGGTAGTATTCTTTGTTACTAATGGCTTTTTCAGTGCTTTAAATATGCCAAGCTGTGTTGGCTTGGTAGGCAAAGGCCAGCCTACATTCAAAGGGCAGTGATTTCCACCTCAGATATTAGTGTCATAAAGACATTCTGGTCTCCATGTATCTACCACAAATGTAATTGTTATTTTGTATGTTCATTTTGTCCAACATAAATTATAATCTTTGTGATTTTTTTCATCTGTGGATTATATACTTTATTTGAGTTTTAAATACTGGAGGCATTTCTGGGCTTCTCTTTTCTTATTGACTTCTTTTTTTTAAAATTTTTAGAAAGCTTTTATTTAATGAATATAAATTTCATAGGTGTAGCTTTATGAATATAGCAGTTCTTTCCTCAATAACCACATTCCCACCACCACTCCCATCCCATCTCCTACTCCCTCTCCCATCCCATTCTTCATTAAGATTCATGTTTAATTAACTTTATATACAGAAGGTCACCTCTATACTAAGTAAAGATTTATTTATTTTAAAGTCAGAGTTACACACAGAGAGAAGGAAAGGCAGAGAGACAGAAAGGTCTTCCATCTGCTGTTGCTGTGGATTCATTTCTGAAAGGAGGAGCATGGTGGGGGTGAGAGGTGTGGGGTCACCACACAGACCTCGGGAGTTGGGTGAAAGCGGGCCTGAGGCAAGCAGCCTGCAGACTCATTTATTTCAGTTGTTACAGCTGCTTATATAGCCAAGGCAGCCAATCCAGTCATGGGGCAGTCTATGCCCTAACCAATCACAGCCTGTTGCCAGGCAGTTTCCAAAACCATCCAATCACAACCTGTTGCCAGTCAGGCTCTATTGCCAGGCAGTTTCTGCCATCATCTAATCATGGCCTGTTGCCAGTCAGGCTCTTGCCAGGCAGTTTCTGCAATCATCCAACCACAGCCTGTTGCCAGGCTGTTTCTGTTGTCAGTGGCCTTCTTGGCATGACCTTTTCACCTTCTCATTCCACCACATTTCCCCCTTTTTGTTTATTTTTGAGCAACGGGAGACATGATTCTTGGCCATACCATTGTTGACCCTGTTTCCATGTGGTCTCCATACACGGCTGTGCCTGTCTTAGGTTGTCCCCCAGGGGATCTTACCCATCATTGACTAACCAGTGCTCAAAATGAGAGACTACAGGAGTGCTTGCTCAGATAGGGGCAGGAATGAGGAACAATGGTTATCAGGAATGGCATGACCACATGCAGGCTGTGGGCCGTTTGAGTGGCTGACCAGAGCTAGTGGGGTATAAAACAGTAACAGATGTGGCTATGGGCAATTTCTCAGGGTAGGATGATAGGGCAGGTGAGTCTGCTAACAAGGCAGACTCTCAGTCTTGTTCAGCTGGTTCTGGTTGGCTGTCAGTTGCAGGCTTGATGTTTCTGGCTGGTACTCAAATAGGCTGTTCCACATTCTCTGGAAAGACACAAGCATATCCTCAAACCTTGGTTAGCAGGGGGTGTGGTCCTTTCCATTCTCCTGTCAGGGGGTCTTTCCACCTAACCATAGTGGCTGGGGTCTGGGATGGAAAGGATCCCCAGTGTTTATAAGCTGGGCTTATCACTGGGGAATCAAAAGTGAGAAAATTGATAGTGAAAAGGACCTCAGTCAAAGCAAGCTGTGGGTCTGGGGGCATATTATTGTTTTTCTGACTTTGTAAGAAATCTTTAATCGTCCTATGAGTTCTTTCAATGATTACCTGTCCCTATGGGTTGTAGAGTATACCTGTGGCAGACTGTATGGTCCAGGATTTCAGGAAGGAATTAAATTCCTGTGACGTATACACTGGCTTGTTGTCAGTCTTTATGGTCTAGGGGACACCAAGGACCAGCATGGCTGATTTAACCACCTTTATCACATTACTAGCCTTTTCTGCAGATTGGGCTGTTGCAAATACAGCCTTTGAATAAGTTTCTACCACCACATGGGCAAACTTAAGTTTAACAAATGAGTTAATGTGTGTGATGTCCACTTCCCGGAGCTTATTAGGAGCAAGGCCTCACATGTTCACTCCTGCTTATTGCAGTCAGCCTAACAGGGCGAGGGGTGCACAATTCTTGCGAGAGTGCCTAGATGTTTGCATTGGCTCATTGTTAGCTCTAGGAAAAGCAGTTTTATGTTTCTTGCTGACATATGAAATTTTTGGTGTAGAATGCGGGCTTGTTCTAGGTCCAATGGAAGTGTTTTTTTACATCTGGGACACAGTGTTTTGGCTTTCCCCATGTGTCAGCATTTGGGCAGTTTCACTGTAGGTGTCCTATTTCCTGACATCCCCAACAAACTGGAGGGTCATTAGACTTCTTTGTGTGAAGTTTGTTAATGACAACAGTTAGGGCCTGTATGGGTGTATCAACAGGGCTTACCTCCACTCCCCAATTGGCCACAATGGACAGAGCTGTGCCATTCTAAAGCCAGGAGCCAGGAGCTTCTTCCAGAGCCCTCCCACATGGATTCAGGGGTCCAAGGACTTGGGGCATTTTCTACTGGTTTTCCAGGCCATAGAAGATAGCTGGATTGGAAGTGGAGCATCCAGGACTCAAACCGGTGCCCATATGGGATGCCAGCACTGCAGGCAGTAGCCTTACCCACTATGCCACAGCATCAGCACCCAGACTGACTCTTTGGTTTGTGTCACTGGTCCAACCACACCACAGCACAGCCACTTGGGTTCCTTATATATGGCCTCTGTTTCCACTTTACCCCCACAAATTCACTTCTTGCCCAACTGAGAGCATCTATAGACACCAGGATGGAGGCCCCTGAGCTCTCACCTTGCCCATCTGTGTAGACAGATGACACTAAAGTGAGTGTGTGACCCAAGGCTGACATTGCTTCTTGGCAATATCTGTCTCTTGTTGTTCCAGCCTTTTCTGGACATTTTAGTACTTTTCTGACATTCTAGTACTAGCAGATTGTGCATAAAGTAGATACCAGAGTTTGTACTGTGAGGAGACAAAATACTAAGGATAGTTTTTACCAAAGGTAATGAAATACCACATAATGTCTGCATTTTAACTATTGAGATGAGGGCATCCTTTGGAAACTGAATGTAACAAAACAGCTTTGGAAATTGTATGCTTTGGTAACTTGCTGTAAATTTTTATACAATCACTATTTTGTGAGTTATATAAAATGTAAAAATAGAGAAATAAGTAATAGAAATATTTGTATTATTTTATTCTGTGATAAGCAACTATTTAGGAAAAACTAATAAAAGTCATAGCTTGCTCTCTCTTACTTTGGCTTCCACATAACTGAATCTTAACTTTATAAGAAGGTCTGGCATTGTGCCACAGCAGGTTAAGCATCTGTTTGTGGTAGCAGTATTCTTCACTGGAATGCCTCTCCAAGTTCTGATTGTTCTGCTTCCAATATAGTGTCTTGATAATGTGCCTGAGAAAGCAGTGGGAGGTGACCCAATTACTTGGCCTCTGCCACCCACGTAGGAGACCAGGATGTAATGTCTGGCTCCTGGCTTCAGCCTGGCCCAGACATGGATGTTGTAGCTATTTGGGCAGTGAGCAAGTAGAAATAAAATCTCTCCACCTCTCCCTATCCCTATTGTTCTGCCTTTCAAATCAATCTGAAAATGTGATAGACTTCCAAAATTTGAAATTATATCAAAATGAGTTACTAAAATGCATTTTTGTCATATGAAATATCAGGATATATTCTCAGTGGGCCAAAAACATGAATGTAGAAATACAATTAGGTAATTTTACTTTCAATAACTAGTTAAAATCTCTTGGCACTAAAAAACACAGCAAAAGCATTGAGGAGTGTTTGAAAGCTTGTGAGAAGATGTCAGGTGAATATCAGGCAATAAAACATTGAGATCACCAAGAAAAGAAAATTTGACAAGCGTCACTATAATTGTATGTGTTCTTGCTTGGAAAAATTACCTTTCAACAATACAATGAGCTGAATTACAGTCAATATCTGCTGCTATTGAGATGCAGTAGTCACCATATCTGAGGACAGCAAGAACTTTCCAAAGAAGAAACTGGAATAAATGTAACTGAACAGATGAAAACTTGAGAGCTGGATATGTAAAGTCCCCACAAGCCCTTGAGGGTGAGATAGACTGAGCATCGATGGAGTGAAACTACATGAGGTTCACCAGAGAGTAGCTGATCCTGGGGTGAGAGTGTAAAAATATATTTCAGATTATTTGGTTTGGAGGCTATCTAAGTTCTAACTCAAGTAAGACCTTGTTAATATATTATTATCATCACAGTCATGTAAGTGAAATACTCAAAGGCTGTACTTTATAATTAAGAATCACACACTGCAGTAATCCTTATTTTATTTTATTTTTAAAGGATTTAAAAAATCAATTAATTTACTTGAAAGCCAGAGTTACATACAAAAGAAGAAGAGGCATAGAGAGAAAAGTCTCCCATCTGCTGGTTTACTCCCAGCTGGCTGAAATGGCTGGAGCTATGCCAATCTGAAGGCAGGAGCCAGGAGCTTCTTCTGGGTCTCCCATGCGGGTGCACTGGCCCAAGGACTTTGGCCATCTTCTAATGCTTTGCCAGGCCATAGCAGGGAGCTGGATTGGAAGTGGAGCAGCTGGAACTCAAAGCAATACCCATATGGGATGCTGGCACTGCAGGCTGCAGTTACTGGCTATGCCACAGTGATGACACCCCTAATGCTAATTTTAGACCATCATATCAAAAAGTATGTTAAATAGCCCTGGTTTGATGTTAAGGGGAATAAAATATTGGAGTTCCAGACCTTCAAATTTAATAATGCTTAATGGAAAACCTTACATTTATTCAGGCCTACTTTAGAAAAGCTGAAAACCAAGACTAAACAAGTTCAAGGTGACAGGCAAATAACTAGGCTGTCTATTAGAACAAATACAAATACAGGAGTCAAATAAAGCTGTTTCCCTGTGTAATAATAGAAGAGCACTTACCAATCTTCACACTGGAAGTATATAGAATGCTGGATTAGTGACTTTTAACTTGCAATTACAGGCTGGTGCCAGGGCTCACTAGGCTAATCCTTTGCCTACGGCACCAGTACTCTGGGTTCTAGTCCCAGTTGGGGCGCTGGTTGTCCTGGTTGCTCCTCTTTCAGTCCATCTCTCTGCTGTGGCCTGGGAAGACAGTGGAGGATGGCCCAGGTGCTTGGGCCCCTGTACCTGCATGGGAGACCAGGAGGAAAGACGTGGCTCCTGGCTTCGGATCGTCACAGCATGCTGGCTACAGCAGCCATTTGAGGAGTGAACCAACAGAGGGAAGACCTTTCTCTCTCTCTCTCTCTCTCTCTCTCTCTCTCTCTCTCTCTCTCTCTCTCTCTCTCTCACTGTCTTAAATCTGCCAGTCAAATTAAAAACAAAAGCACAAAACAGAAATGCCAGATTATCTTTAAAGGAGCTCCAGATTGACAGCAGGTTTCTCATCAAAAATCCTACAGAAAAGGATAGAAAGGAGAGACATAGTCCAAATCCTTAAAGAAAAACAAAACCATTGGGCTAGAATACTGCACTTAGCTCAGCTCTCATTTATAAATGAAGGTTAATAAAGACTTTCCAAAACAAACAAAAATTTAAAAACATGTTGCCTTACAAGTGATACTTAAAGCTGCACTAAACACAGAAACAGAGAAAGATAATCAGCATCATAAAATAATGGGATGCAGAAAACCTAACAATAGTACAAAGGAGATCAAAAAATACCAGTAGGAATATTTGTGGAAAAAAATGGCAAGAACAAGTCATCACTCATCAATAACAATCTTGAATGTAAGTGGAATAAACTCTCCAAATAAGATACAGACTAGTTGAATGGATTAAAAACAAAGACTCATTTATATGTTGCATACAAGAAACACACCACACCAACAAAGATATACACAGATTAAAAGTGATAGAATGGAGAAAATTATTCTATGATAATGGAAATAAAAAATAGGCAGGAGCACCTATCCTAATAACAGACAAAATATATTTTTTTCAGAATTAAATTTTATTTCACATAAATAGAAACTGTGGAAAACATTTACATTTCCCACATTACAGCACATTTCAACAGAATATTTCTTGCCATAATAAGATCTTGCTGATTTATATAACTTGAACAGAAGATTTTGTCCTTTAAGGCAAAGCAAAATGACTCAGTAAAAGGTTTTCAAACCAGACCTAAACATATGGCTTCATTATTAATATCCTGTATAGTCTATTACTAAATTATTTTCATTACCAATTAGCACTCATTTATAAAGATACATTCTTTTTTTTGACAGGCAGAGTGGATAGTGAGAAAGAGAGAGACAGAGAGAAAGGTCTTCCTTTTTGCCATTGGTTCACCCTCAAATGGCCGCTGCGGCCGGCGCATCTCGCTGACCCGAAGCCAGGAGCCAGGTGCTTCTCCTGGTCTCCCACGTGGGTGCAGGGCCCAAGCACTTGGGCCATCCTCCACTGCCTTCCCGGGCCATAGTAGAGAGCTGGCCTGGAAGTGGGGCAACCGGGATAGAATCTGATGCCCCAACTGGGATTAGAACCCAGTGTGCCAGCGCCACAAGGTGGAGGATTAGCCTGTTAAGCCATGGTGCTGGCCTAAAGATACATTCTTAACATCATTTGCTCAGTTGGAATACAGCAGAAAAATTAACATGCCTCAGAAATGTTAAGCATCCATTTTTGCTACATATTAAACTGTGGTAACTATACCACAGAACATGATTCTAATTAATGTTTATTATCCATAAACTTGTTTTCAAACATTTTTGTCAGTAATCTGGAGTTTTGACTATATAAAATTGAGTGATTGCTGTTTCTATGTCTGCACAGAAAACTAATCATTAAAATCATGTGACAAAATGAAAACCTAAGTTTACTAGTACATAAAAACATTTTTTGAATGGACTGATCATTTCCTACAGTAGCTGGTTTGAAACAAATGTACAGAAAACAAACTATGCTACCAGGAGGTGAAATCATCTCAGAAATTATTTTTTGGAATTGGTATCAACTACTTCAGAATATACTAGAATAGGACCTAATTATTCTTTGAATTATATATAGAAAAATAAAAGCACAGAATGACTTATTACCTGGATTGAAGATTCTAATAACTTAACAGGTCTAAGTTTAGACTAATGTAAGATTATTTGAAATATTATACAGAAAGGTTTAAGTAATGGTTATTTTCTCTTGAAGTGCAAATAGATTTTCAATACCATATGTCTATGATTCATAATGTCAAATTACAGCATTGTTGACAGTAGATTCTATGGCAGGAAAGCAGTATTTGGTCTGCTATGAAGGACAATTAGGAAAAAATATTGTTTTTTTTTTCTTGACATCAGGGAAAAGTCTGGCCTCCAAAATAAAAAGGTCATTACTTCAAGAGAGCAATATTACTCCTTACTGACACATAAAAGCATATCTCTATTATTAGGAATAATGTAATACCTTCTCCCTCTTAGGTATTACAATCATTACACATGAGTGCATATATAAAGATACCAGAGAGTGCATGATGACTAAGCAACTTTTGAACAAATTTACAGACTAAGTCACACTATGCTAAAATCTCTTATATCTTAACTGCTCATTCACACCTACATAAATTTTCCTTAAGCATACTGTTAAATTTCAAATAATGTAATAAAAAATCTGACTGAAATACATTATTATTTTGCTAAATTCCAGTTAAGAAAAAGAAGCTAGATGCTTCACCTATATTAATAAAAGTATATTTTGGATCATATTTTACAAATACATGTGTAAAAACTGAAATATGAATTTCCTATGAGGAGACATTATTTAGTCATTGTCATAGGTGTGTAATTGTGAAACATTTTAACAGTGCAAATAGAAGTTTCAAGGCTGAGCACAGGAAAAGCATTACACTGTACAACAATGATACTGGTGTACTTCTACACAAGGCTTCTTAATGACTCAAATCAATTAGAGGTAGGATTTTATCAATGAATTGCCTGACATCCATCATTTCCTGCTGACAGGAACTGTGCCTCATGCCTTCATAGGTCTTAAAGGTATCACTGGCCAGATTTAGCAATGTGTTTAGTTTTTCCATAGTAAGAAAACCAAACATTAGTGGACCCAAGGGTTGCAATCTCCATGACACTGGAGAATAGAAATATCCCTGTTAGCACCCCTTGTAAATGAAGTCCAAAGTGGAAGCCAGCAACTGAGTGCAGTGACACCCTCCAGTTTCTGCTATGTGGTAATAGCAGTATATAAAAACGAAGTTGTTCCCTGAGAAAATCCTTCCAAAATAATTCTGTTAGAGGGGATGCCACTTGTCACTGCTTGATCTATCAAAGCCTTTACATTTTCTGCTGCCTGTTTAATTCCAGATTCATCCTCCTGTGAGTCTGATCGAAGTCCAATATTATCAAACCAAGAAGGCATATCCATGTTTATATGTAATGTAACAGGCATAACAGGTGTATGCAAGCCGATACATTTGGTATGTGAACTTGTGACATCTGCAAAGGCTTCTGCCCATCCATTCCCAGTATCTCCCAATCCATGAAGGAAAATTACCACAGTGGCAGCCTTCTGGGCACAAGGCACAATGGCTAACAGTGAAGCAGACATGGTGTTACCGCACATACACACACTAACCTAGCAGCATGTCGGAAGTGGAAGGGAGGAAGAGTGTCTGCCCAAGGGTCTGCCAGCAGGGAGTCTCTGGAGCCCTACTTGGCATGTGTTCAGTTGTGTGGGCACTAAGCCAAAGATAATAGACTTTAAGACAGAAACTGTTGGGGCCAGTGCCGTGGCATAGCTGGTAAGGCCACTGCCTGCAGTGCCAGCATCCCATGTAGGTGCTGGTTCATGTCCTGACTGCTCCACTTCTGATCCAGCTCTCTGCTATGGCCTGGGAAGGTAGTAGAAGATGGCTGAAGTCTTTGAGCTCCTGCACCCATATGGGAGACCCAGAAGATGTTCCTGCTCCTGGTTTCAGATTGGCGCAGCTCCAGCCATTGCTGCCAATGGGGAGTGAACCAGCAGATGGAAGACCTCTTTCTCTGCCTCTCCTTCTCTCTTGGTGTAACTCTGACTTTCAAATAAATAAATAAATCTTTAAAAAGGATAAAAAAACTCAAAAGAGACAAATTTGGTCATTATGTAATAATGCAAAAATTGATGAAATGAAGAAATAGTGTTTTGAAAAATAAATAAAATTCATACATCTCTGGTTTACCTAAACAAACAAGGGAGAAGACCAAAATTAACAAAATCAGAGATAAAAAAGTGATGTTGGGACCAGTCTGTGGCACAGCAGATAAAGACACTGCCTGAAGTGCCGGCATCCCATAGGGGTACTGGTTTAAGACCCAGATGCTCCACTTATGATCCAGCTTTTCACTGTGTCTTGGGAAAGCAGTAGAAGGTGGCCCAAGTCCTTGGGCCCCTCCACCTGCATGAGAGACTCATAACACTTTCCTGGCTCCTGGATTCGGATCAACAAAACTCCAGCCATTACAGCCAACTGGAGAGTGAACCAGCAATGGAAGGCTTCTCTTTATCTCTGCTTCTCCTTCTTTCTCTGTGTAATTCTTACTTTCAAGTAAATAAAAAAATCCTTAAAAAAAGAAAAAAACCAAATGTTACAACAGGGACCACAGAAATAAAAAGAATCATCAGGAATTACTGCAAACAGCTATATGCCAACAGATTGGAAAAATCTACAAGAAATGCATAGATTTCTAGAAGCATACAATCTATCAAAATTGAGTTACGAAGACACAGAAACTTAAACAGGCCAATAAGCAAGATGGAGACTGAATCAATAATAAAGAACCTCCCAACAAAGAAAAGCCCAGGACCAGATGGCTTCACTGTAGAATTCCACAAGACTTTTAAAGAAGAACTAATTCTAATTCTAATTCTAATTCTAATTCTAATTCTAATTCTAATTCTAATTCTAATTCTAATTCTAATTCTAATTCTAATTCTAATTCTGAAACTTCTACAACAATTGAAAGGGAAGGAATCCTCCCAAATTTCTACTATGAAGCCAACATCACCTTAAGTCAAAAACAAGAAAAAGATAAGCCAATATTCCTGATAAACACAGATACAAAAATCTTCTATAAAAGGTAAGCTAATCGAATCCAAAAACACATCAGAATCATCATTCACCTGGACCAAGTGGGATTTATCTCTGGTATGCAGGAATGTTTAAACATATGCAAATAAATAAATGCAGTACATCACATTAAGCTGAAGAATAAACCCATGATTATTTCAATACATGCAAAGAAAGCATTTGATAAAATATAAGATCATTATAAAATTCTTAAGCAAATTGGATATAGAGGAATATTCATTCCTCAACACAATCAAGGAATTATAGACCAACCTATAGCCAGCATTGTATTGAATGAGGAAAAGGCAGAAGCATTTCCACTGGGGTACAGAACCAGAGAAGGATGCCCACTTTCACAAGTGCTATTCAATATAGTCCTGAATGTTTAACCAGAGCCACTAGGCAAAAAAGAAGAAAGAAATCAAAGGTATATGATGTGTAAAGGAAAAATCAAATTATCCTTGTTTGTAGATGTCATGATCTTATATATAAAGGAACCAAAAGACTTCACTGAAGAATATTGGAACTCATAAGAGAGTAAAGTTGGTAAAGTTGCAGGTTATAAGAACAACACACACACACACAAAAAAAAAATCAATAGCCTTCTTATACCTAGACAATACCATGGCTAAGAACAACTTGTAACTTCAGTACAACTTTCAATAATTTAAAAACTTTAAATACCTTGAAGTAAATTTAATCAAAGGTTTGAAAGATCTTTACAGCCAAAATTATAAAACATTAAAGAAATGAAGAAGGCACAATAATACATTAAAAATCATCTATGTTTGTGATTTGGAAGAATTAAGATACTCAAAGTGTCCATATTACCCAAAACAATTTACAGATTTCAATGCAATCCTAATCAAAATACCAATAATATTCTCAGATCTAGAAAAAATGATGCTAAAATTCACATGGAAACATAAGGCACCTGGAGCAGCTAATGCAATCTTAAACAAACAAAAAAGCCAGAGGCATCCCAATACCAGATTTTGAGACATACTACAGGGTAGTTACAATCAAATAGCTTGGTGCTGGCAAAATAAATTGACATGCAGTCCAATGGAACAGAATAGAAACCCTAGAAATTAATCCATGCATTTACACCAAGCTTTGACAAAGGAGCTAAAATCAATCCCTGGAGAAAGGACAGACTCTTCAACAAATGGTGCTGGAAAAATTGGATCTCCACATGCAGAAGTATAATACACTTACCTTACATCTTACACAAAAAGTCAATTCAAAGTGGATCAAAGATCTACATCTATGACCTGATACCATAAAGTTACTAGAGGAAAATAATGTGGAAATTATGCACGACATTAACATATGCAAAGGACTCTTGGAAAAGACCCCATAATCACAGGCAATCAAAGCCCACATAGAAAAATGGGATTACATCAAGCTACAAAGCCTTTGCACTATAAAATAAAAGCTTAACACAGTGAAGAAGCAACTGACAGAATGAGATGAAATATTTGTGAACTATGAAATTGATAAACAGTTAATATTCAGAATCTATATAGAGCTCAAAATCTCAACAACAACAAAACAATACAGTTAAGAAATGGGTAAAGGACATGAACAGGCATTTTTTCAAAGGATGAAATATAACAAATGAAAAAATGCTCAGAAATAGTAGCCATCAGGGAAATTTAAATAAAAACCATATTAGGTATTTCCTCACCCAGTTACAATGGTAACCATCCAAAAATCAGTAAAATAATAAATGCTGGTTAGGATGCATCAAAAACACTACCTTAATACACTGTTGATGGTAATGTAAATGAGCATAATCATTATGGAAGATAATAGAGAGATTACTCAGAAATCTGAAAATAGATCTACCATATGGTCCAGTCATGCATCCTTTGGGAATTTACCCAAATGAAATTAAATCACCCTATGAAAGAACCCTCATGTTCATTGCAGATTAGTTCTCAGATAGCTGACACATGGAATCACACAGATGTCCATCAATTGATGACTCAATGAAGAAAATGTTGGGGGCTAGAGCTATGCTGTAGCAGGTTCAACTTGCATCTGCAGGGCTGGTATCCCATATTGGCACCTATTCTAGTCCTTGATGTTCCACTTCTGATGCAGCTCCTTGTTAATGCACATGGAAAAATAATGGAAAATGTCCTGTGTTCTTGGGGTCCAGAACCCATGTGGGAGACTTGGAAGAAGCCCCTGGCTCCAGTCTGGCCCAGCCATGACTGCTGTGGCCATTTGAGGAGTGAACCAGCAGAAAGAATCTCTCTCCTTCTCTCCCTCTCTCTCTCTCTCTCTCTCTCTCTCTCTCTCTCTGTCTCTCCCTTACCCTATAAAATTCAGACTTTCAAATAAATAAATAAATCTTCAAAAAAGATTTTTAGTATATATACATGATTGAATACTACTCAGCCATAAAAATTAATGAAATTCTGTGTTTTGGAAAGAATTGGATTCAGCTGGATACAATTATGCTTAATGAAATCATCCAGTATCCCAAAGACAAATATTATGTTTTCTCTGATATATGGTAGAATTATAAAGCACAAAAGATGTGTGGGAATGAAATGGGCATCTTGTAATTTGGTGTTTTTAGCCCTTGTTTATACTTCTGTGAAACTGTGATCTTTCTACCTTTAACTTACCACTGTTAGTGGTGCATTAAATCTGTGATTATACAATGGACTAAAATTAAGCTTTTGCAAAGATTAAATAAAAAAGAAGGGAAGGAGGAGCATTGGTTGATGGAGAGAAGGATGGGAGTGAAGTATGGTTATCTCACTAGAATTATACCTCTGAAGTATATTAAATCTGTTCTTTTTATATTAATGCAAATTAAAAATAATTGAAAATATATTTTAAAATAATGAAGGGAAAATTTTTAAATTATACTGAATACATAGAAAAAGACAAAAGAATGAGAAATCAAATTAATCTTTCCATTATGTTTGTAAAGTGTAGAATCCCCTTGTAATCTTCTGTGGTTAGGGTTAAAGTCTAGTGTTTATTTACTATTGCATATGCTTGTTGTGACTCCCAGAAAGGAGACTTTCAACTTGTTTAGGCATTTTTGTGTTATCTTGTGGCAGAAGATAACAAAGCTGAAGGTCTTCATCCACTCACCCATTTGTCAGTATCTATCCATTAACTACTACCTAAACTCCCAGTAAGTCAAAATATTTTCAGAGTAGATAAAGAAGAGCAATATATTTCTTTAAATTTATATTTCTCCACCAATTGTGGAAAACAAATGATAAATGACTGTGGCTGCACTTAAAGGGATAAGGCATAACGCCAGATCTATAAGCCTCTAAACCCCATGCTCAAATGCATTATGATCAATAGTTTTTCTTTGGAGCAAAAAAAAAAAAAAGCAGTTGTGACCATCACATTCTATTTAAACACCCTAGGCCTCAGTTTCTTTTTTTCTTTTTCTTTTTTTTTATTTGACAGATACAGTTAGTGAGAGAGAGAGAGAGAGACAGAGAGAGAGACAGAGAGAAAGGTCTTCCTTCCATTGGTTCACCCCCCAAATGGCCGCTACGGCCAGAGCTACACCAATGTGAAGCCAGGAGCCAGGTGTTTCCTCCTGGTCTCCCAGGTGGGTGCAGTGGCCCAAGCACATGGGCTATCCTCCACCACCTTCCTGGGCCATAGCAGAGAGTCTGACTGGAAGAGGAGCAACCGAGACTAGAACCTGGTGCCCATATGAGATGCTGGTGATGCAGGCGGAGGATTAAACAAATGAGCCACAGCACCTGCACTCTTTTTTCAAAACTTAAAAAGGTTATAGTTTCTTCCTTATGGGGTCATTGTGAAAATGTAATGGTTGTATACCATGCTGCATGCAGCCTGCTCTCACCTCATTCTCCAAAGCTGGCAATGTCCTGTTGCTCATGGCTGTGGGATCCTATATTGTGTCTGTGCTCATTGTGTAACTTCTGCACTATGCCATAGTGTCACTCTTGCATCTGCAGAATTTCCACTGCAGTTTTGTCTCCAACTCCCACTGGGGACGCAATCCCTCAACTTTTTTCTGCTATTTTCTCCTAGCGTAAAGCAGAACATATTTTCTCAATTCAGCCAGCTTGGAATCCACCAAATTATGAGAACTGTACTTTTGCAATATCCCACGGTATTGTGCCTACAACTTCCAGCATTCTGTGGGCATTTTAAATGGTAATATATAAAAGTATTTTCAATAAGATTAATTTTTCATTGATTATATAAGGATAAACAAAGAGAATAAATGTTTCCCTACTTTATAGTTTTAGCCTCTATTTAAGTCCCTCCATCTCCAAAATGGACATGGCTTTTCTCTGAGAAATTGTAAGAAATACCACACAACTAGGAATTAAATATATAATCTATAGCAAGGAGCTACATAAGTGAAGAACACTACTCTCTGCTACCGGCAATGGGAGGAATATGGCAGGTGAAATCCTGAAACAGAAACCTAATCATGAAATTATGTGAGGTATTTCTTAAATGATAAATCAGAAAATTTCAGAAGCTTGAATAATAAACAACATTTACATGAATTCTTATATCTGAAATTAGTTGCCATTGTGTCTTTAGTAATCAAATACATGAACTCCGTGGCTAACAGCAACTGCTGTTAGATTTTTGCAGTGTTTTGAGATGTATGGTCATCTACATTTAAGATTTAGGAAAGTTTATTGGTGCTGTGGCTCAATAGGCTAATCCTCTGCCTGTGGCACCAGTACCCTGGAGTTCTAGTCCTGGTCAGGGTGCTGGATTCTGTCCTGGTCACTCCTCTTCATGTCCAGCTCTCTGCTGTGGCCCAGGAAGGCAGTGGAGGATGGCCCAAGTGCTTGGGTCCTGCACCCGCATGGGAGACCAGGAGAAGCACCTGGCTCCTGGCTTCGGATCAGTGTGGTGCACTGGCCGCAGCATTCAGGCTGCAGCAGCCATTGGAGGGTGAGCCAATGGCAAAGGAAGACCTTTCTCTCTGTCTCTCTCTCTCACTGTCCACTCTGCCAGTCCAAAAAAATGTGTTTTTCTAATATAATCCCAGTTACATAAAAATATCTGACTATGCATAGGAAACATCTGCAATGTATGCTGTCAGCTTAACAATAGATTCTGGTCATGATGTAGTAACATACTGTGTCCCCATAATTGTATCATATTTTTCCAAGACTCATTATTTATGTATCTTTAAATAATATTATTTTAAAGTACAAGCTATTAATTTCAACATTTTCTTTGTTTTCTAACTGAGGTTGATCCTTCTCTGACCTATACCTACATTTCAGACATTTATATACTGCATTCATAATTTATAAAAGCATTTCTGGTAATAAAGTTATCACATTTCTACTTTAATAATAAATGCAAATATTTTATTTATTTTGTCACTCTTATTGATAAATGCAAACTGTGAAACAGTACCCTGTGTGGTTAGAGTGTTTTCCAATGTCAGTTGTGCATTGGGAGAGCACTAACACTTGGCAGCCATGAGATATTTCACTGATTCAGCTGGGCAGATGGAAGTCATTCAGGGCACAACATACTTGCATATTGTTTATGTTGAGGTTTTAAAGTTAAAGTGCTAGAGGCAGAGGTGGCTGAGGAGCTCCCAGAACTGTAACCAGGCTGCTGTCCCTCCTCTTCCTCTCTCCCATCACCTCTTGTCTTGAAAATATTTTTTTTTACTCCAAAGAAGTGGTGAGGGCAGTAGCCATCAGAGCTTCACTCCCTCTCAGCTCTCTCTCCTGGGAGGGAGCCCAGGCAAGTCTTGGCTGTCATGGTGCAACCCCAGGCATCCCTTTTACACCTGGGCCACCCCCGTGATATGCAAGATCACCACCACTGAGTCCATCATCTCCATGTTCCTCCACACCAAGAGGCTCATGATCAAGTGATAGCTGCAGACATTCAGTCAGAGCCTCCAGGAGACATGGGCAGAGCATTACACACTCCACTGGCTCCCAGAGAAGCTGTGAAAGGGATCAGGTTATCATCATATTCCTGTGGACATCAACCAGAAACTGGACCCTCTGATTGCACTGAGCAGTCAGGAGCTAGTCAGGCTTCTCCTTGAACACTAACTTGCACTCTGGGTTGACCCCTATGAAGTGTCCCACAGAGTCAGACAGAACTGCACCACCAGAGTGCTGTAGGATGTCTCACCAGCAGGAGGCAGCACTCAGAACAGCACCAAGGTGCAAATGTAGACAGCAGAATCTGCTCAAAGGAGGGTTCTCTTAAGTAGGAAAAAAACCCTTCCAAAAATTACAATATAATGATTATGAGGCTAAGATATAGGTTATGGAAAGATGTCTTATGTACAAATTTGGATGGTCAAATTTGATTTTTGCTTTGGGTGAGAGCTTCTTGATGATACATTGTGGAACTTAAACCATGTCACAGCTGTGAAGATCTTGCACAAGATAGAATGGTAAAATAGTTTTTAAGTATCAAAAGCCATGGTTTGCACAGCCCCTTTCAAAGACTTAGTAGCCCTTGAGACCAAGTAAATGATCAATTTATTTTCTAGGGAGTGAAGTCCTATGTTTCAGTTTCTCCCAGGCATTATACCTAAAGTTTTATATCAGTCCCTTTATTGAAAATCAGTATTTCAATGAATCTTTCTCTGCAGTATATCTTGCAGATAAGTTTTCACTATTAATGCTTGAAAATCATCATTAATTTTTGGTAGCTCAATAGGAAAGATAAGTGTCTTTAAAATGGTAGTACTGGAAATTTTATGACAAGACTTTTATCTAGCACTTAAATATCTATAAATGTACATAAAGTAAGCATGACCTGGGGAAATGGTCAGCTCTCGTATGCTGCTTTTTTTTGGCCTTGAAAGTAGCAAGTGACCAGAATCTTCCATGGCAGCAGGCTTAAAAAAAGAAAAGGCTCTTGAGAAAATACCAGGCACCAGCCAGCTATCTGTGTATTTGTCAGCTCATAGTTTTCTAAGTCTGAGTAAACAACTTAATTTTAGAAAATGGAGGTCTGGCTTGTAACTCTCCTTGGACTTAATTATGTAAAAGTCTTTTCCACAAATCACCATCTATTTCCTTAACTTTGTTGCTCATGTTTTATTGGGTAAATTAGAAACTAGTATAAATGTGTACAGATTGTGGCAAAGTTGTACAGATTTCTAGATTTTGGATTTTGGTTGAGGAATTTTTCTTCTCTCTATAGTAAATAGTTTCTTATGGTGGCATTGAAAATAAATGCTTTAGAAAATATCAGGAAATATATGACTCTGTGTGTTTTGAATGTAATTTTCTAAGATGCATTGGTAGATGATAAATATGCTGTGATTTATTAAAGTCAGATATTCTATTATTCAATTCTGCTAGGATTTTATTTAAATAATTTTATTTAACAAGTTTACTTAAATATTCTTAGAGGCCAACATTATCATATAATGAATTAAGTCACTGCTTGTGATGCCAGTATCCCACATCAGAACATTGGTTCAAGTCCCAGTTGCTTTACTTCTGATCCACTTTGGCTAATGTTTCTGGGAAGTGTTATGGGTCCTGGAGGGGAGGGTGGTTACCTGAGCAAGCTCTGTGTGTGCTTTTCCTCAGCTTAATATAGAGATAAAAACCTGGGAAACAATTTGCAAATAAGATGCAAAAGCTTTATTTTGTTTGCAAAGCAACAGTAAAGCATCTAGTCCAACAGGAGACCAGATGGAATGCCAGATCAGGACAATGGCTTTCAGGAAGCACCCAGGGTTTTTATGGCATTACTGCATTTTAATTAGGTCAATCTAGGGGGATGCCCATTGGACAGGGGCTTCACATACTCTATGTTGATTGAACTGGGGCCACCCACAGAGATAGTAGGGGTCTCCTGAAGTCAGCCAGATTCTTCTTAGAGGCTCAGGCCCCTCCTGTACTAGCTCTGGGTAGAGGATTGAAGTTTTGGTTAGAAGTACAGGCTCACAATACTGAACAGGAGGTTATTATGGGGGAGATGCCAGCAGGTGAAAACAAGCTTTCCAGCTTGCAGCCTGCTTGCACAACATTTACAACCTGATTGTGCCAGAAATTCTTCCTATGTCTGAGAGGCTCACAGACACTTGCCCTCCCCCACAGGTATCCTCAGGAAGGCAGCAAATTATGGCCCAAGTACTTGGCCCCTAGCCACCCTCATTGAAGACTCAGATAGAGTTTCTGGATACTAGGTTCAGCCTGGTCCAGTCTCAGATGTTGGGAGCATTTGGGAAATAAACAACTAGATGGAAAATCTGTCTCTCTACCTTTCAGAAAAATACATATGTTTAAAAAATGAATATTTGACTTTTAATATATTTCAGTGGGAATTTTATATAGAATATTCTTTTTTAAGATTTTTTAAAAGATTTTAATAATTTATTTGAGAGGTAGAGTTACAGACAGTGACAGGGAGAGACAGAGAGAAAGGTTTTCCTTCCATTGGTTCACTCTCCATACAGCTGCAACAGTTGGAGCTGCACTGATCCAAAACCAAGAACCAGGTGCTTCTTCCTGGTCTCCCATCTGGGTACAGGGACCCAAGCACCTGGGCCATCTTCTACTGCTTTCCCAGGCCATAGAAGAGAGCTGGATTGAAAGAGGAGCAGCCGGGACTAGAACTGGTACCCATATGGGATGCCAGCAAAACAGGCAGAGGATTAACCTATTAAGCCATGGCGCCAGCCCCCTAGAATATTCTGAGCCCTTATTTCATTTGCTATACTCTCAACATTCTTTGAGTTAGCCATTGAATGTGAAATGAGCTATTGTATAATGGTAGTACTGGAGACTTGACAGCAGAATACTCTGGAACTTATAATTGTCTGTAATAAATAGACAACAAGGACTAACACCTTGTTAGTGACTAATGCTGTCCCTAGCCCTGTCCTGGATGACATCAAGGGTGACCACAGGTTTCTGTGATGGGTTGACACACTGTGATCCCAGTTATCAGAATAGCTGGTGTGTTAACATTACTTCTCATGAGCAACTAAGAGCAGGTGATAAAATTAACAAGAACTTTTTGGGGATGTGAGAAAAATAGGAGCATAGACACATATGCACAAACTAAGATAGGCACATCTGTACATACAACAGAAAAGCAGCCCAAAGCTGCTGCATAGGCCTGCATCAAGTTAGGGATACTTGTGTTGCTTCCATCATACTAGAACTAAAAACACTCCAGGTCTTAGAAACCCAAATAAATTGATGATAGACCTCTTAGAGTTGGAAGGGTTTTACTGTCAGCACATTTATAAGGCCTTCTCTGATTACTATTTTCTGTTTCTCACAATTTTTTCCCAAGACATTTGCCTGTAGAGATAATTCCATTTAGGAAATGTCCTCTTCCTTTAACTGTGTTTTGTTCATGGCCCTGCAAAGGCACTCATAATATAGATGAAAATTGATTCATTTCCTAAACTGTCTTAATTAAAGCTACCACTGAATAGTATATTCAAGATTTGGACACGTTATATGATGTGTAAAAACTGAAAATTAAAATTACAATTAAAAACACACATGTTTCTCATGAAAATCTGAAAACTGTTAAAAACATAAAAGCTATAATGCATTCCTCAGTCATGCAATCCTTCTATATCCATTTTGGAACACTGAATTATCTATTTTCATTCTATATCATCTATATCATTCTATATCATCACCAATAATAAATAACATGCTAGTATTTACTAGAGAGGTACAACACTTTAACATATTTTTAAGTCTTGATAACACAATAAACAAATATTTAATGTAAAATTGAATGATTTTCTAAAAAGCTTAGTATTTTTAAACAATTTCTATTAATGATTTTTTTCAAGCGACTTAGAATAGTGTGCATATATGTACATGTAGGTTCTCATGTATATGTATCTTCCTTAAAGTTAAGCAAATTATATTTCAGAGTAAAATGGATTTATACCACTGCAATTCATGTTTCATGGTATGTTGACAAAATATGATATCAATATTTATTTCACATTAAATTATTAAAATATATGGTAAGAACACTGAGAATTTATTTCTAGGATAATATAATATAATATAATATAATATAATATAATATAATATAATTTTCTAGAGTTTTCATGCTGTTCACCAGCTTTCTAAACTGATTAACTTTACAGAATTAAAACTTTATACCCAGACCAGGCATTTGGTGGAGCAGGTAAAATGCCACATGAGATGTCACATCCCTAATTGGAGGGTCTGGGTTTGAGCCCTGGCTCTGCACTAAATTCTGGAGTCATGCTAATACATGTTTGGAGGCAGCAGGTGATGGTTGAATTTGTAGGTCTGTCACCTACAGGGGAAATCTGGATTGAGTCCCTGGCTCCTGCTTTGACTTTGCCTAGCCCTGGGTATTGTGGGAATTTGGATAATAAACTAAAAGAAAGGAGAATTTTCTGTCGCTGCCTTTCAAATCAATAATGATTAAAAACAATTTCTACCCTTTGACCTACATTATTCCATCCTACCCCAGTAACCAATGTTATGCACTGTTTCTATGTACAGCATTTGGATCCTAAAGATTCTACATATAATTGAGACCATGAAGCAATTTAAATATTTTTTTCTATATCTGGTTTATATTCCAGATTCATCTGTGCTGTAGCAAATGGCTAAATTTCCTTTTGTAAAGGCTAAATAATTTTCTCTCAATAGCATTCCATTATATAATATTTGATTCTCCATTTCTTTATTTATAATATTTATTCATCCATCAAAGTTTACCTAGTCTGTTTTCATTTCTTGGTTACTGTAAATATGCTGTAATAAACATGGGAGCACAGATATCTCTACCAGGTGATGACTGACTGATTTCTTTGCATATACACCCAGAAGGGTAATTGATGAGTCCTATGGTTATTCTATTTTTACTTTTTGATGAACTTTCATTTTGTTTTCATACTGGCTGTACCCATGTACATTTCCACCAATTGTATAGATGGGTTCCTGTTTATCCACATCCCTGACTAGACTTGTCATCTCCTATCCTTTTGACAAAAGGCATTGTAAAATAAGGTGAAATATTATTGCATATTTGATTTGCATTTACCTGGTATGTTAGTGATATTGAGCATCTTTCTATATATCTGCTGCATTGCAAGAAAATGGTTCTCAGGCCAGCGCCATGGCTCAATAGGCTAATCCTCCACCTGTGTTGCTGGCACATCAGTTTCTAGTCCTGGTTGGGGTGCCGGATTCTGTCCCAGTTGCTCCTCTTCCAGTCCAGCTCTCTGCTGTGGCCTGGGAAGGCTATGGAGGATGGCCCAGGTGCTTGGGCCCTGCACCCACATGGGAGACCAGGAGAAGCACCTCGCTCCTTTCTTTGGATCAGTGCTGTGTGCTGGCCGCAGCAGCCATTGAAGGGTAAACCAACAGAAATTGAAGACCTTTTTCTCCATCTCTCTCTCTCACTAACTCTGCCTGTCAAAAAAAAAAAAAGAAAGAAAAGAAAAGAAAAAAAAAAGAGAATGGTTCTCTACTTATATATGTACTTTGTTATAACTATTTTCTATAACAAAAGATGTCAGAAGGTAATTATAATAGCATTATATCTTAAAATCCTTGCATATTTTCTTTTCCAGAAACTGGTGTGTAGCTCAGAAAAGAATAAAATATTTTTAAACAAAGATTTTAATTTGCTTCCTACATATTTACAGATATTCCAAGGGTTGTGCTGTTATTTGTCTCTAATTTCACTTGTAATTACCAGATGATATACTTTATATTATTTAATCCTTTCAAATATTGAATACTTTTCTTCTAAAAAATTATGTCTTAAGTCATTTCCAGACAACATTTCATGTATACCTGATAAAAAATATTTAACTCTCCAAGGAAATAATGGCTATGCCATACATTCTGAGTATTTCTCCTATGTAAGGCCTTGATGTGATTAACAAGTGACTTGTTATTCCTGCAGACAATTAAGTCGTGCATTAATGATTTGAGGTTTAGACCATGGTAAAGGAGTTCTTATGCTATAAGGTTATATCATATGTAACTTTAAAATATATGACATTTCCTGTGTACTTCTCAGTCATTTTTATTTTGATTTCATCATACTAGACCTATTATTTTCTTATAAAAGTCATTTATTGTATAAATTAAGGTAAAGTAGCCAAATCCAGCTATATAGAAGCTTCAGAAACAGACCTGATAGTAACCAGGCATGATCCAATTGTAGTGGTTATTTGTATCTCGTGATTATCAGAACTTCATTCAGGAGCTGGTTATGAAAACATTCAAGTTGGTCTGACAGTAGTTTGTTAGGGATATTTGTTTGTGTGTTTATTCAGTATATTTACATAAAAATGATTTTGCTTTCAGCCAAAACCAAGTCATCCTGACAGTTACCTTTTGTAGTGTATTTCTTAAGAAAATGGGAACACATTTTAGATTTGTTCAGCTTTTTACTAAAGATGCCTAACACCATAGTTGTTTTTGCCTAACCCAAGTTGTTAGCTTAGGCTATGACACAGGAAGCAGAATGAAATAGCTGCATATGGCTGTCCTATTTACATGTCAGTCTGAAAATGGCTTATAGTGTTACAGTGTTCTGGGCTTAAAAGAGAAGGCACAGGTTCATATGAATTAGACAGCTGGGGATACAGTTGGGAGAACTCTTTGTGTTGTGGTCTACTGAAAGTTCTCTGTAGGAAGGACATCCTCTGGGACTTGCCCATTTTCTGTTCTTCTTGAATGTCAGTGCAGTGCACTGCTGCTGTCTAATTCTCTTGACTGTGGACTCCTTTTCTAACAGCTGCATTTTCTCTCTGTATACTCTTTGCATTGGCAGCATCCTGTATCTGACCTGGCACACTAGCTTTTCAATGCTCTGTCTCTGATTCCTAGGCTAGGTACTCAAGGTATGAATTTTCCATAGAATATGCACTGACATGACATTGCCATTCTTGTATGGAAAGAAAATTTTTGATGAAATAAAGAATTTAAATATCAAAAAGATCCACACAAGAATGAAAATTTTCCCATGACATTGAGATTTTTAAGAGAAATCAAAATGAAATATTAAAAATGAAGAATTCAATAGATCAAATAAAAATTCAGTGGAAAGCCAAAACAACAGACTTTGTGAGATAGAAGAAAGAATACCTGAGCTAGAAGACAAACATTTGGAAATTTTTCACTCAGATCTAAAAAAAGAAGAAATTTAAAATCTTAAAAAAAGTGTTGGATACTTATGGAAACTATAAAACAACCCAACATATGGGTCTTATGAGTTCCTGAAGGTGTGGAAAGAGAGAATAGATTAGAAGGCCTATATAGTGAAATAATTACAGAAAACTTCTCCAATTTGGAAAAAGAAAAAAACATCCAATACAAAAAGCACATAGTTATTCTAATAGATATGACCAGAAAAGATCTTTTCACCATGACATATTGTAGTCAAATTTCCACTGTAAGACATAAAGAAAAGACTCTAAAATGTGCACAAGAAAAATACCAGATTACTTTTAGAGGATCTCCAATCAGACTCACATCTGACTTCTCATCAGAAATGCTACAGAACAGGAGAGAATGGAGTGATATAGTCCAAGTCTTAAGAGAAAAAGCAACTGTCAACCCAGAATACCATGCCCTGCAAAGCTCTCATTTATGAATGAAGGTGAAATAAACACTTACATAACAAATAGAAATTAAAAGAATTTATCACCACTTGTCCAGGTTTACAAAAGATGTTTAAGGATGTCTACACACAGAAACATGGAGATAGTCACTGTTATGCAAGAATGTGTAGGCAGAAAATCTCCCAGTAAAAGAACAGTAGAGGGACCAGCACTGACCCTATATGGGTGCCAGTACAAATCTTGGATAATCCACTTCCTATTCATCTCTCTGCTATGGCCTTGGAAAGCAGAAGATGGCCCAAGTCCTTGGGCCCCTGCAACTGTATGGAGACCTGCTAAAAGCTCCTGGTTCCTTGCTTCAGATTGGTGCAGCCACAATTGTGGCCATCTGAGGAGTCAGTGGATGGAAGACCTCTCTCTCTCTCTGCCTCTGCCTCTCTGTAACTGTGCTTTTCAAATAAATCTTTAAAAAATGCAATAGAAATCCAAAGTAAACAATAGTAATATTTATGGAAAAATTGCAGGGCCAAGTTGTTACATGTCAATAGCAACCTTTAAAGTAAATGGCTTCAATTCTCCAGTTAAAAGAATTGATTAAAAAGCAAGATCTTTCTATTTGCTGCTTACAATGAACACATCTCACCGATAATATACACACAGAGACTGAAAAGTTATTCCGTGCTAATAGAAAACAAAAAAGAGTGGGTCAAGCCATCCTAATATCAGACAAAATAGACTTTAACACAAAAATTGTTAAAAGAGACAAAGAAGGACATTATGTAATGATTAACAGAACAATTCAATAGGAAGATGTCACTATATTAAATGCATGAACCCAATTACATCACACCTGGCAATTTAAAACAAATATTAATTGATCAAAAGTGAAGCACAGACTCCAATACAATAGTAATGGGAGACTTCAACATCCCATTTTAATCAATGGGCAGATCAACTAGACAAAATCAAGAAATAACTGAGCTAATCAACACTGTGGACCAAATAGACATAACAGATATCTACAGAACTTTTCATCCTACAGTAGCAGAACACACATTCTTCTCATCAGTGCATGGGGCATTCTCTAGCATTGACCATATGCTAGGCCATGAAGCAAGTCTCAGCAATTTTAAAAAAATTGAAATTGTACCATGCATCTTCTCTGACCACAATGGATTGAAGCTGCAAATTAACCACTCAAGAATCTCTACAACATTTGCAAACACATGGAGACTGAACAACATGTTCCTGAATGAACAGTGGGTTATACTGAACAATATGTTCCTGAATGAACAGTGGGTCATACAAAAATTCAATGGGAAATAAAAAAAATTCTGGAAAAAATGAGCAGAAAACATCATATCAAGACATATGGGATACAGTAAAAGCAGTTTTCAGAGGGAATTTTATAATAATTGGTGTCTATCTTAAAAAATTGGAAAGGCACTAAATAAATTTGCTAACAATACATTCAAGGACCTAGAAAAATGGTAGCAAACCAATACAAAATTAGGAGAGGAAATAAATGACTACAAATACAGAATAAACAAAATTGAAACTAAAAAATGCAAAAGATCAGTGAAATGTTGAGCTGGATTTTTGAAAAAATAAAGAAAAATGATATATCATTGGCCCAACTAACAATAAAAAGAGAAAAGTCCAAAATCATTAAAATCAGACATGAAATAGGAAAATAAACTGCCTACAAGTAAATCACTTCACCTTGAAGCACATGCACAAACTGAAAGTGAAAGGGATGGAAAAGTCCATGTGAATTCAAAGGAAAGTTGGTTTAGTCATATTACATCAGATGAAATAAATTCAAAATTAAAGGTAATAAAAATATAAAGAAGGTCATTTCATAATAATGTAAACATCAATCCAGTAAGAAGAGATAATACTTGAAAATATATATATTCCTTGAGGCAGGCATTGTGGTACAGTTGGTTAAGCTTCCAATTGGGAGGCCTGCATCCCATGATAGAGTGCTGGTTCTGGTCTCCACTACTGAGATTTTGACTTGCACATCAAAGGAAACAATAATTCAATAAATAATCAAAATAGTAGAAAAAATATTTGCAGGCTATTTGTAAGCTCTTCATCTGACAAAGGAATAAAATCCAGAATACTGAAGGAACACATGGAATTTAAAAAAAATTAAGAAATGAGAAAAGGCTATGAATAGTCATGTCTCAAAGTAATGAATATATGACAAAGTATGTATAAAATTCTGTATCATTATTCATCAGCAAAATTCAAATCAAAGGTAAAATGAGATATCTTACATCAGCTAAAATGAACAATACCAAGACAAAACAAAAAGTCTGGTGAAGATGTGGACAAAAATGAATCCTTATGCATTGTTGGATTGAATGCAAGTTTGTACAGACATTAGGAGAATGGTATGAATGTTCCTCAAGGAAACTAAAAACAAATCTACTATGTGACCCAGCTATCCTACTTGTGTGTGCATATAATCCAGAGGTAATGAATGCAGGATTTGGAGAAAATACCTGCACTCCCATATTCACTGTAGCACTATTAGCAACAGCCAAAATTCAGAATCAATCTAGGGGTCCATCAATGGATGAATAGATAATGTGCTATATACACACAATTGAGGGGTGTTCAGCCATAAATAAGAATGAAAATCCTAATATGTTTAGCAAGTGCATAGAACTGGAGGTCATGTGAAATAAGTCGGACACAGAAGGCAAATACCACGCATTTTCCCATATATATGGATGCTTAAAAATGATGATCTGAACTTTTTATAGTGATTACTATAAGTTGCGGAAAGTATGGTGAAATGGTGAAGAGGAAGGTTGAATAACAGGAACTTACTACATAGAAGTAGGAAGCGCCAGTGTTCCACAGCACAGCGGAGCAAATATAGCTTCCAATCTTGTGTTATATGCTCTCTGAGAAGTATAACAGAAGAGCTTGTAGGCTTTAAACATAAAGAACAATAAATAAATGAAAATAAAAATTATTTGTATACATGTGTTGAGATAATGCATTGCATATCTTAAACATGTACATGTATTGCATGCTAACAAAAATGCCCCATGCAAAGATTTTCAAAAAAATTGTACTAAATAAACTATAAATGTATCCTTTTTATTTGAAAGACAGAGGTAGAAGGAGTAGGGAAGGAAGAAGGAAAGGAAGAGAGAGAGAAAGAGATCTTCTATTTGCTGGTTCATGCTCCAAATGCCTGCAACAGCAGAGACTGGATTTGGTAGTAACCAAAATCCAGTAACTGCATCTGGGTCTCCCATGTTAGTGGCAGGGCACCAAGTACTTGAGTTGTCACCTGTTGCCTCCCAGGATATGCAATAACAGGAAGGGGGTTTGGAAGCAAAGGCAGGACTCAACCCTAGGTACTCCAATATGAGATCTGGGAGTCATAGTAATGTCCTAATTGCTATGGCACACTGTCCATCCCTAACCTTATATTTTAATTTCATTTCCATAAAATTTTTGAAATAATCTCATATACCTTAGGAACAGAATAGAGAACCTAAAGGTAAATTGAAACTTCCCCAGCCAACTGACCTTCAACAAAAGTGCTAAGAATATGCAATGCAGAAAGTACAATCTTTTTAAAAAAATGGTGCTTGGAATATTGAATATCCACACACAGAATAATGAAACTAGAACTTATTTCTCACTGTGTACAAAATATTAACTCATGGTGTGGTGTTCATTTATCCTAGCAGTTTATATACAACATGGAATACTACAAAGTAGTAAAAAATGAAATTCTGTCATTTGCAACAAAATGGATGCAACTGTAGACCATTATACTTAATGAAATATTTAACGAAATATGCCAGTACCCAAAAGACAATCATCATATATTTGCCCTGATCTGTTGTAACTAATAGAATACCTAAGAAATAATCTAAAGAATTGATATTGACACTTTGAGATGCAATGATTTTTTAACAGTGTCTGTATTATTTGTTGAGGAACAGGTTTTTTTTTTTTATACTATGTTGAACTTTTTACTTAGGGTAAGGTTAATCTTGTATGCATAAAGTTAATTGAAGATAGATCTTTGAAAAAATAAGAATGGGAATAGGTGAGGGAGAAGGAAGTGCAGGAGGGAAGGAGGATGGGGTGGGAAGAATCATTATGTTCCTAAATTTGTGTATATGAAATACATGAAGTTTGTATATATTAAATAAAATGCTTCTAGGTTTTTTAAAAATCTCAGTTGGATACCCAGGTCTGACTCCTGACTCATATTTCTTGTTAATGCAGATGATGAGAGAGAGTGGTGATAAGTACTGAGTTCCTTCCACCCAGGTGGGGGAGATAGATTGAATTCCCCACTACTGGCTTCTGTCTAGCCCAGTCTCATCGTTTGTGTCTTTATCTGTCTCTCTGTTCTCAAATAATTTTAAAATCAATTCAAAATGGATTAAAGACCTAAATATAAGACCTCAAACTACTAGGAGAAAACATAGGAAAACACTTCAAGACACTGTAATGAGAAGCATTTTTGGGATAAGACACCAGTGCCTAGTTAAAAAAAAAAGCTAATGCTCAAATGGGATTTAATGAAATTAAGAAGTTTCTGCACAGCAAGTAAAATAATCAGTGCAGCAAAGAGACAGCCTTTGAAATTGGAGAAAATGTTTTTGAACCATACATATAATTAAGAGCTAGTAATCAGAATATGTAAGACAATTTAAAAACTCCACAGCAAATAAACAAATAATACAATTTTAAGATAAGCAATAGATCTAAACACATTTGCCAATGGTAGACAAAAAATGGTCAGCAAGTACAGGAAAAAATGCTCAGCATCACTAATCAACACAAAAATGCAATTCAAAACCACAGTTGGATACAAAGTTACCTCAGTTAGAATGTCTATTACCAAAAATATGACACAGATCTTATCCAAGATGGCTGAATAGGGTACAGCCACAGTAACTTCAACTGCTCTGGGATATGAAAAGAATAAAGGAAGGACTAGGTTTCCAGGGTCTGACTCATGGGAAATTTTCAGTGAGGAAGTGAAAACAACAAAGATGAAGACTCCATGAGACAAGAGACGAGATGACAAAGACACTGCTGCAGCCAGCCATGTGGCACAACCGTCTGCTGGCTGTGAGCCCCCATGTTACCACGTCAAAGTAGGAAGAAATTGCTGTGTTCTGGCCACTCTGTTTTATCTGACAAGGAATTCCACAGTCACTGACTCACTTTTTCTTATCCTGGAGAGCTTACTGGTTCTGAGTATCTCTTGGTCCTGGAGCAGAGAAACCAGCTTGATTCCTTCCCCTCCCTCACTCACACAGATCACAACAATCTGCAGTGGAAAGTAGTGCGCAAGTCTCTATTCTACCACAGTCAGAGTTGGGGCAACATGTGGGGCAAAGGACACATCTACATCCTTCAGTGGTGGGTCTTTTTGGGCATTGGCCCCAGAGCTAATTCATGGACTCTACATGAGCTAGGGGGATTCACCTTAGCTGCTGGGGACTAACACCTAAAGCAGCCTGCAAAAAAAAAAAATCCACTCCCACTCTGGAAGATCTGAGTAATGATCCCATTACATATTGAAAAAACAGTACTGTAACAGTTCATTCAAAATTTCTTAATGTCACTGGAATCCACCTGGTGGACACAGGGAAGAACCTACCTGTATTCCACCTCTCTGGACTCATACCCTCCAGAGTAAAATCTCCTGTATACATTATAGTCATACTGTAGGACTGGAACAGGGTTCAATTCACACACCTTAGTCCTAGGGCTAGGGTTGTTTGTATTACAAGCCACAGAACCAGTTAGACTCTCCCAGCAGGACCAGAGGAAGGATCCATCCATATCACTGTTTTAGAGCCATATAAATTAGTGCAACAAGCCCTGGCATCACTCGTTGTTGCCAATAGGACAAGGAAGCAGCAACTCTTGTCTTCCTTAGCACCAAGAATGAGGCCCTGTCTGTCACATTCACCAGGGAGACTGACACTGGACTGTGCGCCAAAGATAAACCCTTATTCATCTTAAAGCCACAATTCTATCTCTACAAACTGCAGCAGACTATAACAGGGTGTCACTTATAGACACAGCTGACTTTGATGAAGACAAAAGAAATCACTCAGAGATAAAACCGCTGTGCTCCTCTAGAACCAAAGCCAAAGCCACAAGGAAAGTGCCAGGCAAACCATAAGCTCTTTGATAAAATCTACTTCATAAAGAAGAAGGGGTTATTTTACCTTACTGGCGGACACCAATCTAGGGAGCCAGAGACATGGAGAAGCAAGGTAGCATGATGCCTCCAAAAGAAGAAATAATCCTTTAGGATATCCTGAACTGAAGGAAATCTATGAAATGACAGATATAGAATTCAAAATAATGATTGTAAGAAACTCAACGAGATGGAAGAGCATACAGATATATTAAGGAAATGAGAAAATCAAGGAGTGACAAGCATGGAAATATTACTAAGGAGATAGAACTCTTTAAGAAGAACCAAATATGGGGTCATCACTAGGGTTCAGCAGGTTAAGCCTCTGTCTTTTGTGATGGGATCCCATATGGGAATCAGTTTGAGTCCACTCCCAATTAAGACCTCTGCTACTGCACCTCAGAAATCAGTGGAGGATTGCTCAAACACTTGGGCCACAGCACCAATGATGGAGACCCAGAAGCTCCTGGCTCTTTGCTTCCACTTGGCCCACCCTTGGTCATTGAGGCTGTTTGAGGAATGAACCAGTGGATGGAAGATACCTCTCTCTCCCTCTCTCCTTCTCCTCTCCCTTCCACTTCCACTCCTCTTTCTTATCCCCTCCCCATTCTTCTTCCTATTCCACCTCCTCCTCCCTTGCCTTCTCTTTATCTGTAACTCTCTCTCTGTAACTCTGCCTCTCTTCCTTTCAAATAAATACAATAATGTATGTTGACAGACCATAAAGGAATGAGACCAGAAAGAAACAAGAATAGAACATTTGCAAATATTTGGAAACTAAACATTTTCTAGGATATCATATTGAGGGAAATAAGCTGAACCTAGAAAGACAAACACCACATGCTCTGCCTTATATGTGGGAGCTAAAATTTTTAAAAAAAGAAATTTTTGTGTGTTGTCAGTATTGCAGCAAATATAGTTTTCTAAAACAGTGTTCTATATCTTTGTCAAGCCAATGGTTAGGAATGTTATACTACTGTAGTCTTAATGATCAGTGATTACTTTAAACATTATTGTATATGGGTGAAATGGTTATTTTTCTGTTCAATTATTGCTTACAGCCATTGTCTATATTCCCATTAAGTTAGGGTCTTTTTGCTTTTTACTTGTTAAACTTCATATTGGTGAAGTATTAAGCCTTTTTACTGTAAAGCACATTTAAAATGTATTATCTCAAAAACTAAAAAATGGAGAAGAAAGAAGGTGGAAGGAAGGGAGAGAGAAAGGAAGGGAGGGAGAAAGGAATAGAATATCTTTTGTTATTAGAATTGTCTATGAATCATATTGAATGTCTTAAAAACTAACTAAAATTAAAATTAAACAATTAAAAAGATGATTAAACAGGGCCGGCATTGTGGTATAGCAGGTTAAGCCATGGCCTGTGACACCAGCATCCCATATGAGCATCATTTCAAGTCCCAACTGTGTTCCAATTTCCATCCAGATCCATGCCATTTATTGTGCCTTGGAAAGCAGCAGAACATGGCCCAAATGCTTGGGCTCCTGCCACCCATGTGAAAGATCTGGTTGGATTTCCAGGCCCTGGCTTCAGCCTGATTATTGTGGCCATCTGGGGAATCAAGCAGAAGAGGGAAGATTTCTCTCTTTCTCTTTTAACTCTGCCTTTCATGTAGATAAATCTTTTTAAAAAGAAAAGTACATATTTGAAAGAAATGCATGCAGCTTTAAAAAAGAACTTGTAAAATTCAATAACAAAAGGAAATTAATTTAAATAGTGACAGAATATACAGACACCTTGAACATACATGTTTATATGTATACACATATTAAAAATAAGCACATAAAGCATTCCGAATATTAGAGAACTATGAGAAAGTGAACTGCACTCTACATTAAAGAAAAGCATATTTGAACAACAATAACACGGACACATCATGTATTAGGATGGTTTTACTAAAAAAATTAACATGAAACACAATTTTTTTTGGTCTGAGAAAAGTTTATTTAATAAAAGTTTTACTTGCTACAGGGTTGACTCTGTGCCTTCTTACTCCCACCCCACCTGGTCCCCTCCATAGACCCAGTGGGAGCCCCACGTGGAGCTCCTGTCCCCTAGCGCTACCCTGGCCACTGGGGAGTGAGCCAGTGGATGGAACTCCCATCTCCCATCATCTCCATCATCTCCCAAAACCTCCCATCACCTCCCTCTCCCCATCTCTCTGCCTTTCAAATAAATACATCTTTAAGCAAGCAGGGAGCTGGTGTCAGGATCCAGATGGGACTCCTGGTGTGCGGTGCAGGCGCCTCAGCCCTTAGGCCAAATGCCGGCCTGAGTCGGGGTTTGGGGCCGGGCGGTGGGAGGCACTCACAGGCGGCCCCCCTTACCCTGCGAGATCTGCGATCTGGGAGTCCGGGCCCCGGCTCGGGGGCGCTCGCGATACTGGGGGACCCCGCCCCCGCCTGGGGGCGCCCTCTCAGCGCCCGCCTTACTCTGTGGCCCGGAGGACCTGGGGGAGGCTCCTGTGCGTGCTCAGCCATGACCGGCGCCTGGATGCCCAGAGACTGAGACCTCAGTGCCCACCATGGGTAGGGTCTGGGCCGCACCAGAGCCAGAGCCAGGAGCTCCCTCTGTGCTCCGCGTGGGTGGCGGGGGCCGGAGCGAGGAACCGGAGAGCTGGAGAGCCGGAGGGGGCTGCAGGTGTCTGGAGCAGGGACCCGCGCCCTGGAGTCCTGAATATCAGCGTCATGGCTCCAGGGAGCTGAGCACAGGGCCAAGTGGCCAGGGACAGAGGAGAGAGGCCGCAGGTGCAGGACAACCGCCCCCAGGAGACACAAGGCCCCCGCGACCCCCAATAGCCAGGAGAGTGGGCGGGGCTAAGGCGCCCAGGGCCGGCCACCTCGGGGCCCAGTGCCCAGCGTGGTGTCCGCTGCAGTGGCTTCACCTGGGCCCGGGCTGAATCTGCAGAAAGGTGGGCGGACAGGAGCGAATTCGAAAAGTGAGTCCCTCCTGGCCCTGGGAACACCTCAAAACCCTGGAAAGGTCCCTTTCCAGGACTTGGGGTGTAGCGGGTGAAGCTGCCGCCAGTTTGAGTCCCGGCTGCTGCACCTCTGATCCAGCTCTCAGCTGTGGCCTGGGAAAGCAGTGGAAGATGGCCCAAGTCTCCCGGGCCCGCACCTGCGTGGGAGACCTGGATGGAGCTCCTGGCTCCTGGCTTTGGATCAGCCCAGCTCTTGCCGCTGTATCCACTGGGGGAGCGACCCAGCCAATGGAAGACCTCCGCCCTCACCCTCCCTCTCCCTCTCTGTCTCTGCCTTTCAAATAAATTAAGAGGTGAATCTTAAAGGAGGGAAAGAATTCCCTCCCGAAGGCCTCCTTCCAGACGGCCAGCAGGGGGCAGCTGAGGCCATGCCTTGGTTCTGCACAGGTGCCTTCCTGGAATGCAGCAAACAAGCATTTATTAGGTCCCAAATGAGTGCCCCATGCCGCGCTGGGGCACAGGGAAAGGTGGGAGGCTCAGGGACCCCCAGCTTCTCTCTGGGACGCTGAGGCTACCCCCAAAACTGGCAGGGTCAGCCCCGCCTTCCTTCACCCTGGGCCTGGGCCAGTTGCACGCCCTGCAGACACATGTGACCTGCTGGTCACAGGGGTCGCCTTAGCAAGGTCTAGAATTACCTGGGGAGGGGACCGGGGTCCCTGCAGCCTCGGCCTGCGGCTACGTGGAGTAGGGGGCGCGCCAGCACGCGCAAGGTGGTCGTGCCTGCGGGCTGGAGCGTCAGCGAGCATTTATTAAGCACCTGCTCTGTGTAGGTGCTGGACATGAAGGGAACAAAATACACACGAACCTCTGGCCACGCCCCCATGCCTTGTCCCGCCCCATCCCACCACCCAGCCCCACCCCCTGTTTCCCGAACCTATCAGAACGCAGAGAAGGTGGGGATGATCTACATTATCATGAGGCCACCAGCCAATCCACAGCCGGAACTTGCCCTATGAGATCCTGTATGGGGGGGCCCCCACCCATTGCGTATCTGTTGGGTCCCAGCATTGATTGCTATGCTCCCTCCTCTGGCTTGCAGACACAGCTGTGAGCTTTGCAGCTAGTCCAGGAGCATGTCTGGAAGCCACTAACAGCAGTCTATCAGCCCCAGAACACGGGAACTCCACACACCTTCCAGATCGGGGACCAGGTCTATGTGAGGAGACATCAGGTAAAAAGCCTCGAACCTCGCTGAAAAGGACCCTTCACCATACTTTTAACAACCCCCACAGCGGTCAAGGTGGACGGCATAGTTGCCTGGGTGCATGCCACACATCAAGAGGGCAACTCCAGAGTCCCCAATGGAGGATCAGACCCCGACGCTACCGGAAACGTGAAAATTGCAACGCACACAAAATCCCTTAAAGATAAGACTTTTTAAAACTGTGTAATACTTGAGACAACTGTAATAGTTTACTTAGGATCTGTTTTGCTGTTATTCGAGAGCCTTTACCCTTCCCTTCAATACCATCCCCTGGCTAAAGTTCATTCCAGAGGGGATGCAGATTTGGATGTCAATACCATAGATATCCTTACCAGCACCCACAATTTACTTAATCTCTCTGCCCCAGGCATTGCAGGAAACTGCTGGCTCTGCTTATGGCCAGGGACCTCCCCTCCCTCTTGCTATTTTCCTGCCACTTAATAATACCCTTGGGTTTAATAGCTCTGTTAATTGCCCTCCCATACAGCCTTTCCCTGTCCTTCCTGGTCCAATGGAAAATATGACTTGCCTTTATTAGTGGAGATACCCCTGTCCCAATTCCTTCCTTCGATTATATTGCAGGTAGACAAAAACAAGCTGTACAATTCATTCCTATATTGGCTACATTGGGAATTTCCACAGCTATGGTTACAGGATCCACAGGACTAGGAGTTGCGGTGCAAAACTATAAAGATTTGTCCCAACAACTTATTAATAATGTGCAATCCCTATCCTCCACCCTTCAGGACTCCAAGATCAAATTGATTCCCTAACGGAAGTGGTCGTACAAAACTGTAGGGGCTTAGACTTACTTGCCGCCGAACAAGGAGGTATTTGTTTGGCTTTGTAGGAAAAGTGCTGTTTTTATGCTAACGAGTCCGGCATAGTTAGTGATAAAATAAAAATTCTCTAAGATGATCTGGAGCATCGCTGACGTGCCATGGCTGAAAACCCCCTGTGGACAGGATTCAATGGACTGCTTCCTTACTTGCTGCCACTTCTAGGCCCCATTGCTGGTTTGCTTGTTACACTATCTGTGGGTCCTTGTATTTTTAATAAGCTGATGTGGTTTGTTCATGATCGCCTTTCAACCGTTCAGGCTCAGAACGCTAAAAACTGTGAAATCTAGCCTGTAAATTTTAGGATTAAAATTTGCACAAAAACAAAAAGGGGGGAATGAAGGACTTGTGAAACTAGGAAGTTTCAAGAAAGGTCAGTTAGAAAGTTTCAAGAAAGGTCAGTTTCTGGGAAACTGCAACTTAGCAGATAACAGGGAATAGCAGTTTGGAAAACCCCCTTGTGCAATGGTTAAGATAAGTAAAACTGATGTGTACTGAGATAAGTAGAACTGCTGTATACTAAGATAAGTGAAATTACTGTAAACAAAAATCCCCTTCCCCTTTGTATTCACTTGCTTAAGATAATTTTGTGGTTTTTGCTTTTAAATACTGCCTGTAACCCTCGTCCAGTACCTCACTCTCTCAGGAGGGAGGGGTCCATTTTGCGCAAAATGTAAATAAACCGCCTCTTGCTGTTTGCATCGCCGGTGTCCGGAGTCTGAATTTCTGGGTCCCCAGGGTGCTACCAAGGACCCCGCCAGCTTTGGGTCCTTCACGGGCAGTCCCCGCAGCCCCGCCAGCATTTCCTTAAAGGGCCCGGATGTCCATTCACTAGCTGAGGCTGAGCAGGGCCAGCTGTGGGGCTGTGGTCAATTTGGGCCACTGTCCAGGGTGTCCTGAGCCGGGGAGAGAGAGGCCGGCAGCCAGGCCCTGGCCACACCTGCTCCAGCCCCACTCCAACATGAGTGCCAAGGGAGCCAACCCCGCACAATGCCACCTGCGATGCCCTTCCTGAGAAGCCCTAGGCCGGCCTTGGGGTGGGGAGGAGCCCCTGCCCCCGCCCCACCCCTTTCCTGCCCCAATAAATGCAATGAGGTCTTAGAGTTCAAGATAGACATGCAAATTCAGTAGTATTCTTATAAAATAGCAATGAGTTATAGGCAACAAGATGAAAACTCTAATAGCAGGTTAAGTCGCTATGAGTGATGGTGACATCCATATGGTCAATGGTTTGGGTCCCAGCTGCTCTACTTCCAGTCTAGCTCCCTGCCTAATGTGACTTGGAAAGCAGCAGAAGATGGCCCAAATCCCTGGGTCCTTACACCCACATGGGAGACCCAGATGAAGCTCTTGTCTCCTAGTGTCCTTCAACCCAGCCATGCCCTGGTGGATGTGACCATTTGGAATAAGGAAGAGGGAGATAGGGAAGGGAGATAGAGATGTATCACTATGTTCTTAAGATTGTATATATGAAAAACATCAAATCTGTTCCCGTTACATATATAAATTCTAAAAAGTAAATTTTTAAATATCACATATTATATTTTGATTGTTTTTCTAGACAAAAATTGTTTTGGAACTAAGAGAAAGTTGTGACCTAGCTGAAATAACTTTCACATTTATCCTATTCAAAGAGGATTTGTTATTAAAAGGCAGAGTTTGTAATTTATTCAGTCAATACAAATTCATGGAGTTTATATAGAATATGCCTTCCCAGGCAATCAAGTCTCCTATTTGCTTCACTTTTTTTTCTCACAAGCACTTGTCATAATCTTGAACTGCCTTGTTGCTTTATTTGGTAACTTGTTCATGACTTTGAACCCACAAGATTGTACGTTCCACACTGGCAGGAATTTCTTTTATTCCTCTGGATATCAGTAGGGCCTTGTTTGAGTAGGCACTCAATGAGCATATTTTGAATGTGAGGTTGAGCCAGAGATTAATGAACTGTTGTACCTTAAGAAGATGAGCTGGGTCTTAACGAATGTATCATATAAGGGAAGATTAAAAGAAGGGGGAGCAATCCAGACAGAAAGTCATCATGAATAAAATCCTGATGGTTTTGTTTATTCTAATTGGTAGGGCAGCAAATACACTGAAGCCATGATTTTATGTTAGATGTTTTGGGGGAAAAATAAAGTTGTCAGAGTAGGGACAGATTCCAAAGAACATCCAAAACTAGACAGGATTTTGGAGCTGTAAGTGTTTTGAGTGATCCAGTCAACTCCCTTAGAGTGAAGTAACGGAGGTCTTAAGGAGTAATGGTCGCTGGGTTAATCAGAAAGTTAACACTGTATGATCAGAATCTTATTCATTAACTTAAATTCAGAGCTCTCTCTAAGGTAATTTGGAAATATTTGGGTAGAGAACAATATATGGTAAAATGGGGGTTTATGAAAAGAAATCTGGGGCTTGTGCTATGGTGTAGTGGGTAAAGCCACCACCTGTAGTGTTGGCACCCCATATGGGCACCAGTTTGAGTTCTAGTTGCTCCACTTCTGATCCAGCTCTTTGCCATGGCCTGGGAAAGCAGTAGCAGGTGGCTCAAATGCTTGGGCCCCTGCACCTATGTGTGAGACCCAGAAGAAACTTCTGGCTCCTGGCTTCAGACAGGCTGAGCTCCAGCCATTGCAGCCAAATGGGGAGTGAACCAGCAGATGGAAGACCTCTCTCTCTCTCTCTCTCTCTCTCTCTCTCTCTCTCTCTCTCTCCCTCTCCCTCTCTCTCTCTCTCATTCTGCCTCTCTTTGTGTAACTCTGACCTTCAAATAAATAAATAAATCTTTAAGAAAAAAGAAATCTGGCTCCACATTTAAGGTGAATTGGAAAAGAGAATCTAATTTGAGAGAACACATAAAGACTATGAAGTAGAATTGGCATGACACAAATGAAGCCTTGATGAGGTGTTGAATGTGTGAAAAGGAAACAAATTCACATTAGAGGGTAAACAAGCAGAACAAAATCAGTGCTACTCCTTCAATGGATCTTCTGGAGAAAATAGCTCTTGACCTGAGGATATTTTTGTTCAGTCCTACTTAGAATATTTACATGATTTGTTTTCAGTTAAATGTTTTTGTTTTTGTTGTTGTTTTTGCAGGCAGAGTTAGACAGTGAGAGAGAGACAGAGAAAGGTCTTCCTTTGCCATTGCTTTACCCCCTAAATGGCTGCTACAGCTGGCACTGCACTGATCCAAAGCCAGGAACCAGGTGCTTCTGGTCTCCCATGTGGATGCAGAGCCCAAGAACTTGGGCCATCCTCCACTGCCTTCCAGGGTCATAGCAGAGAGCTGGACTGGAAGAGGAGCAACTGGGACAGAATCTGGTGCCCCAACTGGAACTAGAACCTGGGGTGCTGGCATTACAGGTGGAAGATTAGCCAAGTGAGCCACAGTGCTGGCTCAGTTACATGGCTTTTAAAAGATTTATTTTGCTATTTGAAAGGCAGAGTTACAGAGAGGCAGATTCAGAGAGACAGAGAACAATAGAGGACTTCTAGCCACTGGTTCACTGCCCAAAATGGCCACAATGGCCAGAGCTGGGTTGATCTAAAGCCAGGAGCCAGGAGCTTCTTCCAGGTCTCCTTCCTTTGGAGCAAGGGCCCAAGGACTTGGGCCATCTTCTACTGCTTTCTCAGGCCAGAGCAGAGGGATGGATCAGAAGGGGAGCAGTCAGGTCTCAAACTGGTGCCCCTATGGGATGCCAGCACTGCAGGTGGTGGCTTTTCTTGCTATGCCACAGCACTGGCCCTTTTAGTTATATTTTTAGAATATATTTTTGATTGGTTTATTTATTTGAAATGCAGAGATACAGAAAAAGGAGAAAGAGAGACAGAAAGGGAGAGGGAGAGAAAGGACTTCTATGTTCTGGTTCACTTCCCAAATGACCACATTGTCTAAGACTGGGCCAAGCCAAAGCCAGGAGCCGGGAGCTTCTTCCAGGTCTCCTTCCTTTGGAGCAAGGGCCCAAGGACTTGGGCCATCTTCTACTGCTTTCTCAGGCCAGAGCAGAGAGATGGATCAGAAGGGGAGCAGTCAGGTCTCAAACTGGTGCCCCTATGGGATGCCAGCACTGCAGGTGGTGGCTTTTCTTGCTATGCCACAGCACTGGCCCTTTTAGTTATATTTTTAGAATATATTTTTGATTGGTTTATTTATTTGAAATGCAGAGATACAGAAAAAGGAGAAAGAGAGACAGAAAGGGAGAGGGAGAGAAAGGACTTCTATGTTCTGGTTCACTTCCCAAATGACCACATTGTCTAAGACTGGGCCAAGCCAAAGCCAGGAGCCGGGAGCTTCTTCCAGGTCTCCCATGTAGGTGTAGGGGCCAAAGCAATTGAGCAATCCTCTGCTGTTTTCCCAGGGACACATGCAGGAAGTTAGATTGGAACTGGAGTAGCAAGGACATGAACTTATGCTCATATGGGATGCTGGTGCTGCAGGTGGCAGCTTAACCAGCTACTGCACAGTACTGGCCTCAATGGCATGGAGTTTCAATTAAGACTTTTTTGGGGATTGGCACTGTGGCATAGCATATAAAGCACCACCTGCAGTTCCAGCATCCCATATAGGCTCCCGTTCCAGTCCTAGCTGTTCCACTTCCAATTCATCTCTCTATTATGGATACCTGGAAGAAACTCCAGGCTCTTGGTTTCAGATTGAGCCCAGCTCCAGCTGTTGAGTGCACCAGCAGATGGAAGATCTCTTTTTCTCTCTCTTTCTCTAACTCTTTCTTTCAAATAAATAAATCTTTAAAAAAAGAGTTTGTGCATCATTCAGCCAATCAATAAATTAATGAGATCATCAATGAGCAATGGGTCCTGACTATCTTCCAAGCCTGGAATTTTACTAATTACTCTGAAAATAAAGTAGAATAAGTCAGAATGGTACAGTTGTTGATCATTTACTTGAGAAAGAAGACTTACATACCCTTGAGGATAGTTCATGGAGGTGAATCAATCTGAGCTTTGACAAATGAGTAAAATGGCCATTGTGGCCATTTGGGGAGTAAACCAGTAGATGAATGACCTTTCTCTCTGTCTCTCCCTCTTACTGTCTGTAATTCTACCTCTCAAATAAATGGATAAAAACTTTAAAAAAAGGAAAAGAAAATTTGGTCACAATGAGTAAATTATTTTCTTATGCTGTCAAAAAGCATCTAAGTCACAATATTTTGTTTAAAAAAGTCTTTAAAAATACATTTGAAAAACAGATAAAGCGATGGAAGGAAATTGGATCCATAATAGGAGATAGTTTATCTCAGGTCCCATAAAAAAGCCAGTGTCAAACATTGCTGATAGGAGTAGGAGGGCAGAAAACAAGCCAAGCTATTAGAGAGAAATTGTAGTTTTAGGCAGAAGAGTTTATCACGATTTGAGAGCCAAAGAGTTCAAGTTTTCTGAGCATAAATGTAAAATGAGAAAAATGATGTTCAGATAGATTTTCAGTAACAGGTCAGAAGCAGGACATAGGTGCTGAGGCCTTCTGAGATCAGGTGAAGGATGACATTATCAAGAAAGCATGTGGCCACAGTAAGAGAAGGGCAGGTGCCTGGGAAATCCTGAAGGTAGATCTGGTAAAGTCTGTCAAGTTGTGGAGGATGACCTTACCCTTGATGATCATATGGAAATATGTTTTCAATAAAATAAGGTTTGAGTCTCCATGTTTTCTCTCCCTCTCCTCCCCAATAGACAACCATGCCTTCTACTCTTTCAGACCACTGGCTCAGATAAGCCCATCACAGATATTTGCCAAAATATGGTTCCATGAAGCAGGTCTCAAAGAGACATTCTATCAAAAATGTCTGCCCATAGATCACACAAAGAAGACAAGTGTCTGCTAATACTAACTGATAGAATCAAAAAGGGAGAGAAAGATCCAACATGGGAAATGGGATACACAGCAGACTCATAGAATGGCAGGCGTCCTAAACAACACTCTGGCCTTAGATTCAGCCCTTAAGGCATTCAGATCTGGCGGAAGAGCCCATGAGAGTATTGTAGGCATGGAAAGCCAAGACACCATGGAAAAGAAAAAAAAAAGAAGAAGACCTAAATGAAAGATCTCTGTGAGTGAGATCCCAGTGGAAAGAATGGGGCCATCAAAGAAGGAAGTACCTTTCTCTGAAGGGAGGAGAGAACTTCCACTTTGACTATGACCCTATTGGAATAACATCAAAGTCAGCAAACTCTAAAGGCTTCCATAGCCCTGGCAACTCATGACTAGAGCCTAGGGAGATTACTGACGCCATGAACAGGAGTGTCAAATTGTTAAGTCAGCAACAGGAGTCACTGTGTACTTACACCCAATGTGGGATCTGTCCTTAATGTGTTATCTAATGTGCAGTGATGCTATAACTAGTACTGAAACAGTATTTTTACACTTTGTGTCTCTGCATGGGTACAAACTGATGTGATCTTTACTAACTATATACTGAATCGATCTTCTGTATATAAACATAATTGGAAATGAATCATGATGTGATTGGAAGGGGAGAGGGAGTGGGAAAGGGGAGGGTTGCGGGTGGGAGGGAAGTTTTGGGAGGGGGAAGCCATTGTAACCCATAAGCTGTACTTTGGAAATTTATATTCATTAAATAAATGTTTAATTAAAAAAAATGTCTGCCCATAAGAACATTATAGCACCACGAAAGATGCCATCCTCCTTTCCCTTTTCCTTTATTTAGAGGTTTCTCACCCAGAGTACGCCACCCTGTATCTTTGCTAAATGCATGATTCTTTAAAAAATATCTTGAAAAATGCCACTTCCCCTTGTTTCTTGCTTCATTCCATCTAATGGTATTTGCATTCCTGTTTTGACTATTATTGACAGCCCACCTTACATCTCAATTTTGGTATACTTTCTTCATCAGCTACTTAGTTGGTACCTCCTGCAAGACAGGAAATGTGTGTTGAGTGTCTTAATGTTTATTTCTTGGTGGCTTAGACCAGTGTTCAGCACAGAGTAGGTGATGTGGAACTCAGTATTAAGTTACATGAAACTGTGGCACACTTTGGATCCAGGGACATGGCATTTTTTTTCTTCTGAGCTGTCATCTATTAACTCATCTCCTTGCCTCTACTCTTTCCTTCATGCTACTGCATGAATTATTTTCACGAATTTTCATTGAGATTGGTTATCTGCAAATATTGTATGGTATTGTCATGATGGATTATGAGCCAAAAATCAGACCTTGGCTTAATGCCATTTCCTCAGATTACAGTGCATTTCTTACTCTAGGTGATTCCTCTTTTTATCTGTGAGGCCAAGAAGAGGCTCTTTTGAGTTGTTACAATCACCTTGAATGACTGCAAACTTCACCTTAACTAGGATGCTAAAAATCAGGTTAAATTTGTGTGGTTGGGCCAGTGCTGTTGTGCAGTGGGTTAATTCTCAGTCTGTGGTGCCAACATCCCATATGGGCACAGGTTCTACTCCAGGCTGCTCCTCTTTTCCAATCCAGCTCTCTGCTATGTCGTGAGAGAGAAGTGGAGGGTAGCCCGAGTGCTTGGGCCCTGCAAGACCTGGAAGATGCTCCTGGCTTCTGGCTTCAGATTGGCTCAGCTCTGGCTGTTGTGGCCATTTGGAAAATGAACCAACAGATGGAAGACCTTTCTCTCTACCTCTCCTCACTGTCTGTAACTCTACCTCTTAAATAAATGGATAAAATCTTTAAAAAAGGAAAAAAAATGTAGTCACCATGTAGTAAATTACTTCTTATGCTATCAAAAAGCACTTAGGCCAGAATTGAGGAATCTGTACATGTAAAAGCTTACTGATTCAATGGTGGGGATGTTCTATAACATCAGGCTAACTCCTTTAGCTGTGATTTTTGGGCTGACATAGGAAAACAAAGTCAGAAATACTGTGACACTTGGCACAGGGTAGGCACCTCCCTGTCCCACACCATCCAAACATACAATGTGTACTTCCATCTCTGATACCTGTCATGCCCCAGAAATTCACTACTGTTTCTCTTCTCTCCAACACAATGATATAAATCTGAACCATAAATGGTAAAATAGTGTGGTTGAATAACAGCACCTCTGCAAGACATATGCTCCAGTGAAAATTTTGGGGATTGTTTCAAGTGATGTCATGACAGGTAACATAAAATTTTCTATTTGTTTTTTCAGAGTGCCTGTATGAAATTACTCTATTTTAAAACATATCTGTTTCAAACAGAGTGACAAAACATTATGAAATGAAGAAATTGACAGGAACATTAAGTGGTGTTTACTTGCAGGGTTATGTGGTTTCTCATATTGAATCTATTTCAGCTTGTTCCATACTAGAGAACACTGGGAAATACTACCTGAGAAAATGTGCTTTTAGCAGCCCTGAAAGTCCAAACTCTTGTTTCTGTTGTCATCATCTAACTTCTCCTTCCATGAAAGCCCAGAAGTAATAAATAATGTGACAAGCATGAGTTTTTTTTAACCAAAGGAAGATGTCTTGCAGATATTCTCAGATATTTGAGTCCATGGGGCTCTTAAAATCTTGTCCTTATTTCCCTGTGCATTAGTAGATATTGCTTGCTTCACCAAAGCCTGTCTATAAGATTATTAAACACTCATACATTCAACAATGATTTGCACTGCTTCCATTGTAGCAGGTACCATGCTCAGTGTTGTGATAGAGCAGTGGGCAGAAAAAATACAAGTCATGGCAACCACAGTCTAGTGGGGACAGACATCAAATTATCAAATGATCCTGGAAGTTAATGGGAACATGTGACTCCAGAGAACATGGTTCCATGAGAACATCTGAAAGGGAATCCATCTCAATAGATCAAGGAGGCTGTCCCTGAGGGAGTGGCTACTGCAGTGATTTGTGAGTGGTGAGAAAGAACTAAAACTGCACTGCATTCAGAGGAGCTAGCATATCAAAGGCCCTAAAGGTCAGTGGGCAGAGAGTGTCATGGCTGAGGAATAACTTTTAAGATCAATCCCATTTACAATATTTACAAAAAAATAAAATACCTTGGAATAAATATAACAAAGGGAGTGAAAGACACTAACATGAAAAATACAAAACATCAAAGAAGTAGAAGAAATAAAATGGAAAAGTCTTCCATTTTCATGGATTAGAAGAATCAATATCAAACACCCATTCTACCAAAAGCAATTCACAGATTCAATGCCATGCCAATCAAATTACAGTAACATTCTTCTCAGCTCTAGAAGAAATGATTCCACAATTAAAATGGAAACAAAGGAGACCTTGAATAGCTAAAGAGATTTTATACAACAAAAACAAAGCTGGAGGCATCACAATACCTGATTTTAAGCCATGCTACAGATCAGTTATAATCAAAACAGCCTGATATTGGCACAAAAACAGACATGTAGACCAATGGACAAAACAGAAACTCCAGATGTCAATCCACACACCTACAACCAACTTATCTTTGACAAAGGAGCTACAATGAAAACTTGTAACAAAGACAGTCTCTTCAACAAATGTGCTGGAAAAACTGGATCTCCACATGTAGAAGTATGAAGCTAGACCCCTACCTTACACCTTATACAAAAATCCACTCAAAATGGGTCAGAGACCTGAATCTATGACCCAATATCATCAAATTCCTAGAGAATTGGGGAAAATCTGCTTGACATTGTCATAGGTAAAGATTCTTGGAAAGACCCCAGAAACATGGGCAATCAAAGTAAATATTGACAAATGAGGTTATGTTAATTGAAAAGCTTTTGCACTCAAAAGAAACACTCAGCAAAGTGAAGGGGGCAACTGACAGAATGGGAGGAAATATTTGCAAACTATGCAACTAATAAAGGGTTAATATCCAGAATCTATAAAGTGCTCAAGAAATTCAATAACAAAAAATCCAGTTAAGAAATGAGCAAACGACTTTTCAGGCATTTGTCAAGAGAGGAAATTCAAATGGCCAACAGATATTTGAAAACATGCTCAGGATCACTAACCATCAGGGAAATGCAAATTAAAACCACAATGAGGCCTGCACCGTGGCTTAACAGGCTAATCCTCTGCCTTGCAGCACAGGCACACCGGGTTCTAGTCCTGGTTGGGGTGCCGGATTCTATCCTGGTTGCCCCTCTTCCAGACCAGCTCTCTGCTGTGGCCCAGGAAGGCAGTGGAGGATGGCCCAAGTCCTTGGGCCCTGCACCCACATGGGAGAACAGGAGAAGCACCTGGCTCCTGGCTTCGGATCAGCATGATGTGCTCATTGGAGGGTGAACCAACAGCAAAAAGGAAGACCTTTCTCTCTGTCTCTCTCTCTCACTATCCACTCTGCCTGTCAAAAAAAAAAAACTCACAATGATATTTCACCTCAATGTGCTCTCACACAGAAATCAAACAACAAATGCTGGGAAGGATGTGGTGAAAAAGGTGCCCTAATCCACAGCTGGTGGGAATGTAAACTGGTGCAACCACTATGGAAGACAATATGGAGATACCTCAGAAATCTGAATATAGACCTATCACATGATACACCATCCCACTTCTAGAATTTACCAAGACAAAAAGAAATCAGCCTATGTAAAACTTATCTGTACCACCATGTTCACTGCAGCACAATTCACAAGAGCTAAGATATGGAATCAATCAAGCCCTCCATCAACTGTTGACTGGATAAAGAAATCATGGCATGTAAACACTATGGATTACTAATCACCTGTAAAAAATGAAATCATGTCTTTTGCAACAAAATGGATGCAACTGGAAAACATTATATTTATTCAAAAAAAGTCATTCATAAAAACACATATACTATGTTTTCCCTGATCTGAGGTAACTTATAGAGTACCTGAAATGTAATGCATTGGAGTGAAGTGAACATTCTGACATTCAATAATTGCTTATAGCCTGTCTCTTTCATTGAGGAACAGTGTTTTTTCTTTATACTATTTGTTGATCTCCTTTACTTAGTGTAGGATTAACTGTATGATCATTAAGTAAACTGAAAGCAGCTCTTTGTAAAAAATTAAGAGTGGGAATGGCAAAGGGAGAAGGAAGAAGAATTGGAGCATGGGTGGGAGGGAGGGTAGATTGGCAAGTATCATTATATTCCAAAACCTATACATATGAAGTACATGAAAGTTATATAACTTACATAAAATTTTAACAAATTTTAAACAAAGACAAAGATGCCAGCAGACAAAATATTTAAGTACAAACACAAATACTTACGTTTGCTGGTAATACAAAAAAAAAATGTCCACAGGGGAACCAAAAATTCTCTTGGAACTAAGTGTCTTGTAAACATTATATGCAATGGAAAAGCAGACTCAAGCTCAACCAAGAACACAGCCACTGTGCTGTTTAAGGCTAATTTGTCTTCCCCACTCAGAGTCAATATGCTAAGAAATAAGGGGAGAAAAATGCAGTCTGGACTCTTGTGACTGTTGAGCCCATTCCTCCTCTTGTGAGATGCTCATTTGTTGTGGGGACACAACCTTTCTAGACTCTTACAATACTTGCAGGAGATCCAATTCAAGGTTAACTCACATTTGCTGGCCAGCAGCTCCTCGAATCCTTCTGACCACAGCAGTGCTCCCTATGGGGGAGGCCTGCAAGAGAAGTTCTGCAGTTAAGAGAGCACATATCAGGTCCCCTTTCCAGCTCACCTGTTCATGTTTGTGAGCACAGGATTCTCAATTTAATTACTGAAAGTTTGTTGCTTGCTTTACTTGCTGGTTTTGGGCTTCCCAGGAGTGGAAGAATTTTTGCAGACATAACTCAATCGTATATTCCAATCTTTTAATCTTAAAAAACAAATTCACTAAGCAGACATGTTTGAAAACACAACTACAGCTGAATATATTTTTATCCAATAGAGCTATCCAGTAGCTACAGGCAAACCAAATGAGACAAAAACAAGTAGCACTCTTATTGACCTAATATTTAAACTTAGCACCAAATTATGGAAGTTTCCTCAATTCCTCAGACTGTAACTACTAATGTTAAGAGTAAAGGTAGAAACTACCTTAAAATCACAAAGATATCATTTTTTTTCTTTTTCTTTTTTTTCATTTATTAAACTTTTATTTAATGAATATAAATTTCCAAAGTAAAATGGCTTCTCCCCTCCCATAACTTCCCTCCCACCCACAACCTTCCCCTTTCCTGCTCCCTCTCCCCTTCCATTCACATCAAGATTCATTTTCAATTCTCTTTATATACAGAAGATCAGTTTAGTATATATTAGGTAAAGATTTCAACAGTTTGCCCCATATAGCAACACAAAGTGAGAAAACTACCATTGGAGTACTAGTTATAGCATTAAATAACAGTGTACAGCACATTAAAGACAGAGATCCTACATAATATTTTTTTAAAAATTAATTTTCTATGGCATTTCCAATTTAACACCAGGTTGTTTTTTTTTTTCATTTCCAATTCTCTTTATATACAGAAGATCAATTCAGTATATAATTAGTAAAGACCTCATCAGTTTGTACCCACACAGAAACACAAAGTATAAAGATACTGTTTCAGTACTAGTTATAGCATCACTTCACATTAGACAACACATTAAGGACAGATCCCACATGGGGTGTAAGTACACAGTGACTCCTGTATTTTTAAAGATTTATTTGTTTATTTGAAAGTCAGAAGTACCCAGAGGGAGAAGGAGAGGTAGAGAGAGACATCTTCCATCCACTGGTTCACTCCCCAATTGGCTGCAATGACCAGAGCTGCACTGATCTGAAGCCAGGAGCTTCTTCCAGGTTTCCTACATGGGTACAGGGACCCAAGGACTTGGGCCATTTTCTACTGCTTTCCCAGGCCATAGCAGAGAGCTGGATCAGAAGAGAAGCAGCTGGGACTTGAACCTGGGCCCATATGGGATGCCAGCACTGCAGGCAGTGGCTTTACCTGTTACACCATAGCACTGGCTCCATCACAAAGATATCTTAATATACTGCACAGTCCAAACAGTAAATGATGGGGCCTTGCACTATAAATTAAGCCACCCACTCCATATTGGCAATGGTTTGAATCCAGGTTGCTCCACTTTCGTTTTTTTAACTTTTATTTAATGAGTATAAATTTCCAATGTATAGCTTATGGATTACAATAGCTTCCCCCTCCCATAACTTCCCTCCCACCCACAACCCTCCCCTCTCCCCTTCCATTTGCATCAAGATTCATTTTTAATTCTCTTTATGTACAGAAGATCAATTTAGTATAAAGATTTCAACAGTTTGCACCCACATAGAAACACAAAGTGAAACATACTGTTTGAGTACTAGTTATAGCATTAAATCACAATGTACAGCACATTAAGGACAGAGATCCCACATGAGGAGCAAGTGCACAGTGGCTCCTGTTGTTGACCCAACAAATTGAAACTCTAGTTTATGGCGCCAGTAACCATCCTAGGCTGTCGTCATGAGTTGCCAAGGCTATGGAAGTCTTCCAATTTCCCCGACTCTGATCATATTTAGATAAGGTCATAAAAGACAGAGTGAGGATAGTAACCAATGATCCTAAGAGTGGCATTTACCAGGTTTGAACAATTATACAGCATTAAGTGGGGAAGAGGACCATCAGTACACACAGGTTGGGAGTAGAGCCATTGGTGGTAGAGTAGAGGTTATGATTACAAAGGAATGAGGCCCAAGTGCACTAGACAGGGCCTAGAACAAAGGACAGAGTCATTATTAGAGGAGCTAAGAAAGGTGCTGTCTAAGCTACAAGTAATTTTTCTGATTGAGAGGCAAATAGAACCTGATAGAAGGGGCTTGATAATAATCTGGTGGGCTTTAGGCCTTGTAAATTCAGAGGCCCAGGCCTATCTATCTCTTCACATGGGGTATATCCTAAGGGAGGTGTGAACCTCCTAGGGGAAGGCACTCTGTTGACTTTCATTACTTGGCTGGCCTGGGAGGAGAGCTGGCCAGGTAAAGGCAGGGGGCATCTCTAACAAGAAATTTACAGTTCTGCCTGCAATGTTGCTGACCCTACTTGGCCATCCCCTCAGCTGCAGGGGTCACTTTGGAAGTTGGGCTGAGTGAAGGGCTTTTCAGCTTAGAGACAATAAGATCTGTGGCTCTGACCTGGGCATCCTTCGACTCCAGGGCAGGTCCATTTCCAGTGATCCAACTCTTGGCAGAGCTGCCAGGGCTCTTCACAAGCTGACTTCTGCTGAAGCCCAGGCTTACCACATTGAATGCCACTGCAGTGGACTGGCCTGTTGGGTCTCCTTGAGGGCAGATCACTGTACAGATCAGCCATTAATAGGCCTGCCACCCATTGCTTCTGATGCCTAGCTTTCTTTTCCTCCTGGTTTGTGTTAAAGCAGACCAGACAATGCAAGTCAAGGGAGTGCCCGTGTCCCATCTCTAATCTTCGGTGGCCTGAACTACAAGTCTATAGTCACAGGCATGTTCTGTAGTAGTTTTTCTAAGGTAGACAATGCCCATGAGGAAAATTATATTCTCACTTTAAAACTTTCTTTCCCTTTGGTCTGAAAGGGAGTTTTTTTCTACTTACTGCTTACTTCGCTCCACTTTCAACTCAGTTCCCTTCTAATGCACCTGGGAAAGCAGTGGTGGATGTCTGAAGTCCTTGGACCCCTATGCCCTAGTCCAAGACCCAGAAGAAGCTCCTGGCTCCAGCCTCACCTAGCCCTTGCTTGTGGCCATTTAGGGGAGTGAACCAGAGGTTGGACGACTTCCCTTGTTCTTCCTCTCCCTTTTTGTAACTCTGACTTGCAAATAAACCTTAAAAAAATGCTATTTCTGGCCCACAAAAGGTGGCAGTTTCTTTGCAAGATTAATTGCCTTCCACCTTCAGTCCTGGATGCAGCAGAGACCATGCATAGGGAGTGACAAGTGACAACTGGCCTGCAGCCTCGAATCCTCGCACCCCTCTGACCCACAACACTCCTTTGAGGAAGACACTGCAGAACTATGATTTGTTCCACAGTCATGACTGTGTGAGAATGGCTTTATCATGAAAAAGTGAGCAAGAATTCAAAATGAGGTCTTCAGCCAGCAAAAGCATGTCCTCTGATATGAGCAGCCATATAGTACTAAATTAATCAGATTCATGAGCTGGAAAACCATGCCCCAACCCCTACGTATCCCACCTGTATTCCCAATTTGCCAATCAGACAACTAATCATGCCCCTTTGGGGAGTGCATAAAAATCATGGAGCCCTCTGGGCCTGCCCTTGCCCTCCCAAGCCTCCTGGCACACAGCCTTTTGGCAGCCCCTCAGCTGTCTGCCTGCACCACCTGGTTTTCTGGTCATTCCCACCTGCACGGTTTTTCCTCTCCCCATGGCTCTGGCCTGTGAAGGCCTGTACATGGCCATTGTTCACCCCAGGTCTCTTGGTGTGGGGCCTTCTGGCTGCCTCTGGAGCCTGCTGGCTTGCCCCACCCCTGCTCTCCTGCCCAAGTGCTCTTTCTCCCTTGCAGCCTCGGGTCTACTCCCTGGAAAAGCCTGGTGTGCAACAGCCGCTTTCAATTTCTGACCCACTTTCTCTTGGTAAAACCCTCACCTTCCTGTGCATTTCTCTCACACTCTAAATGCTAGACTGTACCATGTTTTCTCATTTACAGAAACTTGATATTTAGAATTCCTATCTAAATAGACAAGGACCCTCGATATATCAATCTTAATTTTAAAATAAAGGTAAACGATTTTCTGCCCACCACCCTCCCCCCAGCAGCAGCACATGATGATCAAGAGCACAGCGTGGCCAGGGTTCCTGGGGATGAAATGGTTCTCAGCCGCACACAAGGCCGCTCCACCGGGCCCCAGCACCCTCCACCTGCCTCCTCCCAAGCCCTCCCCGAGTGTCCACACTCACAAAGCAAGCACATCCCTGGTAGATACAATTTCCCCGAGTAAATTCGCATTGTGCGCTTGGCTTTTCTGCAGATATTCAGGTTACAGGATATCCCAAAGTGCCACGTGTGCAGCAAGCCGCATGTACCCACCAGGACCGTTTTGTCTTCTCCTGCTTTTCCACACTCTTGGTACCACGAAACATTCACCAGTCCCCGCACACACAGACTACTAACCCAAAGCCCGCAGTGGGCCACAGCTTTTATAGCCAGCAGGCGTGGGGCGGGGTCTCTCAAGGCCAGCCCCACCCTTCTATAGCGATGATTAGCTGAAGGCCTAAGGCAGGAGCCGAGCCTGAGCTGGCGCTGGGCACTGAAGCCCGCTGACTGGCTGGAAGCCAGGGAGCTGTTGACATTGGAGACTACCGCTTAGAACGTCATCTGGGGAGACACCGCGACCTGCAGGCCCACAGAGGGTGAGGAATTTTTCCAGGCCTCTGAGCTGTGGCGCAGGCTGGCTCAGGCCTCCCTTTCCCTCAGCCTGCAGAATCTCTGCCCCATAGCTATGCGGATTTCCGGAAAGCACAGCTGTGCCTCTGCTCCCCTCCTTAGCGGGCCGGTGAACCAGGAATTCTGCAAACCAGGCCCGGTAGTCTCTGGCAGCAGGAGATAGTGACTGTCAGAAGGTGACACCTGAGGTGGGCTTGCTTTTGGGTGGGATCTGGGTGGGCATCTGTGCTCCTTGGCCTGTGGAACTGCTCCTGGCTTCCTAGTGGTGCAGGGAGCCTGGCAGGCATCCTGTTTGCAAGGGAGGGAGAGCGAGGCACAATGAGCTCATTGCTGGGATGCACTAGGGTCTTTGAGTCTGACAGTGAGAGGAGTCGGCTTTCTACTTGAGTCACTGCTGGTCAATTTAGAACTCACCAGAACCTTTAATTAGCGAACACAATGCATATAGGGGTGCGGTGGGGGTGGGAGCAACTTACTTGAATGAGGCACTGATTACTCTAGACACTCTCCTTTCTTTGCATTAGACCTGTCAGAGGAAGACATGAACCCTGTGTCTGCAAACTGAATCCAGTCAACATGTTCTCAGGGTGAGCTGCCAGTACTAGGAACTCCAGGTCTGACTGGGAGAGCAAAATCTGCCTTGTTACTAGGGAGAACAGTTAGGGGGTAACAAAAATCATTCAGAAAGCAGCAAGAGACTTAAAAAAAGTTTTGTGGGGTTGGCACTGTTGCATAGAAAGTTAGAATTCCATCGGCATCCCATATGGGCACTGTTTTCAGTCCAGGTGGCTCCACTTCTGATCCAGGTCCCAGCTAAGCTAATGCACCTGGGGAATTGGCCTAAGGTGGCCCAAGTGCTTTGGCTCCTGCATCCACATGGGAGACCCAGAGGAATCTCCTGACTCCTGGCTCCTGGCTTTGGCTTGCTCCTGAAATGGCTGGTGCATCCATCTGGGGAGTGAACCAGTGGATGGAAGACATCTCTGTCTCTCCTTCTCTCTCTATAACTCTGCCTTTCCAAAAAGAAAAGTTTTTTGTATTTGTTTTCAGTAATTTGAAATACAGAGAGCTCTTACATTCATTGTCCATTTCTCCAAATGTCTGCAACAACCAGAGCTGGAGCAGGCGGAAGCCAAGAACTCAATCTAGGGCTCCCATGTAGGTGGCAGGGACTCCAAAACTTGAGCCATCACCTGCTGCCCTCCCCACAGGGTTCTATTTAGCAGGAAGCTAGAATCAGAAGCAGAGCTGGGACTTGAACCCAAGCATTCTGAATAGGATGTGGAAGGTTTAATCACTGTGCCAAACAAGTACTCCAGTAACACATTTTAAAACTTGGTTACAAACTGTAAGACCATAACTGTTTAAACATATGGTCTTCATCTCAAGTCTTTGCATGGTATTCTTAAACCTAAGTTTACTTTCATATGATTCAATACTTATTTATTAAATGTGTATAATATGTAGGTACATGCTTCATCTCACCAATACAAACCTCAATACGTTTTTGACTGAGAACCTTGGATAGACTGTGAAAGTCACTCATAGGCTGGAATTCTGACACAGAGACCATAAGGAGAAAATCTAGATGTGTGTCTACCTGAGACCTAATTAGAATCTATGGCTGATCAATAGAATCTAACTGTTGGAACAGTCTCTTCATACCTCTTTCTCATCTGTAATGAGAAAACCAAGTCCTTTTTGGCAGCTTCACATGGCCAAGTAAGTTCAAGTACTAGAAGCTAAGTTTTTACATTTTCTGCAAATCTTATACAAAAGGCCTTTTATAAATTCTAAAGTAGCATACAAAAGTTGATTTTGCATTTGCATTTGTGTGAAAAAAGCACAATGTGAAAGGCATAGCTATTCAAGAGAGGGAAGTTATGAGGATTAGCTCAGGTTATAAATATGTAAGTACTATTAAATAGCAAGACAGTTGATACAGATATTTAATAAATGCACTCTGGATGATAAGCAAATAAAATGAAAGCACACAGATCAGCATTTAAACTCTTCAGAGAGCTCAGTGCCAGGGAAGCACATTGATCTCCATATGTTAGCAAAAGTCAATCTGCATATTTACATGCAAGCAACTGGTTTAAATAAGGAGTATCATAGAGGTTTTTTTAAGATTTATTTATTTATTTGAAAGTCAGTTATACAGAGAGGGAAGGAGAGGAAGAGAGAAAGAGGGGTCTTTCACCCACTGGTTCACTCCTTAATTGGCTGAAATGGCCAGAGCTGCACAGATCCAAAGCCAGGAGCCAGGAGCTTCTTCTGGATCTCCCATTGCAGATTCAGGCACCCAAGGACTTGGGCCTTCTTCAACTACTTTCCCAGGCCATAGCAGAGAGCTGGATTGAGAGTGAAGCAGCCAGGACTCGAATCGGTATCCATATAGGATGTGGGCACTGTAGGAGGTGGCTTTACCTATGATGTCACAGCACTGGCCCCATATAGAGGTTTTTTAATAAATAAATAAATAAGTAAATAAATAAATAAATAAATATTATTTGCTTTTTTTCCAAGAACATTTTCAGACTGATAGCTGGTGATAAGTGACAATTTTTTTCCTTAAAAATATGTGGTTGATTGAGAAATCTAAATATCTATCATTTTATAATTTCTGTGTCAATGCATACTGGTAAGAGTTAGGAGTTAAGAGTTAAAAAGTTATCATGTCTTTTTTTTTTTGACAGGCAGAGTTAGGCAGTGAGAGAGAGAGAGACAGAGAGAAAGGTCTTCTTTTCATTGGTTCACCCCCAAATGGCTGCTACGGCTGGTGCACCACACTGATCCAAAGCCAGGAGCCAGGTGCTTCCTCCTGGTCTCCCATGCAGATGCAGGGTCCAAGCACTTGGGCCATCCTCCGCTGTACTCCCAGGCCACAGCAGAAAGCTAGACTGGAAAAGGGGCAACCAGGACAGAATCCGGTGCCCCAACTGGACTAGAACCTGGAATACTGGTGCCGCAGGTGGAGGATTAGCCTAGTGAGTCATGGCACCGGCCTAGAAGCTACTTTTCAATATTGTTATTAAGAAATCAATCCAGCCAGATTTGTTTTCATTTGTTTTCAAGGGTTCTTTGTATTTGTCACTTATTTTCTCCTACATTAATTCATTCAAGACTCCTCATATCTTCTGTGAGGTCAGCTGGACTATTATTAAAGAGATAAGGCAGAAAATTATCCTAAATTATTTCATATTTTCCTGGATTAAAGGTGAGTATGTAGGTAAAATCTTCAATGGGAAAATGCAAATAAACATTATAAAAATAACATTTCCAGTACCAAGACTACTTTTGAGGGACCTGAGGTAATATTTAGGGTTCAATAATTACTTCGTGGAATAGAGTCTTGAAATATCATATATTTGTATCATTAGCAGAGTGCCTTCTCCCAGATGGCTCAGTATTCAGCAATGTTTGTGCAGAAAGAAGGAAAACGTTCCTTCCACTTGCAAGTTTTCACCATCCAATCTCTTACAATTTGCATAATATGGAAAAGTATGTAACACTCAGGTGACAGCAAGAGTAAGGCTTAGGCTGTGAAATTTGCACCTCAGTCACTAATATTCTTGCAGAGCTCTCAGCCTGTATCAATATTTCAATGTTATATCCAGGTGTCCACCTGCTACTTATGTCATACCTCAAAAATATGATGACTCCTGAAATTCTGTAACTTCTTTGTATTGAAATATTTTCAGACATTGATTTACTTATTTTAAAAATAGGAAACAATGAGTTACATAGATGTGCAGTAATATTTCTCTGGTTTGGAGCAAAGTGGTGAAGAAATATTCATCAGGGTGAGTTTGAAAAGGAATTACTCCTGTTTAAGTGACAAGCACACATTAGCTTGGACTGAAGTCACTCATAGCTAAATTTTAGCTGCTATTCATAAATGGACTTAATTCACTCTTTCTGTACATGACACTTTGTTGTTTGTTTATTTGGAGTTTTACTGTTTTCAGGATTTAAAAAAAAATGTTTTCAAGGGTTCTTTGGGGAGGGGGATATTTATATTTTCAATTTAAAATAATTAATTTTTAAAAGATTCAATATCATTTTTAGATAAAATTCTGAGAATAAAATGATAGTCCCTTCTTCTCTCCCTGTCCACCTCCCTCCCCCTCTCCACCCCATCATCCTTCTCTCTCCCTTTCTTGCTTGCTTTCTCATTTTACACTTGGAGATAACATATTTTAAATTTACACAACAATAAAAGGCTGACTGCTTCACCAAATAAGTAGTTTAAGAAGTAAAAAGCAACCTAGTTTAGCAGGAATATAAACAATGGCTATAAACAGTAATTGAATGGAAAGAAGTGACCGTTTCACTCATGTATAGTGAACATTTTATAAAACCATATTTGCATCAATACTGATTCACACAGATATTTCTTGTTTTGTTTTTATTTTTTGATGGGCTGATTTTTTTAGATAGAAACTTCTAGCAAATCCCTCCAACCCACTCCAATCAACCTTTTTGTTTCTGCTTTAAAACATTATGCAAAAAAATCCACAAACCCTGCTCTCTGTACCCAAGCCCTTCCACCAGGAAAACTAGTCTACCTGTGAAGTCTCATACTGTCTTTGTAGTCAGATAACAGTAACAATGACAACAATAGTAAGCAGAACAAGACAACTGGAAAGTACTATTGGTGCTTTCCAACTGATGTTTTTGTTTTGTGCAAGCCCCATGGAAAGGACAGGAACCTGTGTTTTTCAAGGCAGCACTTGAACCCCAGAACCCACTGTGGTCATGGAACCAGAGACACCTGGCACCCCTCAGAATTCCACTCCAGCCAAGAGCTCCACTGCAGTCTGCTGGCAGCACTGTGTCCCCTGGATACTGCTGCCACCTCTGTCATACCCAGACTTCCCTGCTCTCCCACCTCTCCTCCCTCAGTGCTCTGGAGTAGAGTAGGAGAGGCACCCCAGGCAGGATGGCTAAGAGTTGGGATATGGAAACTGTGGCCTCATTCTGGCCCCAGGATCCTTGCTTCCTCATGATCCTGTGTAGGGGCAGGGTGAGCTGGCATTTGCCCTTCCTCTTTTCTTCATCTTTCTTTTGAAAGATGGGCTGTTGACCAGAATTGTTTGTCAATGCTTTCAATAGGATGGAAAAACTTGGACTAGCCATGGGCATGGAGGGAGACTAGCAACCAAACAGATGTGGTTTCTGCTCTTGTATTTTGTTTTTGAATATTCACAAACCCCATGGTGGAGGCTGTCTCTTGCCAGAAAGTGCATGTTGGGGGCCCTCACCTGCCCTCACATTGGAGCCTTTGTGTCTCGGCATCAAGACCCCCAGATTCCTTGTGTATTCATACTCACTTCTCTACCCTGACTCTCTGCTCCTTATTTTGTCACCCCTTTCTGATCCATGTTTACCATATTCTGTGAGCTGGCCTCTGCTGAGAAAACACCCTGTGCAGATTACTGGGGGTAGAACACAGTGAAGAAAAGAAAAACATGTGTTGCACTTACTAAAATTAACATTTTGTGTATCGAATGATTCTATAAAGAACCCAAAAACACAGTTCACAGAATGGAAGAGTACAAAGGGGTACTTAAATTCATGGAGAGGATGTTTATTATAAGAATACTGTATGTGGATTTCAAAAAAAAATGTTTTGCACAAAATAAACCCACATTTTAATTCCATCTTCCACACATTTTAAAGTGCTGTCTTATCTGGAAATTATATACTGATAAGCAATTAGTACCTAGTATATAAAAAGAACAATCACTACCCAACAACAAAATACCCAACAACAACAAAAACCCTGAATTTAAAATGGAGAAAGGTTCAGAATAAACTTTTCTCCAAAAAATATTCACAGGTTGCAAACAAGTACTTGAAAAGATGCTCAGAATCATGCATCACAAGTCTACTTTTGAATTCACATCCATATAAATTACTCTAATAAAAATTAAAAATCACTGGCAAAAATCATGGAGAAATCTGATGTTTGTATATTGCTGGTAGTAATGTAGAATACCACATCCACTGTGGAAAATATTTTTTCACATTGTTCTTCAAAATTCAAACACAGAATTAGATTGTTCTTCAAAATCCAAACAGAATTATCATGCGATCATGTAATCCAACTCCTTAGTATATACTCAAAAGAATGGCAAACATTTTTATACATATATTCCTAGATGTGTGATTCTCAGCAGCTAAAAGTGGAAAACAAGCCAAATGTGTATCAGCTGATGAGCTGATGCAGTGGAAATTGGCAACAAAGAGCAAGTTAGTGCTCATTCATCACAAGCTGTTGAGTGATCTATCCATTGATGAAAGATCACATATTAGATGATTTAATTTATATACCATATCTAGGATAGACTAATACATTCAAACACATTCATGGTTTCCAAGAGTTAGTGGGAGGGAGAAATAGAGAATGATGGATAGTTGGTACAGTTTCTTTCTGTGCTGATGCAAGATTGTAAAATGCAGTAAAATAATTGAATGTTGTTCCCTTATTGTATTAGAGTGGTCCATGTAAGATTTTTTAAAATGAGATTATGTAAATAATGCAAATTTAGGTCATATTTATGAATGGAAAATTTGCTGTCATTTGATTTCCAATTAGAAGTATTAACACTTGGCCAAGACCATAATTTCTTCTTTTGTAAACACACACAGATTCTACTTTCCTCAAGTCTCATTTTTAAAATATTGCTAAATGCTTTGAGAATGATTTATTACCAACAATCTTGGCTTTATTTCTTTGATGATAAGATGATTTCATGAGAAAGATGAGTTTTCTTGCATAAAATACAAAAGGCTTTCTTCATACTTGCTACAAACTTGGAGGTTCTTGGTTTACAGCCAGATGCTCACATTTACATCAGGTCTTCTTTATCTTTAAATACACATGCAGATACTTCTTTTTTATTTTTTTACAGGCAGAGTTAGAGAGAGAGACAGAAAAAAAGGTCTTCCTTCCATTGGTTCACCCCTCAAATGGCCACTATGGCCAGTGCACTGTGCTGATCCAAAATCAGGAGCCAGGTGCTTCCTCCTGGTCTCCCATGCAGGTGCAGGACCCAAGCACTTGGGCCATCCTCCACTGCCTTCCTGAGCCACAGCAGAGAGCTGGACTGGAAGAGGAGCAACTGGGACAAACCAGCACCCCAACCGGGACTAGAATCCGGGTTGCTGGAGCCGCAGGCGGAGGATTAGCCTAGTGAGCCACAGCACCAGCCTGCAAATACTTCAATAACTCATTCAGATACATATATACTGGAACTAATAATTCTGGACAAGGCATTTTTAAAATTTTATATTTTTTGAGAGACACAGAGAACACATACACACACAGATGAGAGGGAGTGAGGGAGGCTGGGGGAGAGAGAGAGGGAGAAAGGGAGAGAGAGAAAAGAGGAAGAGGCAAAAGCATGCAGATAGAGAGCACCCATCAACATGTTTACTACTCCAATGTCAACAGCAGCCAGGTTGGGCCAGGCTGAAGCTGGGAGCCATGAACAACTCCCAAATGAGTGGCAGGATCCACCTATATAAACCATCATCTCCTGAATCCCAAAGTGTGCATTAGCAGGATGTTGGAATTAAAAGTAGTGCTTTATATGGGTTATGCACATCTCAACAAACTTCTAAAAGTCTGCTTCCATGTAAATGGAATGACATTTTTAAAATTTTAAAATAAGACATTTTTAAAAATTTAAGACTCCCAAAACATTGTTGAATTATTCATATTAATCCAAGAAGTTGCTATGGTTTGACCTCATCATGTAACTTGCTTGTGGCCTAGTGATTTTTGCAAAGAAAGAAAATATTTGTAGAACAACTTAAAAAATATTACTGTTACTCAAAATGTTACTGTTGAGAATGATATTGATAAATCTTTTTATTTATTTGAAAGGCAGAGAAAGAGAGAGAGAGAGGGAGAGAGAGAGAGAGACTTCCATCTGCTCATTCACCTCCCAAATGGCCACAATGGCCAGGGCTGGGCTAGATCAAAGCCAGGATCCAGGACTCAAAAAGGCACCTATTAAGGATGATGGTGCTGTAGGGAGAGGCTTAATCTGCTATGCCACAATACTGACCATGAGAAATGATATTGGAAAATAGAAGTTCTGGGGGCAGGTGGTTTGGCATAGCAATTTATACCACTGCTTGTGGTGTCTGCATCCAATATATGGAATGCCTGCAATTTAGTTTCACATCTGCTTCCAGTCAAGGTTTCTCTAAATGCACCTTGGGAAGCATCCAGTGCTAACTCAAGTACTTGAAACCCTGCCACCCATGTTGAGACCTGAATGGAGGTCCCAACTCCTGGCTTCAACCAGGGCCAGTCCTTGATGTTACAGACTGTTGGGGAGTGGACCAGGAGAAAAAAGATCTCTGTCTTTCTCTCTACATTTTTTTCTTTTGAAATGCAGTTTTAAATTTATGTAACATTTAAGAGATTCAATATGACATATACATGCAAATCTAAGAACACAATAATATAACCTTCTTCCCTCTTTGTCACTCTCCTTCCATCTTTTTTTTTTTTAGTTTTTGAGACAACATATTTTAAATTTACATTACAGTAAAAAGGTAAGTAAGAAGATTAACTGAGTAAGAAGTTTAACAAGTAAAAAGATAAATGTCCCTAGATTAATGGGAACATAAATAATGGCTATGAACAATAATTGAATGGAAAAAAATGGCCATTTCACTCAAATACAGTAAATGTTTAATCATAGATCATTCAAACTACAGTAGCACAACATTCTTAACCACTGGTTTGATAAATGTATAAAACAGTTTTACAAAATTATATTTGCAGTGATACTGATATACACAGACACTTCCTTCTTTTTCATTTGTTTTTAAAAATTTCACTCCCACATATATGGGAGAACTTGCATATTTTTCTTTCTGTGTCCTGCTTATTTCCCTCAACATGATGTCTTCTAGTTGCATCCATTTTGTTGCAAATGGTAGAATTTCATTTGTTTATAGCTGACTAAAATTCCATTGTGTATACATACCACATTTTCTTTATCCAACTTGGTTGGTTCCAAATTTTGGTTACTGTGAACAGTTCTGCAGTTAACATGGTGGTTCAGGTATCTCTTTCATACATTGTGTTCAAGTCTTTTGGGTGTATACCCAGTAGTCGGATTGCTGGATCATTTGGCAAGTTTATTTCTAGTATTTCCACACTGTTTTCCTCAGTGGCTTCACTAATTTACATTCCAACCAACTGTGTATAAGTGTTCCCTTTTGTCTGTATCCTCACCAGCACTTATTAGTCTCTGTTTTTAGCCATTCTAAGAAGAGTGAGGTGATATATCATTGTGGTTTTGATTTGAAATTTCCTGATGGCTAGTGATGTTAAGCCTTTTTTATACATTTGTCAGCCATTGGTATTTCTTATTTTGATAACTGTCTATTGATGTCCTTTAGCTACTTCTCAGCTAGATTGGTTTTATTTTGTTGTTAACTTGCTGATATATTTGGGTTATTAATTAAATTGGGTTGTAAGTGAAGGACATTTATACATAGACTACGTTCATTATTTTAGCATGTATTTATATACTTAGATGATAATTCTAATTGATTTATCTACTTAACTGACTTTCTAGCTTGCCCATACAGACACTATCTTGTCTTTCTGTCTTAAATTATTTTCTCCTAGTGCTTTTTCATTCGTGTGTAACTTTCTATTATCTTTTACTGATTTTTAAAACTTTATTTACTGGTTTTCTTATTATTTGTGTTCTACTATATTTTTGCATTTCTTCCAGTTAATATTCCCCATTTTTCTATAGACAGAATAAGATCACACTGAATTTTAAGATTTTAAGCAATCTTGCAGACTAGTGAAACAGCATTTATTATTTCCATCTGCATTTAACATAAGATTCAAGTGGTTGTTCAAATTAAGCACCTGAAATTTAAAGCCCATAATGATTTATCTGGATACAATAAGTGGCAGAAATTAGGTATAATCCCAAGTTTCTTCTTTTTATGTCTGCTACTCCTCTTTGTTATTGTGCAGAAAAGAAATTTGCCTAATGTTCTCACTAGATGAATAAACATGGAAGAAGCAGTTGAACCCAATGGAAGGAAGTTTAAGAAGAAAAGGTCAGATTTGAAGAGGAACATTATGGCATGGATAGGAAAAATGCTTTAAAATGTCCTTTCTCCTTTTTTATCTATTGTTATTCTTTTTTTCTTTTTTATTGTTTTTCTTTACTTTCTGTGTTCCTTTCCCCTCTTTTCCTTTTATTTTTCTATTTTCTCATTCTTTCATATCCTCTAAACTTTGTTTTTTATTTTCTCTTCATCTTTACTTTATAAATATTTTCCTCTTCATTCTTATTTTCCTCCCTCCTTGTTTCCTTTCTCCTTTTTCATCTCTCTCTCTCTCTCTCTCTCTCTCTCTCTCACACACACACACACACACACACACTTCCATTCACCTCTAGGTAATACAGTCTACTTCCTATGTATTGATCCTTAACTCCATCAACCTCAGTAGACTTTCTGACTTTGATGCCGGAGGATGTGACAGAATATGAAAAGATCAGCACCCTCAAACCTGATTTTTCTCTTTTGACTTGAATGTGACTCAGGCTTACAATCCAAATGAAAGCTCACTTGGGAGGGAAAATGTGCTTTGCTTCTGGGTGTCCCCAGGACTAAACAAATGTCCCCAGCACCAAGTGCTATCTGCCTTCCCTCTTGCACACATTCCAGGCAGGGCCCTGGTACAGGAATGAGGCAGAACTACATGAGACTCAGCTGCACTGCCTTAGTTCACAGTCATGCTCAAGTTTAAATCCAGACTTCTAGGAGTAGGACTTGAAGAAAAAATAATGTAGGCAGCCAAAATAAGATCATCTCAGGGCTCCCCTCCCCCCTGTCCTTTCAAAAGCTGTCTGGTGTGAATGTTCCCAACTTCAAAGGAAGATCCTGAAGAAATACACAATTGCTTAGTCTGTGGTGCCTTTTCCAGCTCTCCCCTTGCAGCCCATGCCAGTAACTACCTTTGCAGGACCTGGATGTGTCTTCATGTGACACAGCACCAGGCAGTGGGATGGCTTTTTTCTTGGTCAGACACCCATGCCATAACATTTGGCTGGTCAATGTACCTGCATACCATCTCAGTGGAAAATAGTACCTGAGACACAATATTATGATTCTATTTGGGTTGCCATGTACACATCTATAAGCTGCAATTCAGGATGAGGAAAGGTAGCAACTCCTTAAGTCTAAGAAATCTGCTCTTCCATATTTCTTTCCAAATGTGTAACTAACTATAAAGTAAATCATTAATTTATACATGTATTTATAAAAACATTGATACCACAAAGACAGTCACACTTTTTTAAAAAATCACTTCTGCTGATTAAAACACTATTAAATCAAACCTTTATTGCTATTATCCCATATAATTATAATTTCCTATACTTTTCTTCATCCTGAATTATTTCCTATAGATGTATACTTGGCAACCCAAATAGAATCATATTATTATGCCTCAATTCCAAGCTGTAAAAAATATAATTCAACCTATTTTTCTTTAATCCTTACCAAGACATTTACATATGTATATACATCCATTTATAATATAAAATAATATTTGGCCATAAGATGAATTGAAATAATCTATGGATTTTTAGATTTTCTTTGAAAGTCAGAGATACAGAGATGGAAGGAGCTTTAGAGAGAAAGATCTTTCACCAGCTGATTCACTCTCAGATGGTCACAATAGCCAGGGCAAGCCAGGCCTGATGCCAGGAGTCAGGAACTTCTTCCAGTTTCAAACATGGGTAGTAGGAGCTCAAACATTTAGGCCATTTTCTGTTGCTTTCCTGGGCCATAGGCAGGAACATGGATTGGAAGTGAAGTAGCTGAGACATGAAACAGTGCCCACATGGGCTGTTGGCTTTGGTGGTCACAGTGCCAGCCCCAATCTTTGGGTTTTAGATACACTTAGTTTTAGAACCCCAAATGATGATTTCACTCTAAGCCTTAGGAAATATTTTATGCTATACTACACTGACTTAAATAAATGAATCATGCATATTAGTAGAATTTTACTATGCAGAAGTAATACAGTTAGCACATAATTACATTACTAATCATAGATTGATAATTATAAATTTTAAAAAAGTCCTATGGACATATATGGAGATGAATAAGTCAAGTCTAAGAATCATATTTGTGGGCATCTGGCCAATAGTTAAGAACCCAGTTAGTATGGCTTCATCCCAAATCAGAAAACCTGGATTTGATTCCTGCAAGGAGCTCCTGATGGCAAATTCTTGTTATTGTGCTCTTTCGGGGTTAGCAGGTGATTGCTGAAGTGGCTGATTCCTTGCTGCACATATGGCAGACCAAGACTAGTCTCCTGGCTCCTGGCTGTATCCTGGGACATCATTGGCCAATCAAGTCATTTCAGGAAAGAACTGTTAGATGGGACATCTCTCTGCCTCTATCTCACCAATCTAAAATAATCTTTTTAAAAATGAAAGAAGTATGTTTCATGTTTTAACATCAGTAAAAATTATGTTGAAACATGTAAGTAGCAATGGACAGTTCTCAGAATTCCCAGGTGATCATCTTCCTCTTCTCCTAATCTCCTAATCCTAATGCAGATATCATGACTATACAATGTAGTTAATCATTCATGAAAAAATGTGTACTGTTAATTTTAAATACATACACATTCATGAATTAAATACATGCTCATGAATATTCAACAAAAGTAATAGCAAGAAAGTGTTACAGATGTTTGAAGTAGTTAAAGAAGGATAAGTTGGGGCAGGCATTATGGTGCAGCAGGTTCATCCACCACTAGAGACACTACTTCCCATCTCAGAATGCCATTTTGAGTCCTAGAAATTCTGTTTCCAACCCAGCTTCTTGATAATGTAACCAGGAATGAAGTAGATAATGATGTAAGTACTTGAGTTCCTGCCATCCATGCAGGAGACCTGGATAGAGTTTGAGGTTTTGACTTCAATGTGACTCAAACTCAGCTGTTGAAGGCATCTGGGGAGTCAACCAGCAGAGAGAAATGAGATCTCTCTCTTTCTCTCTATCTCTCAATTCAAATAAATAACTTTGAGAAAACAAGAAAAAGAATTATAAAATAAGTCTTTCTAGGAATAGTATCAGAAGGAAATGGATATATTTAGATCCACCCACTACAGTTTTTCTTACAGCATTTAAGCATAAGGAAATGTTTTGTATAAACTTTCATAAAGGCATAAGATACAAAATCAGCATCTGAAAGCAGAAGTATATTTATACACCAGTGATGATCTTAATGAAAGAAAAATCAAGAAAGAAATCATATTCATAATAGCTACAAGAGTTATATACTCAGGAATAAACAACTAAATAATTGAAAGAGTTACACAATGGAAAATATGAAATATTGTTGAAAGAAATCATCAAAATCACAAAATGAATTGGAAGAATTAATGTCATTAAAAGTCCATAGTCTCTAAAACAATTTACAGGTTCAATGCAATCCCTATCAAAATAGGGACATTTTTACTAATTAGAGGAAACAATGCTAAAATTCATATAGAACCATAGTCATAGGATAGCCAAAGTGATCCTGAGAAAAAATGTCAATTAGGTGCTGAGGAGCTGTAGATGGCAAGAAGCCCAGCATCCCAGGTTAGAGCAGGGCCCTGCAGCTTGTGAGTCCCAGAAAGCAAGCACTCTGTCCGATCAGCCACAGCCTTCACTGGCCTGCCCCTCACACTCAAGTTGTAGTCCCTGTTACCTGTTCTTGTCTCTTCCAGTTACAACACTTTCACTGAGCAAACAGGAGCAACTGCCCTCAGTCTGCTTCACCAGCCTCAGCAGCTTTGTGGTAACCATCCTATCTGTCATTTTCACACCTGATGGAGGAGCTGAAGAGAAACTTGCCCTTCTGAAATGGGAAGGTAAAACCTTCACTGCCGAGACTTCTGGCCACTGTCACCACCTCTCTAGCCTAAGGATAACCCTGTAGATGAACAACTGGTTTCCAGTCAACCTCCCAACAGGGCATTTCCAACCTCTGAGCACACAGTCTCTGTAACCAAGCAACGCTCCAGAACACAAGTGCTCACGTGCCCTCTAGAAGTCAATGGCTGAGCGTGCGCACAGAAGTAGGTAGCCTCTGGCTTCAGGAAAGCTATTTTGGTGGTGCTGTGGTTCATCAGGACAGACAGAAGAGCCAGCACAGGTCTCCTAGTGAGAAATCCATTCGTCTTGGACCTGGCTCTTGGTACCCAAGGCCACTGGCCAGGAAAGCAGAGAACAGGGCAAGTGGCCCATGGACAGCCTGAGCACATGTTCAGGTGGTGCAGCCTGCTCAGCCTGCCCCAGGAAAGGTGACAGCCCAGATTGTCAGTGCACTTTAACTCACTTACCTCTGAAGTATGAAGTATGTTGGTGTGAGTGTTTGGAACATTGGTTAGGATACCACATGGGATGTCCACATCCCACGTAGGACTGCCTTGGTGCTTGGATCAACTCTAGGCTCCTATTTTTCCTGGCCCATTCCCAGTTGTTGCTGCCACTTTGGGAATGGGCCTGTGATGAGGATGATATGTCTCTCTGTCTCTGTCACTCTCTGCCATTAAAATTAAATGAAAGGAAAGAAAATATTAAAATTTTTAAATGGACAGTATTTTAAAATCTGTTACAGTTAGAAAACTCCCACCTCATTTTTTTTTAGCACTTGGACCATCCTCCACTGCTTTTCCAGGCCATCAGCAGGGAGATAGATCAGAAATGGAGCAGCTAGGATGCCAACCAGCACCCACATTGGATGCTGGTGCCACAGCGCCAGCCCCTGCCTCACTTATTTTATTTTATTTTTTTAATTAAACTTTATTTAATGAATATAAATTTCCAAAGTACAGCTTATGGGTTACAATGGCTTCCCCCTCCCAAAACTTCCCTCCCACCCGCAACCCTCCCCTTTCCCGCTCCCTCTCCCCTTCCAATCACATCATGATTCATTTTCAATTCTCTTTATATACAGAAGATCAGTTTAGTATATATAAGTAAAGATTTCAACAGTTTGCCCCATATAGCAACACAAAGTGAGAAAACTACCGTTGGAGTACTAGTTATAGCATTAAATAACAGTGTACAGCACATTAAAGACAGAGATCCTACATAATTTTTTTTAAATTAATTAATTTTCTATGCCATTTCCAATTTAACACCAGGTTTTTTTTTTTTCATTTCCAATTATCTTTATATATATCCCACCTCATTTTTTTTCCCTTTCAGGAATCTCTTGGCAATAATTATTATTATTTGAGGTGAATTTTTAAACCTGTGCAATTTTTAATCTGTATAAATTTAATTAGAAATGCTTTGGGATTCTTACTGTGATTAGGTTAAGAACAGTATTTTAACTGTATATCCAAATGTTGCCTTCCCCCTACTTTTTGTCTTCTTTGTTTCTTAAAAAGTATTTGGGAGCCAGAGAGAGATTTAGAGGGAGTGGTTGTTTCTGGGTTTTCAGAAAGCAAGCCAGGGAATCTTGTGCCTAAAAACAATTTCTCTAACTCCCTTCTCTGATCTATTTGTTGTCTAAATGTCCATAGTACATGATTTAGCATGTTTAGCACATTCCTTTGTTATCTTCTGATGCAACATCCTTGGATAGAAGGGAGAACAATTTGAATTGGGCTTAGAAGAATAGTATTTGAATTATAACTCTCCAAGTGCTAGCAGTGAGCTGCTGAAGCCTGTTTATTCATATGAGAAATGGCTGTAGCAACCCTAACTCATGGGATTAACAGTGATTGTGTTTGTCCAAGGGAGATTGGATAATACCATGATTATTCCATTAGTTGATATGCAGATTTGCCTTAATGGGGCCATCATTGTGGGTTAGTGGTTTTGTCACCAGCTATCATATGGGTGCCATTTTGAGTCCTGATTGTTCCACTTCTGATCCGGCTCCCTACTAGTAGCTTAGAACTGAATTCCGATGTTTCACTAAAGCCCATCAGTCTGGGTTTGGTTTTTCTAGGAAGGTATTTCATTGATCTGATCAGATTTGTTTGCTTCTTGGAGAAATGGATTTCTAACACTCTAACAAACATTCCTAAGGTCTTTCTGCTCATTTAATGTTTTTATGTTTGTTTATAAGAAGAAAGATCTGTTGGGCTTGGATAGGAATTGGTTCAATAACCTTCTCCTTGAGCTACCTCCAGTGGATAGTTAAGTTTATAAGGTCTCCTAAGACTGGTGTCCTGACTTCTGAATACTGTCTCTGTGTCCCTGAGACCTCTTTTTTTCCCTTGATCTACCCAGACTCAGAGAGTTTTGGCTTACTCCTGGCCAGATGTTTGCTCTTTGGTCAAACTGTGCAGATAGAAAGTTCACCATCTTTACAGATTTTTGAGTTACCATGGGGCTTTTTTAGGCTAACAACACATGTTTTCCACCCTAAACACCTGCTTCCTTCATGTTTCCCACCATTATGGTAATGTGTGCATTTATCCTCTGGCACAGTTTCACCATGGACAACTTAAAATTTCAATAGCCATTTTGAGAGACATTTGGACATCTCCAAAAGAGGTACTTCAAATAAAAATCAGAAGGCAGGGCCAGCATTGTGGCCTGGCAGGTAAAGTTGCCACCTGCAGTGCCAACATCCCATATGGGTGCCGGTTCAAGTCCCGGCTGCTCCACTTCTGATCCAGCTCTCTGCTTTGGCTGGGAAAGCAGTAGATGACCCAAGTCTTTGAGAGCCTGCAGTCATGTGGGAGAACTGAAAGAAGCCCTTGGCTCCTGGCTTAGGATTGGCACACCTCCAGCCATTGTGGCCATCTGGGCAGTGAACCAGCAGATGGAAGACCTCTCTCTCTCTCTCTGCCTCTGCTTCTCTGTAACTCTTTCAAATAAATAAATACATCTTTTTTCAAAAATTCAGAGGAAACTTCATGAGCAGACTGTCTTGTTTGTCTGAGAGATCATTTTGTTTAATGTGGAAGATATAACCTCCTCAGTTTACATATTTGGGGTTTAATAAATACTAGCTAGCTATTTAATTATATGACTTGATAATGTAATGTCAAAAGCAGCTATTAGCCACTCCCGTGTGGGTGCATATGTTTCAAAATCTGTATTTCTACATGTTAACATTCTTCTTCAAAAGAAACTTAAGTAGCCTTTTACAGTGATAACTGCAAATTTGATTGTAGATAACTCCCTTTTAATTTTTTTTCTGCCCACTTCCTTTCTTTTTCCCTCTCATGAATTTTTAAAGATCAATATGTGAAAAATTCTTTGTTGTCATGAATACACTCTGGGAATACAGTCCAGATAAATGTATCTAAAAGCAAAATTTAAAGTTAGTACATTGAGTATATGCTATTTCCTAGCTATCATTGTAGCCATGAAAGAAACAGAAGTTAAAAAAAGAAAAGAAGGTGGAGGCCCTTGGTAAAGTGGTTAAGATGTCACCTGTGATGTCTAAATCCCTTATCAGAATACCTGTGTTGGAGTATAACTCCTCTCCCAACTCCATCTTCCTGCTAATGCACACCTAGGGAGGGAGCCTGTGGTGGCTCAAGCCCCTGAGTCCCTGCCACCTGGATTGAATGTCAATCTCCTGACTTCAGCTTGGGTCTTGTGGGAATTTGGGAAGTGAACCAGCTGGTGGATGAGCCTTTGTCTCTCCAATAAACTAATTAAATAAAAATTATTAAATAATATTTAAAGGATATCTATACAATTGTATTCAACTAGTGGAATGATAATAACGGAGATCTTTCAAAGGCTATAATTTCATGAAATATAATGCTATAAATCATAATAACTCAGTGATAGCCACGTTGGAATTTCCAAATTCTCGGCTAATTTTAAGAACTTAGTGCTAAGTTAATCAAAAATAATCTTTGGGTGTTTTTACTGTTCCAAAAGAAAAAGAAAGTAAATACATTGATTTACACTGACTTTTTAAATGACAGTATGATAAGAAAGCACACAAATTTTTTTTGAAAATGTGATATACATGTATATATATTTTTTGGGGGGTTTTTTGTTTTTTTTTTGCTTTGTTTGTTTTTTGTTTTTGACAGGCAGAGTGGACATTGAGAGAGACAGAGACAGAGAGAAAGGTCTTCCTTTTGCCATTGGTTCACCCTCCAATGGCTGCTATAGCCAGTGCACTACAGCCAGTGCATCACGCTGATCTGAAGCCAGGAGCCAGGTGCTTCTCCTGGTCTCCCATATGGGTGCAGGGCACAAGCACTTGGGCCATCCTCCACTGCACTCCTGGGCCATCGCAGAGAACTGGACTGGAAGAGGGGCAACCAGGACAGAATCCGGCACCCCAACTGGGACTAGAACTCGATGTGCCAGCACTGCAAGGTGGAGGATTAGCCTATTGAGCCACAGTGCTTGCCGGTGTATATATATATATTATAGATAGATATGTATACTTATATACATATTTATTTTATCATATATACATAATTATTTTAAGTTCCAAGAGGAGATATGTATCCACTTCTTGCTTGTGAGATGACAGGGGCTTTGCTTAAAAACCCTGTAGCTCAGTTTCCTCAATTATAAATGGAGATACATAGCATCTGACTCCAAAAGCTGTTTTAAAGAATAAATAAATAATTACCTTCAGAGCACCCAGCATACTGACACCAAGAAGGAGCTCAAAGAATATTTGCTATTATCATAAGGAGTAGCACTGTGTTTCTGCATTTTCTTGCTGTTTTTCCAGTTATAATAGAATATTGACTTTCAGTTCATCTGGTGTGGTTCATTTAAGCAGGATAGGAAGCCTCTGGGAATAAACAGGAAGAGATCAGTTCCATTTGGGAAGTTGGAAAATAATCCTAGAACTTGGTAATTAAAATCTTGCTAATTAACCTGCTTATACATGGTCTAGTAAACAATCATTGAAGTTTGCCACACAAGTAAAGGCCTTGCCAAATGTCTCCTTTTTCCAATTCTCCTGGCCCAGCTCTAACTGCTAATGGTCTCACCTAAGGGACACAACCTTCCAAATTCTTCCAAATCTGATACAGCCCCTTCATCTCATCATAGGGTTGAGCACAGAGTACAGCTGTGCTCTCATCCTAGAAAAGATCTCTAGGGCAGAAGATGGTTACATGTGTTGGTGTGATCAGCCTCTCACCCCCTTTCCTCCAAGCTGAGTAATGCCCAGGTGTTTGTCCCCAGTGTCTTCAACACTCATGTGCACTTCTGTATGAACCACACAAATGATCTGCATAGTATTCTGTAAGCATGATTCCTGCTACAGGGATCTGCCCTGGCAACCAAAGAGTTCTGAGCATGTGACTGCTTCCAGAGCTTGCCCAGACCCAGGCTACACCTTTCCTCCTCCCAGGCAGTCACAGTGTTTTCACAGTCTTAGCACCCATGGTCAAGTACTGCATGAGGATGCACTCTGCCCTGCTAGCCTGTTCTGTCCACACAGTGACTGGGGAGTTCCTGGAGCCATGTCCCATGTATTCTACCCTGGCAGATGGAGCCTCTCAGCCAGACTGAAAGTCAGTGGGGAATGGGAATTTTTCCTTCTGGCAAAATCCTTGGGTTATATTCATGTGCAATACCTGCTGACCACAGCCCCACTCCTTTCACAGTTGTGCTGGATGTGTACAAGCATCCCAACTGGCAGCATTTCCCTTTGGTTGCAATAGATTCTCCTCCAAGCCTATTGCAGGTTGAACATGGAGGAGCTGGTGTTTACCTGATGACAAGGTGGAGACAGTAAACACAAATTTACTTAAAGTGCAGTGGTTGCCCCTGCCAACAGTTCTTACTAGTTGCTGCAAAACACAGAGGAATAGAATTCACTAAACTAGGCCTGCATCATGGCTCAACAGGCTAATCCTCCACCTAGTGGCGCAGGCACACCTGGTTCTAGTCCTGGTCGGAGCTCCAGATTCTGTCCTGGCTGCCCCTCTTCCAGGCCAGCTCTCTGCTATGGCCTGGGAGTGCAGTGGAGGATGTCCCAAGTGCAGTGGAGGATGTCCCTGCATGCCATGGGAGACCAGGAGAAGCACCTGGCTCCTGCCTTTGGATCAGCAGTGTGCTGGCCGTAGGGCACGGACCGTGGTGGCCATTGGAGGGTGAATCAATGGCAAAAGGAAGACCTTTCTCTCTGTCTCTCTCTCTCACTGTCTACTCTGCCTGTCAAAAAAAAAAAAAAGAATTCACTATGCTGTACATTAAATTTCTATGAACCTGCAAATTTTTGAGAAATCATAATATCGTAAGTTGAAAATGTTATTTAAATCTGAAAATCCTAATATTATTCAATACACTTTTGAAAAAGTTTTAAGATTTGGAAATACTTTGAGAGAAAACTTAAAACTTGAAAGTAACTTAAGTAAGCACTCTTTGTGATATTATTTTTAAAACTTATTTCATGTTTTGGTGAATTACAAAGCAAATACATAAACATTATCTCATAGTTAACTTCTAAGGACACAAAAGTATCAAATTTCCTAAATGAGAAATTGAAGCAATTGGTTCCTAGTTAATTGTATAATACCTCAGTGTAACCTCAAAATGAACTTTCAGTTTTGCTCTAAGTGCCCACAAATTTTTCAGTTCCACCTTAAATCATTCAATATAAATATATAGATCATGTAAATAATGTGTTTTCTGTTATTTGCTGGCTTTTAATTTAAGTCTTTCAGGCAATTATTCTTTTACCAAATTCATTTCAACAGGGAGAGAAACATGAGAAATTCATAGAAGAATTTTTGTTGGTAAATGTCATGAGACACATATGATGAAAGGCATTTAGTTTAAATTCTCATTTCTAATATTTCTAAGGAAGATTATAATAGAATATGACAAAAATTTTAGCTTTATAAAGCCCTATTTAAAGCATATCAGGCATAGACAATTGTGATAAAGTAGATGTGTTTATAGCAAGCCAGTGTATTTTATGTTATTTGACTTTATGTATATCAGAATATACATGAGAAGGGTGGCATTGTGACATTTTAAAAATACATTTCCAGGAGAAGTCTAATAGATTTATAATTATTTAAAATACAAAGTGGTGAAATGAAAGGCTGGCATTATGGTGTCATGGGTAAGGCTGCTGTGCTGCCTGAGATGACAACATTCCATATGGGCACCAGTTCTTGAACCAGCAGACTCAACATCCAATCTAACTCCCCACTAATGGCCTGGGAAGATCAGCAGAAGGTGGCCCAAGTGCTTTGCCCTGCTCTCCATGTGGTAGAGCTGGAAGAAGTTCCTGGTCCTAGCTTTGGCCTGGACCATAGCTGGCAATAGCCATCTGAGGAGTGAGTCAATGCATAGAAGATATCGTTGAATGTCTTGATCTGTCTTTCTGTCTCTCTCTGTCTCTCTCCCTCTCTCTCTGTAACTCCTTCAAATAAATAATAATTTTTTAAAAAATAAACATTAAAATGAAATATTCACCAGAACAAGTTCAAGAAATGTAAGAATGGCTTGGTTTCTTATCTCAGAATTCATTAATTCTATGCAATCTCCAACTAAGCACAAAAATGAAAAACACAATAGAAATACAGAAGAAATCTAATCCAAAAAATCAATATGACTCTAAATGATGCTTGAAGCACTATATGCACTCTTTTTTCATTTATTAAACTTTTATTTAATGAATATAAATTTCCAAAGTACAGCTTATGGGATACAATGGCTTCCCCCCTCCCAAAATTTCCCTCCCGCCCACAACCCTCCCCTTTCCCGCTCCCTCTCCCCTTCCATTCACATAAAGATTCATTTTCAATTCTCTTTATATACAGAAGATCAGTTTAGTATATATTAGGTAAAGATTTCAACAGTTTGCCCCATATAGCAACACAAAGTGAGAAAACTACCGTTGGAGTACTAGTTATAGCATTAAATAACAGTGTACAGCACATTAAAAACAGAGATCCTATATAATATTTTTTTAAAAAAATTAATTTTCTATGGCATTTCCAATTTAACACCAGGTTGTTTTTTTTTTATTTCCAATTATCTTTATATACAGAAGATCAATTCAGTATATAATTAGTAAAGACCTCATCAGTTTGTACCCAAACAGAAACACAAAGTATAAAAATACTGTTTCAGTACTAGTTATAGCATCACTTCACATTAGACAACACATTACAGAGTTCAACCACTAGTACTAGAACAAAAACAACAAAAACATCAACAAATACTAAAAAGGATAAAGTATTACATTGTACATCTAGAGTCAGGACAAGAGCTGATCAGGTCATTGTTTCTTATAGTGTCCATTTCACTTCAACAGGTTTCCACTTTGGTGCTCAGTTGTCACCGATCAGGGAAAACAAATGATATTTGTCTGTTTTGGACTGGCTTAATTCACTCAGCATGATGTTTTCCAGATTGCTCCATCTTGTTGCAAATGACCAGGTTTCATTTTTTTTCTTACTGCTGTATAGTATTCTATGGAGTACATGTCCCATAATTTCTTTATTCAGTTTACTGTTGATGGGCATTTGGGTTGGTTCCAGGTCTTAGCTATTGTGAATTGAGCTGCAATAAACATTAATGTGCAGATGGCTTTTTTATTTGCCAAATTAATTTCCTTTGGGTAAATTCCAAGGAGTGGGATTGCTGGGTTGTATGGTAGGGTTATGTTCAGGTTTCTGAGGAATCTCCAGACTGACTTCCATAGTGGCTGAACCAGTTTGCATTCCCACCAACAGTGGGTTAGTGTCCTTTTTTCCCCACATCCTCTCCAGCATCTGCTGTTGGTAGATTTCTGAATGTGAGCCATTCTCACCGGGGTGAGGTGAAACCTCACTGTGGTTTTGATTTGCATTTCTCTGATTGCTAGTGATCTTGAACATTTTTTCATGTGTCTGTTGGCCATTTGGATTTCCTCTTTCAAAAAATGTCTATTGAGGTCCTTGGCCCATCTCTTATGTGGGTTGTTTGTTTTGTTGTTGTGGATTTTCTTGATTTCTTTGTAGATTCTGGTTATCAACCCTTTATCTGTAGTATAGTTTGCAAATATTTTTTCCCATTCACTAGGTTGCCTCTTCACTTTCCTGACTGTTTCTTTTGAAGTACAGAAACTTCTCAATTTGATGCAATCCCAAATGTTAATTTTGGCTTTGACTGCCTGTGCTGCTGGAGTATTTTCCGAGAAGTCTTTGCCTGAGCCTACATCTTGCAGGGTTTCTCCAATGCTCTCTAATAATTCGATGGTTTCAGGTTGTAGATTTAAGTCTTTAATCCACGTTGAGTGAATTTTTGTGTAAGGTGATAGGTATGGGTCTTGCTTCAAGCATCTGCAAGTGGAAATCCAATTTTCCCAGCACCATTTATTGAATAGGCTGCCCTTATTCCAGGGATTAGATTGGATATTTGGTCAAATATAAGTTGGCTGTAGATGTTTGGATTGATTTCTGCTGTTTCTATCCTGTTCCATTGGTCTATCCATCTGTTTCTGTACCAGTACCATGCTGTTTTGATAACAACTGCCCTGTAGTATGTCCTCAAATCTGGTATTGTGATGCCTCTGGCTTTGTTTTTGTTGTACAAGATTGCTTTGGCTATTCGAGGTCTTCTGTGTCTCCATATGAATTTCAGCATCATTTTTTCCAGATCTGAGAAGAAGGTCTTCAGGATCTTGATTGGTATTGCATTGAATGTATAAATTGCTTTTGGGAGAATACACATTTTGATGATGTTGATTCTTCCAATCCATGAGCATGGAAGATTTCTCCATTTTTTGGTATCCTCTTCTATTTCTTTCTGTAAGGTTTTGTAGTTTTCATCATAGAGATCTTTAACGTCTTTGGTTAAGTTTATTCCAAGGTATTTGATTGTTTTTGTAGCTATTGTGAATGGGATTGATCTTAGAAGTTCTTCCTCAGCCATGGCATTGCCTGTGTATACAAAGGCTGTTGATTTTTGTGGATTGATTTTATATCCTGCTACTTTGCCAAACTCTTCGTTGAGTTCAAGCAGTCTCTTAGTAGAGTTCTTTGGGTCCCCTAAATAAAGAATCATATCGCCTTCAAAGAGGGATAGTTTGAGTTCTTCCTTCCCAATTTGTATCCCTTTAATTTCTTTTTCTTGCCTAATGACTCTGGCTAAAACTTCCAGAACTATATTGAATAGCAGTGGTGAGAGTGGGCATCCCTGTCTGCTACCAGATCTCAGTGGAAATGCTTCCAACTTTTCCCCATTCAATAGGATGTTGGCCGTGGGTTTTTCATATATTGCTTTGATTGTATTGAGGAATGTTCCTTCCATACCCAGCTTGCTTAGAGTTTTCATCATGAAAGGGTGTTGTAGTTTATCAAATGCTTTCTCTGCATCTATTGTGAGAATCATATGGTTTTTCTTCTGCAGTCTGTTAATGTAGTGTATTACATTTATTGTTTTGAGAATGTTGAACCATCCCTGCATACCAGGGATAAATCCCACTTGGTCTGGGTGGATGATCTTTCTGATGTGTTGTTGCATTGTGTTGGCCAGAACTTTATTGAGTATTTTTGCATCTATGTTCATCAGGGAAATTGGTCTGTAATTCTCTTTCAATGTTGCATCTTTTTCCAGCTTAGGAATTAAGGTGATGGTGGCTTCATAGAAATAATTCGGGAGGATTCCCTCTTTTTCGATTGTTTTGAATAGTTTGAGAAGAATTCAAGTTAGTTCTTCTCTAAATGTCTGGTAGAACTCAGCAGTGAATCCATCTGGCCCTGGGCTTTTCTTTGTTGGGAGGGCCTTTATTACTGCTTCAATTTCTGTCTCAGTTATGGGTCTGTTTATGTTTTCTATGTCTTCCTGGCTCAATTTAGGTAGGTTGTATGTGTCCAAGAATCTGTCCATTTCTGATAGATTTCCCTGTTTGCTGGCATACAAATCCTTGTAGTAATTTCTGATGATTCTTTTTATTTCTGTGGCGTCTGTTGTTACGTTTCCCTTTTCATCTCTGATCCTATTGATTTGGGTCTTTTCTCTTCTTTTTTTAATTAGGTGGGCCAATGGGGTGTCAACTTTGTTTATTTTTACAAAAAAACCAGCTCCTCTTATGGCTGATTTTTTCTAATGTTTTTGGATTCAATCCTGTTGATTTCTTCTTTGATTTTAAATATTTCTCTTTTCCTACTGGGTTTGGGTTTGGTTTGCTGCAGATTTTCTAGATCCTTGAGATGACTCGAAAGCTCATCTATTCAGTGCCTTTACAATTTCTTGATGTGGGCACTTATTGATATAAACTTTCCTCTTAACACTGCTATTGTTGTATCCCAGAGCTTTTGGTATGTTGTTCTTTTATCTTCATTTACTTCCAGAAAATTTTTGATTTCTCTTTTAATTTCTTCTATTACCCATTGTTCATTCAGGAGCATGTTGTTCAATCTCCATGTGTTTGCACATGCTGTACGGATTCCCAAGTTGCTAATTTCCAATTTCATTCCTTTGTGGTCTGAGAAGCTGCATGGTATGATTCTAATTCTCTTGAATTTGCTGAGACTTGCTGTATGGCCTACTATGTGGTCAATCCTAGAGAAGGTTCCATGGACTGCTGAGAAGAATGTAAAGTCTTCAGATGTAGGATGAAATATTCTGTAGATATCTGTTAGATCCATTTGGGCTATAGTGTCATTTAAATCTACTGTCTCCTTGTTAATCTTCTGTCCTGTTGATCTGTCTATCTCTGAGAGTGGAGTATTGAAGTCCCCCAGTACTATTGTATTGGGGTCTAAGTCTCCCTTTAAGTCCCTTAACAAGTCTTTTAAATAAGCTGGTGCCCGGTAATTAGGTGCATATACATTGATAATCATTATATCTTCCTGTTGAATGGATCCCTTAATCATTAAATAGTGCCCCTCTTTGTCTCTCCTAACAGTTTTTGTGGTAAAGTTTATGTTGTCCGATATTAAGATGGCTATGCCCGCTCTTTTTTCATTTCTGTTGGCATGGTATATCTTTTTCCAGCCTTTCCCTTTCAGCCTGTATGGATCATTGTTGGAAAGATGAGTTTCTTGTAAGCAGCAAAAAGATGGGTTTTGTTGCTTAACCCAATCAGCCAATCGGTGTCTTTTAAATGGACAGTTCAAGCCATTAACATTCAATGTGACTATTGAGAAGGAATAACTTTGCCCTGCCATTTGCCAAAGATACTTTCTAATATATGGTTTGAGATTCCTGTGATCTTTTGCTGTGAGGTTTCCTTCCTTTACCTTCTTTCATATTGGTGACCGTGTTTCTGTGTTTCTGTATGTAACACATTTTTAAGCATCTTTTGCAGGGCTGGACGAGTGGCGACAAATTCTTTCAGTTTCTATTTGCTGTGAAAGGTCTTTATTTCACCTTCATTCATAAATGAGAGCTTTGCAGGATATAATATTCTGGGCTGGCAGTTTTTCTCTCTTAGTACCTGGGCTATATCTCACCATTCTCTCCTAGCTTGTAGGGTTTCTGGTGAGAAGTCAGCTGTGAGTCTAATTGGAGATCCTCTGAGAGTAATCTGGCATTTCTCTCTTGCACATTTTAAGATCTTTTCTTTGTGTTTCACTGTGGTGAGTTTGATTACGACATGTCATGATGAGGATCTCTTTTGGTCATGTTTATTAGGGGTTCTGTGAGCTTCCTGTACTAGGATGTCTCTGTCCTTCTCCAAACCTGGGATATTTTCTGCTAGTATCTCACTAAAAAGGCCTTCTAATCCTTTCTCCCTCTCCATGCCTTCAGGAACTCCTAGAACCCGAATGTTGGGTTTTTAATAGTATCCTGTAGATTCCTGACAGTATTTTTTAGATTTCTGATTTCTTCTTCTTTTCTTTGATTTCTCTGTTTCCTTTCCTGTTCTCTGTCTTCTAAATCTGATATTCTGTCTTCTGCTTCACCCATTCTGTTTTTAAGGCTTTCTAATGTGTTTGTCATTTGATCTGTTTAGTTTTTCATTTCATTATGGTTTCTTGTCACTATCACTGTTTCATTTTCTACTAGTTGTTTCATTTCATTTTGATTCCTCCTTAATATTTCATTTTCACGAAAGAGATTTTCTATGTTGTCCATTAAGGATTTCTGTAGTTCAAGAATTTGTTTTTGAGAACTTCTTAATGTTCTTATCAGTTTTTTGAGATCCACTTCTTGCATTTCCTCTATCTCTTCATCTTCATAATCTTGCATTGGGGTGTCTTGTTCATTTGTGGCATCATAGTGTCTTCCTTGCTCTTGTTACCTTGGCTTCTACGTTTGTTGTTTGGCATGTTGGAGATAATTTATTTTATTTGTTTATTTATTTATTTTTGCTGGGGTGATTTTTTCTTGTTATACTCTGCCTCTAAGTGGGTTGTCTGCTTTGATGAATCCTTAGAGGCTGTGATGGGTGTGGCCAGAGAGCTCTGCTTGATTCTTCAGGTTCAAGGCTGTGCAAAAACTGACTCACCTTGCTCCTTGCTGTATCTCTCCCTCTCTCTCTCTCTCTCTCTCTCTCTCTTTTTGACTCAGTTGGGAAGTAATTCTGAATGGCTGAGTAGAATTGAGGTTAGTTGAAATCTGGCTTCTGTGAGTATTCATTTGATCTACCCCTGGGACCACACAGAGTTTATGCAACTCTCAATGTGTTCTCAAGTTTCACCTTAGACCCAAAATTACTGAGTTTGTGTACTCATTGCTGCTTTACATATGTAAAATGGTGCCTGCTCTTTGTTTTGCTCAAGTGGAGGGAGGGGCCTTTGCCTTTCCCCACTAATGTCTCACATTTCTGAGGCTTTTGTCTTACCTCCAGTTCATTCCTGTGCTGGGTAGATTCCGTGGCTCGGCTCCTGTGGTTGGGTTTCCACGCGGTGGGCTCCTTGTAGGTCCTCTGTGTCACATCCACTAGATCTGGAAGCGTTTCCTCTGCAGTTTTTTTCTTGAATCTTTTCCTGAGGCTACAGTAATTCCACTTTTATGAAACTTTATTTTCCAGACTATTGGCACACGTCCTCACTATCCGCCATCTTGGCTCCACTCGAGACCTACATGCACTCTTTAAATATGCAAAAAACCAGTGACAATTATTTTTGTTGTATTTCCTATATTTGGTTCTGCATTCCACATGATTGCCACCAAAAACTTAGTGTAGACTGAAGGCATTAATAATTATCAATTACTCACCATTTTTATTCACATTATTCATATGATGATATGCTTTTCACTTACCCTTATTTCTGGATAGTGAGCATTCAATGGATTATGATTAAAAATTGAATGGAAAACTGTTAATATTTCTAACTCTTTCAGAAGCTAACTAAAACCTTTCTTAAGGAATTTCTCTTGTCCTAGCAGATTCATATCAAAGATGTCAAAATCCTGCTTTGGATATTATAGGCTTTATTCACCATTGCTAAGTTAAGATGCAGGAAACCATAAATAAAAATTATGTAATAAATTCAAAGTAATAATTCCTTTACAAGTTTTTTTTGAGACAAATAATTTTTTTCAGTCTGTTGGGGGATGAGAGTATAGAGGAATCACTGAGCCATATATTTCAAATAATTATTTAATGTTAGTTTTATCATATGTGAGACAAATCCCTATGCCATTGTGTGTTCTGAACACAATGATAAAATGAACCACATATGTTCTCCAAAACATTCTGGTTGTCATAACTGAGGAATATCATTGCATCATTACAGTGCAAGTACATGCTGCTTCCCTGAGCTTGCAGAGTGCATCTGTGAGTTACTGGCAGGGTGCCTTTCTCCCCATGGAGGCCCTATGCTGTGAGTTTGTGAGAGTCCAACAGGACACTGGAAGTTCAAGCTTGAACTGGTTGAAAAGTATACCCATACTAATGATTGAAGTGCATTTTTGCAGTAAACAAGAGAGCAGGGAGAGAGGGATTCACATTATATTTAAAACTAATCCTTAGAGCTTGACACATTACCTCATTTTTTTTGAAAGGCAGAGTTAGACAATGAGAGAGAGAGAGAGAGAGAAGGTTCTTCCTTCCATTGGTTCACCCTACAAATGGCCTCTATGGCTGGTGCGCTGCACTGATCTGAAGCTAGGAGTCAGGTGCTTCCTTCTGGTATCCCATGCGGGTGCAGGGCCCAAGGACTTGGGCCATCCTCCACTGCCTTCCCGGGCCACAGCAGAGCGCTGGACCGGAAGAGCAACAACTGGGACAGAATCCGGCACCCCTACTGGGACTAGAACCCGGAGTGCCAGCACCACAGGAAGATTAGCCTAGTGAGCCACGGCACTGGTCGACACATTATCTTATATCAGCATTCATTTGCTTAAAAAATCCTGGAAGTAAACCTCATCAATTTTCAGAATGTAAATAGAGAGTAATATAGTATGGTTGGTTGTATTTCAATGGTAGAAGCACTAGGAAATTCAGTAAGGAAGAGGTTCAATGTGTTTGAAGGCTGTTGGGAGGAGTAACCTTCAAAGTAGGATGATAAAGGGAAATTTTGTTTATCACTTTCTATTTTTCCCATTGTTTTAATCCCCTAGACAAAGTTCTAGGAAAAAATATAAGTAATAGCAGAGAGGTGGGAGTGGAGAATATTCAAGTTGTCCAATTCCTTAATTCTGAAGGAGTCAGTTGCCAGGGACTTGTTTGGTTTTCAGCCAAGCAGCAAAGCAGCTGTGTTGGAAGGCCTGGCATTGAATGCATTATGTCATCAGATTTTTAGGGCCTGCAGCATTAATCAGGAATTTCATCCAATGATAAGAGTTAGGGAGCAGCCAATTAGGATGTTCTCCACAAGTTATGGTCACAACTGATAAAAATAAGACAACAAATTTTATTTCAACTGTTGTTTCAAGCATTCAAGAAAATGTACAATACAATTATTAAAAAGTATAAAATAGACATGATTGAAATGTGAATTACAAACAATAAAGATGGTTGTTTATTTTATGAACTTTTTTCAGTTTATGAGTTTACTCAGTTGGGAGTGCATCAATTCTAGGTTATTATAGAATTCTTGGTGATAGGTTTACTCATGTTTTGCCACTGCAAAGAAGGTAACAGTGAATGACTTTCATCTGGAAAATGCCCTCTGGCATTCTGTATTTTGACAGAGGGTACTTGAGTTGGTTGTCTTGCATTTACTGTCTAATACACATACATACAATGAAATGCACATTCTTTGGAAGTTTTCTGAAAATCTTACGTGGGTAAGGACCAATGTATCTGAGATCATGAAAAATTCCACTTCACCTCCATTTCTATTTCCCCAGACTTATCCTCTAGGGGAAAATAACCAAGGAGTAGAGGAGTGAAGAGAGATGAAAAATTCAATGTCTACGACTTGAAAAATAAACTACAGATTGTTTTTTCTTTAGAAATTCATATGTAATACTTGAAACAGTATTTTAAAAATCAGGTTCTGTTTCTGATAACAATTCCTTCTACAAACTACTTTGCAGACCTTTCATTAATTAATCTAGAAGAAAAAAATACATGTAAAGCATCCTATTATTATATAAGGCACCATATTTTGAACATCAAAGTTCACACACAGAAACATATGCATATAAAACACATATATACTATGAAACTGTATAAGCACATGACACCAAATTAAGTAGCTATCTAAAATGCTGTATCATTGTTGCCTTGTAATTAAAAAACCTGTAAGACATTTTTATACAGTTTAATGTAATCTGTCTAAATACCATGACTCACAAAGGAACAATATTGTATTTACATGGCTTAGTGTGACACATACATTAATGTCCTATTCATAATTTTATCATAAGCTTTAGTACAATTATGCAAAGAATGTAGAGAAGCAAATCCATTGTTCACACTACTACATGACAAATTCATCACATTAAAATATTTATATATATATTTATTTATTTTAAAGATTTATTTATTTGAAAGGCAAAGTTATAGAGAGGTAGAGGCAGAGAGAGGGAGGGAGGTCTTCCATCCAATGGTTTTCTCCCCAAATGGCCATCATGGCCAAATCTGTGCTGATCCAAATCAAGGAATCAGGATTTTCTCCCAGATCTCTCACATGGGTACAAGGGCCCAAGGACTGTGGCCATCTCCCACTGCTTTCCCAGGCCATAGCAGAGAGCTGGTTCAGAAACAGAACAATCAGGACTTGAACTAGTGCCCATATGGGATGCCAGCACTGCAGGAGGCGGCTTTACCCTCCATGCCCCAGCGCTCTCCCACAACACTAGAATCTTACAGTGGAGTCTTCCAATGAAAATATAACTGAGAAAATCACTGTTAAAATTGTTAAGCCATAATGGCCATATTAGCATATTTTAGAAATTATGTCTAATTAAGATGTCACAGTGATGTGTTGCCAAAAGAACAATGTATTTTTTGCTTTCAGATCATTCAGTAGTTCCATTAGCAAAGGTGATAGCAATGCTGATACTTCTGGAATCTCAAGGAGAAATTTAAATGGGATTATGGAGGAGAGACCTTGCTTGTTAATGTAATATTATCAATATAAAGAGCCTTTCAAATGAAAGAAAAAAAAGTGCATTGCTGGCAGGCTTTGTGGCTTATCAGATTTATCCCAGTTAAACATAATTTGGAAAATAGATGTTGAAAGGGTAAGAACTGATCCCACTGTGGTAAGGCTACCTGGCATGGCCACAGTGGCTGTTGCTCAGAAGAATGGCAGAAGACTGGGCCAGCACCATGGTGTGAGCATCCCTATGAATGGTGGTTTGAGTTTCAGCTGCTCTATGTCTGATCCAGCTTTCTGAGAATGTACTTAGGAAAACAGCCAAATATGGCCCAATGTTAGGGGCCCTCCATCCATGTTGGAGACATGGATGGATTCTCAGGCTTCTGGCTTCATTTTGGTGCAACCCAGGCCATTGCAGCAACTTGGCCAGTAAACCAGTAGATGGAAGTTTGTGTTTGCTTGATCTCTCTGTCTCTCTCTCTCTGTCTCTCTCTCTGTCTCTCTCTCTGTCTCTCTCTCTCTCTCTCTCTCTCTCTCTCTCTCTCTCTCTCTCCTCTCTCCCTTCTGTCCTTCTCTCCATCTCCCTCTTCTTTCTACTCACTCTGTTTCTCTGATTTTCAAATAAATGATATATTTGTAAAAACTGAAAAATATTTCTCTGAGTTCTCCAGTTTTGACTAAATTTAGTAAAGAAAATGAGAGTGGAGACAGTTTGTTCATAATGATGTTTGACAGAGAAGAGCCCTGTCATGAAATTGTAGGGAGTTCACCAGTGTGTGGCAGTGTTGTACCTGAGCGAGCATGAAGAAAGGAGCTCCACACATTGATAAAATTTGATGGTCTTTTATTTGCCAGCAGTGGAGAGTGGGCTCATGCCCTAAAGAACTCTTGACCCTGAAGCCTAGAGCAACAGGTTTTATAAAGGCAAAAATCACAAAATCAGGAGGGGAATTCATGGTTGCTAGGAACAGGGGGGAATACATGGTTACCGGGGTCAAGCCGACCTAAAACCTATGCGAAACTAGTATCAATTATAATCTTGACAATACCAGTTACAATCTTATAATCCTGACATTAATCCAGGTATTGGTTTTAATTATATGTAGCACATAGATAAATTACATTTTTATCATTAACCTAGGTGCAACCTTTCTACTTTCAAGCTTGAACAATTATGCTAGGGGGTTTCTATGCTCTGCCAAGTGTGATGTAGTGGACTGCTATTGTTCTACTGTTTTAGATCATAGTTTCAGACCAGAGTCTCACAGTGGGGGGGTGCTTTCCCAGAATGGAGTCTTAAGTGCTCCAAAATGGAGTCCCTACTGTCAAGGTGCTACTTCAGCAGTACATCACAAATACCTCTGGATGATCAACAACAAGCACCACAAAGGGGCACTTTAGGTTTGGGCTATAGGTTCTCTGACCTGTCCCATGATATTCTCATTTGAATGATTAACCAGACATTGGCAGGGGCAGATTGCATTGTGACTTCATCCAAGGCTGCATTGCCCTGATATGGTTGACGGATATATTCAGACACTGCTATATGGATCACCATGGTAGGATTCAGGTGTATAATCAGCAGTACCTTCACATGGTCCTCAGAATAGTATAACATCAGCCTTCTGTGATTAGCCACATAACTATGCAAGAAACACTGAAATGCAAAATATCTTACCTTTAATGAAACAGAACACAGTACTAGATTTTACATAGTTAATATCTGAGGACTGTTAAATATGTGTATAGTTGATTCGTGTTTCTGTAGTTCAGCAGTATTATTATAATGCAAATATTGTAGTTGTGATGGTATCATGATGAACACATTGGGTTTGGTAACTCTTTAATTGTACCATTGTACATATTGCATTGTAAAACTGAAAAAAATGTGTCAGGAATTATGTTTAGGCAAACAGATCATGTGATTTTCTAAGTATCTCCTGTCCTGCAGTATAAATAAATTTTTCAACAAATAGGGACTTCAAAATAATACAGAACTTGGCCGGCTCCACGGCTCAATAGGCTAATCCTCCACCTTGCGGCGCTGGCACACCGGGTTCTAGTCCCACCCTGATCCTGTCCCAGTTGCCCCTCTTCCAGGCCAGCTCTCTGCTATGGCCAGGGAGTGCAGAGGAGGATGGCCCAAGTTCTTGGGCCCTGCACCCCATGGGAGACCAGGATAAGCACCTGGCTCCTGCCATCGGATTAGCGCGGTGCGCCAGCTGCAGCGCACCTACCACGGCGGCCATTGGAGGGTGAACCAACGGCAAAAAGGAAGACCTTTCTCTCTGTCTCCCTCTACTGTCCACTCTGCCTGTCAAAAATTTAAAATAATAATAATAATACAGAACTTGCATGGAAGTATTTTCCTGTGTCTTATTTCAAAAGGGGCATATTCATTGGAAAATACAGCATAAGCAATAAAGCAATATTTACTTGCTGAAAAAAATTATTTGAATTCTTCCTAAGACTTACATGGTCATCTAGAGTCAGGCAGCTAAAATACCCAATGTAGTCCACCCCACTGCAAAAAAAAAAAAAAAAAAAAAAAAGTCCAGAACACACTTTAGTCAAACTATGAAACATAAAAGAAAAGGAGGGAATCCCAAATATAGTAATGGAAAGTGACAAGCTTTTCATGTTTAATATAAAGGAAAAGAAGCAAGTTTGTCAATAGAAACCATAGAGACCAGAAGAGATTGGGGTGATATATTCAATATTTGAAAAGAAAAAATAAACAAAAACAATGAACCATGAATATTATATCCAGGAAAGCTATCCTTTAGAAATGGTGGCAAAATAAATTATTTTATAGACATACAATAACAGAATTCTACACCACTAGATGAGGCATATAAGAAATTCTGAAGAGGGTCCTATATTAGAAGTAAACGATAGAGACACATAACACTACCAAATTCACCAACAGTGCTGATACCATCAGCAACCAATTGGCTTAATGGCAATTGGTAGTTCTTATCAAAACATACTAAATTTGAATGTAAATGGATTAAATTCTCCAGTCAAATACATACTGGTTGGCTTAGTGGATTAAAATTAAAAATACCCAACTCTACACTGACTACATGAAACTAACTTCACAAGTAAAGAAACAGACTAAAAGTGAAGGCCTGGAATTCAATATACCAGGCAAATGGAAACCAAAATGAGTGAGAATAGCAATACCCATATTAAATCAAAATAGCATATTAAATCAAAATAACATATCAAACCAAAAACTTATATTGTCACAAATTATAGAGACTAAGAAGCACATTTTATACTAATAAAAAGGTTTAAGTCCCAAGAGGTTATAGCAATCATTGACATCTATTCACCTAGTACAACACCATGAAGAGACATATAATAACTATCATTAGAACTAAAGGAAACGATGGACTCCAATACAGTAATAGTGGGCAACTTCAATGCCATACTGTTATCAATGGATAGATAAACCAAACAGAAATTCAATAAAGATATTGAAAAAGATTAACCATACTGAGCAAATGGATCAGTTACAGATGTAGTTACAGAAGTAACTGGGTATGGTTTTTTCTGACAGCTGCAGAATACACATTCTTCTCATCAGTACAGGGAGGATTTTTTTTTTACTATCAATTCACATTTTAAGATTCAAATCAAGTCTTACTAAAATTTAAAAGAGTGAAATAATTCCATGTAGCTTCTCAGACCACAGAGGAATAAAACTAGAAATCAATAAGAACAATAGAATATTTACAAATTAAGCAGCATGCTACTGAATGGCCAGAGTCCCTGAATGAATTTAAAAAGATATAAAATGCTCTTGAAAAAATACAATGAAAATGCATCCTATCAAATCCTGTGGGATACTGCCAAGGCAATACTAAGAGGAAAGTTTGTAACAATAAGTACTTATATTAAAGAGTTAGAAAAATTGCAAATAAATGACTGAAGCATGTATTCCTAGGACTTAGTAAAACAAGAAAAAGCCTACACAGAAATGAGGTGAGATGTAATAAAAGTCAAAATATAAGTAAGATTGAAACTAGAAAAAATACTATAAAAGAACAACAAAACCAAAAGCTGTTTTTAAAGAAGATAATATATAAGTTTTAGATAGATTAAAAAATAGAGAAAAATCATAAAATTACAGATATAGAAGGAGATATTATAGCTGATACCACAGAAGTAGAAAGAATCATAAAATTACTATGAATAATTGCATTGTAACAAATTTTAAAATCTCAAATAAAGGGATAAATTCCTAGTTATATATATTATAGCAATGACAAGTTGGTTTTTTTAAAGCTTTTTAAAAATTTATTTATTTATTTATATTTTTTATTTTTTGACAGGAAGAGTGGACAGTGAGAGAAAGAGAGAGAAAGTTCTTCCTTTTCCATTGGTTCACCCTCCAATGGCCGCTGTGGCCAGTGCACCGCACTGATTTGAAGCCAGAAGCCAGGTTCCTCTCCTGGTCTCCCATGTGGGTGCAGGGCCCAAGCACTTGGGCCATCCTCCACTGCACTCCTGGGCCACAGCAGAGAGCGGGCCTGGAAGAGGGGCAACCGGGACAGAATCCGGTGCACCAACAGAGACTTACAACTCAGTGTGCTGGCACTGCAGGCAGAGGATTAGCCTAGTGAGCCACAGCACCAGCCTTTTTAAAGCTTTTTCATTTTATTTTTTGGAAGGTAGAATGACAAAGTGAAGGAGAGACAACAAAGGGATCATTAATCTATTGGTTCATTCCCCAAAGGACCTCAATTGTCAGAGCTGAGATCAGCAAAAGCCATTAGCCTGGGAATCCATCTGAGTCTCCTACATGGATGGCAGGGGCCCAGCTATTCGGTCCATCATTCTCTGCCTTTTCAGGTACATAAGCAGGGGGCTGTGTTGGAAGCAGAACAATGGTGACCTGAACAGGCACTCTAGTATGAAGTGTCAGCATCACAAGCAGTAGTTTAATCTGCTGTGCCACATGCTGGCCCTCATAGTTGGGTTTTAACCTGGGGGTAACATCATCATGTCTAAACTTTTGTAAATATAAAAGAATATCTGGCCAGCTCCATGGCTCACTAGGCTAATCCTCCACCTTGCAGCGCCAGCACACCGGGTTCTAGTCCTAGTCGGGGCTCCGGATTCTGTCCCGGTTGCCCCTCTTCCAGGCAAGCTCTCTGCTGTGGCCCTGGAGTGCAATGGAGGATGGCCCAAGTGCTTGGCCCTGTACCCCCATGGGAGACCAGGAGGAAGCACCTGGCTCCTGCCTTCAGATCAACGTGGTGCACCGGCCACAGTGCGCTGGCTACGGGGGCCATTGGATGGTGAACCAATAGCAAAGGAAGACCTTTCTCTCTGTCTTTCTCTCTCACTTTCCACTCTGCCTGTCAAAAAAAAAAAGAATATCTGAAAGTCTTAAAAAGATTTCAGAAGGTAGCCGGCGCCGCGGCTCACTAGGCTAATCCTCCGCCTTGCGGCGCCGGCACACCGGGTTCTAGTCCCGGTCGGGGCACCGATCCTGTCCCGGTTGCCCCTCTTCCAGGCCAGCTCTCTGCTGTGGCCAGGGAGTGCAGTGGAGGATGGCCCAAGCCCTTGGGCCCTGCACCCCATGGGAGACCAGGAGAAGCGCCTGGCTCCTGGCTTCGGATCAGCGCGGTGCGCCGGCCGCAGCGCGCCTACCGCGGCGGCCATTGGAGGGTGAACCAACGGCAAAGGAAGACCTTTCTCTCTGTCTCTCTCTCACTGTCCACTCTGCCTGTCAAAAATAAAAAAATAAAAAAAAATTAAAAAAAAAAAAAAAAAAAAAGATTTCAGAAGGTAAGGTTGCAAGGAACACAGTTCAAAGATTACTACAATAATCTTGGGGTACATAGTATTAACCTGAACTTAGGTAAAGACATGAGAGAGAGCGGAATCAACAAAAAAGACTAGGAATGACACTCTCACTGAGGAAGGTACCCTGGGAATTATATTAACTCCTTGGCTGAGCATAACCTTATGTGACTTTTTTTATTCAATTGAAATAGAAAGGCTATTTCTGAGACAGCATTATGACAGTGCTTGATGTGTACTGCTAAGCAGTATATGCAGATATTCTTAGAATTACAGCATATGTAAAAAATGTCTTATATTCTTGCACCAGTCTTATGTTTACAATGAATTCCAAGTTGTTCATTTAGCAATATTGAGTTTTAGAATAAGGCCACTCAGAATCCTCTCTGGTTATTTCAGGTGACTGAGTGATTATTCTAGTTAATTATTACTGTAATTAAAATTATTCTAGTTGTAACTTTAAAAATACTTGTATTTTTTGTATTATATTCTTAAAGGTACAGAAGTACTAATTATTTTTATGAGGAAAGCCACAAGTACTTGTTAATAGCACCAATTTCTTGTGTTTTAATCACAGTGTTTTAATCACTTTCACACTAAATCCCTTTGCAAGACAAAGTTTATTTCATTTTTCCTTTTATATTTTAAACATGTATTTTTGATGTTTTGAAAAAGACTGCTTGTTTATTTCCAGCTACTTGAAAAGCAGAGAAAAACAAAGAAAAGAAATAGAGAGACAAATCTTCTTGCTACTGTTATACTCCCTAAATTTCAAGAACTGCCAGGGATGGAAAAATCACAGCCAGGAGTGAGGACCCATGAGCTAGGGAGTCTATCTGTGACTCACGTGGGTAAGCAGAAACCCAAATGATCCATCATCTACTGCTTTTCAGGGTGTGCTGGCAGAAAGTCAGATTGGATGCCAGGTTGCTAGGACATACGTCAGCACTCAAATACTATTGTGGATATCCGAAATGATGGCTTAGTTCACTGTACCACACTCACCCCTACCTTACTCTCTTGCAATGTATCACTTTGACTTTATAATGTGTTTGTTTAGGGAAGTCAGTTGGCCATCCTTTATAAGATCCATGATATGTACCACACTCACCCCTACCTTACTCTCTTGCAATGTATCACTTTGACTTTATAATGTGTTTGTTTAGGGAAGTCAGTTGGCCATCCTTTATAAGATCCATAATATGTTATGCAAGTCATAGGATTCTGTTGTTGGAATTAAAGTGAATTTAACAAATTCATACTGCTTAATAATAATTTCATGGAATGTCCTGCAATGAACTTAAATATTTTACAAATAATAGTTTTCAGTACCAATAAATCTTGTTTTTATTGAAAATATCTTTAAGGGTGGGCATTTGGCTTAGTGACTAAGACTTGGTATAATTGTACCCCATATTATAACACCTGGGTTCAAATCCTGGGTCAACTTCTGTTTTCTGTTTCCTGAATGATTGTGGTCCAAGTACTGGAATCCCTGCCACTGCTGTGGGGGACTCAGATTGAGCTCTTGGCTTCTGGCTTTGGCCTAGTTCATAACTGGATGTTGCAGGTATTTGGGTAGTGCACCAGCAGGTGGGCGATATATCTTGGTCTCTCTATCTCTGCCTTGCAAATCGAAAATGAATTTAAAAATATTAAACTTGGTTTATTTCTATAAAACACTATCACTAACTTAGTCAGAAAGCTTAATGTAAATTTGATTATATGTTGAGTTAGTATGAATGGCATGATTTTTTTTGTTCCTTAATATTATTCACTCTCTTTCTAATTTAATCCCCACTGTATAATACCATTGCCCTTTAAGTTACATAGAAACTATCACTAGGAAAAAATCACTTTACAAATTGCATTACAAACACATTCTATGTAAAGAGAGTATTTTACCCATTTTAATTTTTGACTTTACCCTACCCATTTTAAATTCTATTTTCACGTTTTTAATGTTTTATTTTATTTAAACATTTTAATTTTTGGCTGTTCTTCACTGAATCCTTACTGAAAAACAAGTCCTGGACCCTAAGTTCTGGACACTGAAGTGAGAACCTTAAGTTATTTCTCTCCACATGAATTCCCCACAATGTATACAGTATATAAAAAGAAACGCAGACATTAAAAATAAACTACAGGAAACTATCAATTTTGTTCAATCACTTACATCTGTCAATAACGTGTTCCATAGAGGGGATTATGATTAACTTGGACACCGACTGAGGTTTAGGCTTTGCTTCTGCTGCTCTGAAAGGTGGCCTGGGTGCTTTTCCCTCTCAGGGGAGGAGGGCCTGCGGGAGCTGGGTGCCCAGTGTTCCTGGTCACAGGAGGGCGGCCTCGGCCACTGTTCCTGAGCAGTGGAGCTGCTGCCCTCAGACTTCCTCACTCTCGCTGGCAGCCTTGTCCTTGTCGGGAAGAGGTACCTGGGCTGTGGTTTTATCCCATTCCCCATCTCTCACCTGGCGGAGGAGCTCAAGAGACACTCGCCCCCTTCAATGGGGAGGTAAGATCTCCTTCATGGCTGATCCTTCTACCGGCTTTTCCCAGCATTGGAAACCTGAGGCAAGCCCAGGAGAGGAGCAAGCCCTGGCCTCAATGTCCCAGCACACAGGCTTCCTGTTCCCACAGTCTTAACTCATAGTGACTGTAGCCAAGCAAGAGGTTAAATGGAAGTGAACTCGGCCTGTAGAGGGCAGTCACTGGGCATGCAAACGGAAGACCAGCAGCCACCAATAATCAGTGCCTATGTTGGGTCTTCACTTCTGAGCAATGGCCTTCCTTGCTTTCAAAATGGGTGGGTCCTGGTGACAGTTGGCAACATTTCAAGAAGCAAAGATTCAGATCTGGAACTTCAGGAGGCTGAAGACCTTGTCCCTAGTAAGTTTCCCTAAATACTCTGTGCCTCTCTTTATCCCTGAGGTACACGTCACTCTATTCTAAACAGTTTCTTTGGGAATTTAACAGCTGCAGCAAAACTATGCTTTCATGACTTTAGAAACCGGCCATACATGTTGCCAATTGTGATTTTAGAAACAGAAATCAGTGCATGTTTGTGTTATTTCAATTTTGATTATTTTTATAGGAACAACCAAAGAAAAACTACAGTTTTATGTTATAGATCATGTAAAACATAATAAACATAGATATTTAGGAATATAGAATAAATTTTAAAGCTCTTCAAGGAAGCTTCAAAACGGTATTTTAAATATGACTTATTTGTATTCAGCCGCTTTTTCCAAAAATGTTTGTCTCTTTTTTGTATTTTGATGATACTCTGATTTATAAATAATTGTTGATATTTCTGACTAGTTTTTGTGCTCTGCAATTGTACAGACTGCATTTCTGAGAGAAGATCTGTTTTGTACAGTATCCTATGTAATAAAGGGAATGGATTTTATTTAATTATCATTTTATTGAGCACAACTATTATGATTGTAGTATTGATAATATATTATGGAGGAAAATAAAAGAAAAAACCTGCTAGCATATATATGTATTTTATATATGGAAAGGAAAATTTTTGTTTGGCTTTTATAGTACTTTCTGATTTTAAATCTTTTTTTTTTAGCCCTCCTGGTGCCAGCGGTCAGCAGTCCTCACCCCTACCCCAAAGATCTGGGTGAAGAGCTTCATGGTCCGGAACCTCTCTGAGCTCTGCACCTGCTCCACCTCCTCACACACCCTGTGCTCCAGCAGCTCCTGGACCACCCTGGAGGAATGTTCTCTGAAGTGGGGCAGCCCCTGCAGCTGGCTCAGCGCTGTGACAGGGCAGGGCAGGGCCTGGAGCACCAAGGCCACTCTGCGGAAAGACAGGAGGCCACCCTCGATGCCTTCCAAGCCGGCTGCTTCCGCCAGCGTCTCCAGGGCCTCCTAGAGAGCGGTGTTGTGGTGACGGAGGGGCGTGGGCCGCTGGCAGGCATAGAAGGGCACCCGCCCCAGCCTTGGGGGCTCTTCCTCTCCAGGCGGTGCCTGGGCTCCAGGGGTCAGGCTGCCCTGCGGCCATGCTCTCTGTGAACCAACCGATGTCCAGCAGAGCCGGGCCGGGGCAGCCTGGGGGCACAGCCGCTGCCCTGCACTCCCGCCAGCCCTTGGCCTCCTCGGCTGAAGCCTGCTCCATCACCACGTAGGTCACCTCCGAGCTGCAGGCATCCAGGACCCAGAAACCTTTCGACAGTGCCAGGTGTGTGAGGAAGGCCCGGCGACTGCAACCCATGCGCGGTTCGACCAGATAAATGACTACATCGGGGAAACGCACTGAGGCCAGCGCGGAGGCAGCGGCAGTACCTCCGGGGTACACGCCCCGCCCTCGGCGCCGCTTCGGGAGCTTCCAGGCCTCGGGAGAAGGCGGGCGGAAGCCGGGCGGAAGCCGGGCGGAAGCCAGAAGGAAGCCAGCCAGAAGAAGGGGCGCACACCTCTATTTTCTTTCTGATCTAGAAAACAAAGTGGATGATCTAATTACTGGATAAAAAAGAAAAGGAATTTTTACCAAAGTCTCAATGCCAGCGCCAAGGCTCAACAGGCTAATCCTCCGCCTAGCGGCGCCGGCACACCAGGTTCTAGTCCCGGTCGGGGCACCGGATTCTGTCCTGGTTGCCCCTCTTCCAGGCCAGCTCTCTGCTGTGGCCCGGGAGTGCAGTGGAGAATGGCCCAAGTGCTTGGGCCCTGCACCCCATGGGAGACCAGGAGAAGCACCTAGTTCATGGCTTTGGATCAGTGCGACGCGCCAGCCGTGGCGGCCATTGGAGGGTGAACCAACGGCAAAGGAAGACCTTTCTCTCTGTCTCTCTCTCTCACTGTCCACTCTGCCTGCCAAAAAAAAAAAAAAAAAAAAAAAAAAAAGAAGAGAAAGAAATGAATAAGCTTAGTATGGTAACAGAGGGTATAAATTATAGTAAGAATATATTGGCTTCTCATATGTTGCAATTTCAGTCCGGAAAATAGTGTGATTCAAAACCTGAAGTACATTATAAAGCTGGAAACAAAATGTTTTAGCAGCTCCTCCGTTCTACTCTTTCACATGTCAGAAAAGTAAGTTAAGTTTTGATCTTGAATACCATTAAATTTCAAGAAAATTTCTAATATGGGACATCAAGATAAGAAAAATCAGTTAGGGACAATGTTTAAAAAACCGTCCAGCAAGAGAGGTAGGAGGTAGAAAAGAGATATTTCATTGCAAAATTTGATATTGAAGACCTACAAATTAGATAAATGTACTTTGAAAATGTTTCCTGTCATCATTTAGAAAACAGCAAGCCTATTGAGAATAAACACAAATGACAGGAAATTTCTGGAAAACATTAAAGATGAAATGAAGCAGATGAATTAAGATTTGTTTAAATATCTTCTCAACTGCTTTATAGGTCTCCGCGAAGAAATGGAGTTTAAATGTTTTTAGGGCAATTTTGGATGTTGGCATTCTGGGTAAAAAGATGCTACATTTTCTTGCCCAAAGTACACCTTTTTGAAAGACCAACCTGCTTTGATAATTCATTAGAAATTCATTAGAGTTCTCTCAAAGAATAGAAAATACACTAAAGTTTCATAATGCAATGTTTAATCATAATGGTAGAAATAATGTTATAACTAACTTCTATTCAGATAAATGGCTATCAAAATGTATGCTAGAATATCATTTTATATACTAAAATATGTACACATAAAGAGGTATTCACAAAAATTGCAATTCAAATATGAAATTAATAAATTAGTAATTTTATACATTGTAACATAAATACTTGTATTTTGAGTTATTCTTAAAGATTGATGCTTTATGACTATAAAGGCACACAGTATTTCTGCTTTATTTTTATTGAGACATTATATAAGACACTGACATTTCTTAAGTTTATTTGGGGAGAACATTAAATTCAGCTAAGATTTTCATTAAAAATTTTAATAATTTTTTAAAAAATGAAGTCACATTTAATAACCACATCAGACCTGCATATGAGCTTAACAAATGAATAATTACAAAGTAACAAAGAAGAGCATATTTTGCTTCTCATTATAATTCCCAGTATTTTTCCCCTGTCATAACTGTAATTCACTTCTTCAGTCCCCTCTGCTCACTCTGCTGTGGCATGACATGACTCTTTTCATGAGACTGAGCTGGCTCATTCTCATTTCTAGCATAGCTCCTGCTGTCAGCTATGTCATCCCACTACAAGATGGAAACCAGCATGAGAGGGATGGTGGCGTAAGCTAATATCTAAAGACAGATCAGAACCCATGGCCTCCTGAGCCCACAACCTCTGTAAGTACTGCTGAGCATGAGAATATCTTATTGTTAAAACTGTCTCTGACCAAGTTAGCTGAATGGTGACTTTCACTTGAAATATGGATGCCTGGACACCAGAGTTCTAAGCTATATTATGTTCTATCACTAAGGAAGTGATGTCACCTTGCTCTCTTACTTAAATCCTCTCCTCTAATAGGAAAACTCCAAATCATCCTCCTCTGATTTCCCAGGCACATTAGCAGGGAGGTGGATTGGAAATGGAGCAGCTAGGACTTGAATTGGTGCCCTTAAGGGATGCTGGCATTGCAGATCAGGGCTTTAACCCACTGTGCAACAGTGCTGGCCCCTAATGGTTACTTTTGACTTTTCTATTTTTAGGTTTCCATCAAAATGGTTATGTTACTTTACACAAAAGCAAAATATTAAAAAAATAACATTCTAGCACTATCTATGTTATAGATAAGCATGCAGCTAAAATTTCTTTTAAAATTATGTATAAAATGCAAAGCCTAAACCATATCCACATGAATATTTCATTCATAAATTAATTTAATTTAAAATTTTAAACTATAGTCTGAATACCTCTGTTCTTTCTCATGCTAATAGTTCCTACTTAATAATTGACTCATATAGACTCATTTCATTTACTCTACAGTTGGATTTATTTTAATTGCAGTATTGTGAGGATGTAGCAAGTTAATATGCAGGTAGCAAGTAGGCAATCACTTTGGAAATCTTCAAAGTGTACTCCGATAAAATGAAAGCCCATTAACCATATGAACAAAATATTATTGGCTAAGAATCTGGACTTCAATATCAGATATACCTATATTCAAATTCCAGTTTTCTTAATAACATCTTGATTGCTTCCAAGCAATCTAATGACACTTTGTAATCTTTATCATCTTCAGCAGAAATTGGGATAATGGAAATATATAGTGTTAGTGAAAATTCAATGAGATAAGTAACATTTGCCAGTCACAGTGCCTGAAACAAATTCATAACTCATTCATTGAAGATTTTCAGGTGTAATCCATTTGAGATTACTTATGAACTTAATACAGCAGAATGGGAGGTCCAAAAAGGCTAAATAGAAATAAGATGTGCTGATTTTGACCACAGGAAGATAACAGGAAGAAGGTGAAGTAACTGCATTTCCAGGACAGACTTTAAGAGAGGTTTGCAGTGGAAATCCTATGGAAAGTAGGAAGACTCTGTGGAGCAGGGACAGTACAAATGCATAGCAGTGGGTGGGGATACCATGTGGGACTCCCACAGCTGGATCTGGAGGAGACACCATCTTCTTGGAGCTAGATGAGCTCTATCTGTGACATCCTGTGTCACCTGTGATATTACCTGAGGGAGAACCATGTGGACAGCTTTGACTTTGAGTCAAGCCTGGTGGGACAGTAAGGGACAGTTTTCCCACCTTACCCTGTGACAGAAGAGCACACTGATTTCTCTCTATTCCCCCACAGAGGTGCCTGGTGATTAGCAGGAAGAAAGAGCCATCTTAATAAGGCAAGTAAAGGCTTCTGCAGCTCACATGTGAATGACTAGGGCTATTTATCTATTTATTTATTTTTGTTTAAGGAATACAACTTCATGAATTTAATATATAAGGAGTTGGGAATATGATGCTTCTTCTCCCCCTCCCTTCCTCCCATCCAAACTCCTGCCTTTCTTCATACTCCCTCTTTTTTACCAATAATTATATATATATATATATATATATATATATATATATATATATATATATATATATATATAACTTTTATTCAATGAATATAAATTTCCAAAGTACAGCTTATGGACTACAATGGCTCCCCCCCATAACTTCCCTCCCACCCACAACCCTCCCCTTTCCCACTCCCTCTCCCCTTTCATTCACATCAAGATTCATTTTCAATTCTCTTTATATAAAGAAGATCAGTTTAGTGTATATTAAGTAAAGATTTCAACAGTTTGCACCCACATAGAAATACAAAGTGAAAAATACTGTTTGAGTACTAGTTATAGCATTAAATCACAATGTACAGCACATTAGGGCAGAGATCCTACATGATGAGTAAGTGCACAGTGACTCCTGTTGTTGACTTAACAAATTGACACTCTTATTTATGGCATCAGTAATCCCCCTAGGCTCTTATCACAAGTTGCCAAGGCTATGGAAGCCTTTTGAGTTAACCAACTCTGATCATATTTAGACAAGGTCATAGTCAAACTAGAAGTTCTCTCCTCCTTTCAGAGAAAGGTACCTCCTTCTTTGATGACCTGTTCTTCCCACTGGGATCTCACTCATAGAGATCTTTCATGTAGGTCATTTTTTTTGCCAGAGTGTCTTGGCTTTCCATGCCTGAAATACTCTCATGGGCTTTTCAGCTGGATCCACATGCCTTAAGGGCTGATTCTGAGGCCAGAGTGCTGTTTAGGACATTTGCTATTCTATGAGCCTGCTGTGTATCTCGCTTCCCATATTGGATAGTTCTCTCCCTTTTTTATTCTATCCGTTAGTATTTGCAGCCACTAGTCTTGTTTATGTGATCCCTTTGTCCTATCAATAGTCCTGTCATTATGATCAATTGTGATCAAATTGATCACTTGGACTAGTGAGATGGCATTGGTACATGCCACCTTGATGGGATTGAATTGGAATCCCCTGGTATGTTTCTACTTCTACCATTTGTGGCAAGTCAGCTTGAGCATGTCCCAAATTGCACATCTCTTCCCTCTCTTATTCCCACTCTTATATTTAACAGCGGTCACTTTTCAGTTAAGTTTCAACACTTAATAATAACTGTGTATTGATTACAGTATTCAACCAAAAGTATTAAGTAGAACAAACAAAAAAATACTAAGAGAGGATAACATATTAAGTTGCTCATCAACAGTCAGGGCAAGGGCTGATCAAGTCACTGTTTCTCATAGTGTTCATTTCACTTTAACAGGTTTCCTTTTTGGTGCTCAGTTAGTTGTTACTGATCAGGGAGAACATATGATATTTGTCCCTTTGGGACTGGTTTATTTCACTCAGCATAATGTTTTCCAAATTCCTAACAGGGATCCATAATTATTTTTATTTATTTATTTATTTATTTGAAAGTTAGAGTTATACAGAGAGAGAAGCAAAGGTAGAGAGATAGAGAGAGGTCTTCATCCTCAGCTTCACTCTCCAATTGACCACAACAACCTGAGCTGCAACAGTCATTTCACACTTAGCCCCTGGAAACCTGCAATATATTCTGGGCTTATGATTGACATTCTTAGATTCCACAAATAAGTGGTATTTATTTTTTCTGTGTTATGTTAAACAGCATAAGGTCCACATTCATACTTTGGGATTCATGTTGTGACAAAACATCAGAATTTCTTTTTTAAGGTTGAATTTGATTCCATCAATGTACGTGACTTATTCTCTCTTTTAATCTGTTTAAGGATGATGTGGTTATTTCCATATCTTGTACTTGTGAATCATGCTTACATGAACATGCATGTGCAGGTATATCCTAAAGATAGTGATTTTATTTCTTTTCTATATACATCCATTAGTGGGACAGCTTTGTCCTTCATTCCATTTTTAGAGGCACCTCCATTGTGTTTTCCATAGTTGATGTATCTATTTACATTCCTACAATCCATGGGTTCCCTTTTCTCTTGTTCAAAACTTATCTTTTTTTTTTTACTTTTTGATAATATCCATTTTTACATATGTGAGGTGATAACCACTGTAGTCTTGATGAGCAATGCTGAGCACCACCTTTTTCAAAGATGTATCTGTTTATTTGAAAACCAGAGTTATACAGAGAGAGAAGGAGAGGCAGAGAGGCAGAGAGAGAGAGAGAGAGAGAGAGAGAGAGAGAGAGAGAGAGAGAGAGAGAGAGACTTTCCATTTTTCCATCTGCTGGTTCACTCTCCAGATGGCCACAACAGCCAGAGCTGCGCTGATCTGAAGCAAGGAACAAGGAGCTTTTTCCAGGTCTCCCACATGGGTGCAGGATACCAAGAACTTGGGCCACCCTTTACTGCTCTCCAAAGCCATAGTTGACAGCTGGGTTGGAAAGTAGAGCAGCTAAGATTTGAACCAGCACCCATATGAAATGCTGGCACAAAAGTTGCAACTTTACTTGCTACAACAGATCACTGATCCTTCCATTCTTATTTTTTACAGAAATCAATTTTCAATTAATATTTATACTCATAAGATTCAACATACACCAAGTGGAGTGTTCACTGACTAGTATGAAGAAAGAAAGGAGTAAAGAACAAAAACAAACAAGAAAAGCAGTATTCCCCAATAATCAAGGCATGGGCTGTTCAACATCTCATGCCTCAAAGTGTCAATTTCACTCCTATAGATTACATTTTAAGTACTCTATTAGTTACCATAGATCAGAAAGACCATATGGTATTTGTCCTTTTGTGACTGGCTTATTTCATTAATATAATGGTTTCCAGTTGAATCCATTGTTGCAACTGACAATATTTTATTGTTTTTTTAACACTGTGTAGTATATGTGTATATACTACACATGTGTATCTGTCATTATTTCTTTATCCATCCTTGAGGTGATGGAAATCTGAATTGATTCCATATCTTAGCTATTTTACATTTAGCTGAAGTGGACATAAGTGTACAGATAATTCTTTCATATGATGATTTCATTTCTTTTGGATAAATTCCCAGGAGTGGGTTGGCTAGGTGATGTGGTAGGTCTATATTCAGCTTTCTGAGCTATCTCCATACTGTTTTCCAAAGTCACTGTAAAAGTTTGTATTCCCATCAACAATGGATTAAAGAACTCTTCTCCCCCCATTCTTGCCAGCATTTGTTGTTCCTTAATTTCTATATGATAGTCATTCTTTTTATTTTTATTTTTATTTATTTGACTGGTAGAGTTATAGACAGAGAGACAGAGACAGAGATAAGGTCTTCCTTCCATTGGTTCACCCACCAAATGGCTGCTACGCCCAGGAGCCAGGTGCTCCCTCATGGTCTCCCATGCGGGTGCAGGGCCCAAGCACTTGGGCCATCCTTCACTGCCTTCCTGGGCTACAGCAGAGAGCTGGACTGGAAGAGGAGCTACTGGGACTAGAACTTGGTGCCCATATGGGATGCTGGCACCACAGGTGGAGGATTAGCCAAGTGAGCCACAGTACCGGCCCCTAAATGATAGCCATTCTAACATTAGTGAGGTGAAACTACATTTGGTTTTGATTTGCATTTTCCCGATGGCTAGCAATCCTGAACATTTTTTCATGTGTCTACCTGCCATTTGAATTTCCTCTCTTAAAACAAAAAATTCTTTAGTTCCTTTACCCATTTCTTAATTGGATTGTTTGTTTCCTTGTTGAGTTTCTTGAGCTCTTTATAGATTCTGGAAGTTAATCCTTTGTCAGTTGTTTTGTTTGCAAATATTTCCTCCCATGCTGTTGGTCACCTCTTCCCTTTGTTGAGTGTTTCATTTGCAGTGCAGAAACTTCTCAGTTTGATGTAATCCAATTGTTAATCTTGGCTTTGATTGCCTGTGCTTCTGGGGGGCTTTTCTAAGAAGCCTTTCCCTATGCCAAAACCTTGTGGCATTACCCAATATTCCCTAGTATTTTGATGGTATCACTATGTAGATTTAGGTCTCTGATCCATTTTGAATGCATTTTTGTGTAAGGTGTGAGGCAGTGGACTTGTTTCATACTTCTGCATATGGGAATCCAGTTTTCCCAGCACCATTTGTTGAAGAGACTGTCTTGGATCCGGGAGTTGTTTTTTGATTCTTTGTCAAGGATAAATTGGTTGTAGATGTGTGGATTTATTTCTGGGGTTTCTGTTCTGCTCTGTTGTTCTACATGTCTGTTTGTGCCATTACCAGGCTGTTTTGATTATACCTGCCCTGTAGTATGTCTTGAGGTCTGGTGTTGTGATATCTTCCACTTCATTTTTTGTTGTATAAAATTGATTTAGCTATTTGGGGTCTCTTGTATTACTATATCAATTTATCATCCTTTTTTCTAGATCTGAGAAGAATGTTATTGGAAATTTTGTTGGGATCACATTGAATCTATAAATTTCTTTCAGTAGTTTGGACATCTTGAAGATGTTGATGCTTCCAATCTATGAACATGGAAGATATTTCCACTTTTTATGTCTTCTATTTCTTTTGTTTTTAGTTTTGTAATTTTTATCACAGAGGTCATTGGAATCCTTGGTTAAATTTATTCCAAGGTGCTTGATTGCTTTTTTAGCTATCATGAATGGGACTGATCTTAGAAGTTGTTTCTCATCTATAGCATTGTCTGTGTATACAAAGGCTCTTCATTTTTTTGTCTGTTGATTTTATATCCTGCTACATTACCAAACTTGCTTATTCATGGGGTCTTTTGGTATATATATATATATATATATATATATATATATATATATATAATCATGCCATCAGCAAATAGGGATAGTTTGAATTCTTCCTTCCTTTGTATACCTTTGATTTCTTTTACCTCCCTGATGGCTCTGGTTAAAACTTTCAGGACTATATTAAATAGAAATGATGAAAATGGGCATCTTTGGTTCTGAATGTTAATGGGAATGCCTCCAATTATTTCCCATTCAGTAAAAGTTGGCTGTTGGTTTGTCTTAGATTGCTTAGATTATATTGAGGAATGCTCCTTTTATACCCAATGTGCTTGAAGTTTTCATCACAAAAGGGTGTTAGATTTTGTCACATGCTTTCTATGCATCTACTGAGATAATCATATGGTTTTTGGTCCTCTGCTTGTTAATGTGGTTAATCATGTTTGTTGATTTTCAGATGTTAATCATCTCTGCATAGAGTAAATCCCACTTGGTCTGGGTAAAGGATATTTCTGATGTGTTGTTGGATTTGATGAGGTAGAATTTTGCTAAGTATTTTTGTGTCTACATTCATCAGGGATATTAGTCTATAGTTCTCTTTTTCTGTCTTATCTTTTTCTGGCTTAAGAATTAAGTTGATGCAGGCTTCATAGAAGGATTTTGGGAGGATTACCTCCCTTTCAATTGCTTTGAATAGCTTGATAAGAATGGGAGTTGGTTCTCCTTTAAATGTTTGGTAGAATTCTGCCTTGAAGCCTTCAGGACCTGGGCTTCTCTTTGTTGGAATGACCTTTATTACTGATTTGATCTCTGTTTTGATAAATAGTCTGTTTAGATGATTTATGTCTTCATGACTCAATTTAGGTAGGTTGTATGTGCCAGGAATATATCCATTTCTCCTAGGTTTCCTATTCTATTAGCATACAGCTCTTTGTAGTATTTCCTGATGCATCTTTTTATTTGTATTGTTATTTATTTTTTCATCTCTGATTTTATTGATTTTCATCTTCTTCATTTTTATTTTTTGTTAGCTGTGCCAATGATGTGTCAACTTTATTTTTTCAAAAAAAAAGCTCTTCATTTCATTTATATTTTGTGTGTTATTTTGGTTTCAATTGTATTTATTCCTTAATTTTAATTATTTCCTTCCTCCTTCTAATTTGAGGTTTGGCTTGTTGTTTTTCTTTTTTCTAGGTCCTTGAGGTGCATTGACACCTCATCTATTTTGTTACTTTCCCATTTCTTGATGTAGGCACATATCACTATAAAGTTCCCTCTCAACACTATTTCTGTTGTATTTCATACATTTTGATATGAGGTATTGTCATCTTGAATAATTGCAGAAATTTTTTAAATTTCTCTTTTTATTTCTTTTATAACCCACTGTTCATTTAGGAGCATTTTAATCATTTTTCATGTGTTTGCATATGTTCTTGACATTCTTGAGTTTATTTTTCAAGATCAATCCATTGTGATCAGTGAAGGTTCATGGTATGATTTTGATTTATTTGAATTTGCTGAGACTTGTTTTATGGCCTAGTATATGGTCTATCCTAAAGAAAGTTCTGTGCACTGCGGAGAAGACTGTATATTCTGCAACTCTAGGGTGAAAAGCTCTATAGTTATCAGTTAGGTTCATTTGATCTATGATGTCAATTAGCTCTGTTGTTTCTTTGTTAATTTTTGTTCTAGTTGATCTACCTGTTGATGAAAGTGGGATGCTGAAGTGCCTGTTACTATTGTATTGCAGTCTATATTTTCCTTTAAATCCATTAGTCAATTTTTAAAAAAAAATAGCCAGGCACCCTGTAACAGGGTGTATATACATTAATTATAATCACATCTTCCTGTTGTATTGATGCCTTAATCATTGCATAGTATACTTCTTTGTCTCTTTTAATAGTTTTTGTGTTAAAGCCTATTTTGTCTGATATTAGGATGGCTTCACCTGCCTTTTTTTCTGTTCACATGGAATATCTTTTTTCCATCTATTCAATTTAAGTCTATGTGTATCTTTCTGAGTTGTGTTCCTTTTAAGCAGCAAATAGATGGGTCTTGTTTTTAATCTATTTAGTCAGTCAGTATCTTTTTTTTGGACAGGCAGAGTGGACAGAGAGAGAGAAAGACAGAGAGAAAGGTCTTCCTTTACCGTTGGTTCACTCTCCAATGGCTGCTGCTGCTTGCGTGCTACAGCCAGCGCACCGTGCTGATCCAAAGGCAGGAACCAGGTGGTTCTCCTGGTCTCCCATGCGGGTACAGGGCCCAAGGACTTGGGCCATCCTCCACTGCACTCCTGTGCCACAGTAGAGAGCTGGGTCAGTCGGTATCTTTCAACTGAAGAGTTGAGATCATTTACATTCAAGGTAATTATTTTTTAAAAGATTCATTTTATTTATTTGGAAGACAGAGTTACAGAGAGAGGTAGATATATAGAAAAAGACAGAGAGAGGCCTTCCATCTGCTGGTTCACCCCCAGCTGACTGCAACAGCCAGAGATGAGGTTATCTGAAGCCAGGAGCCAGGAGTTTCTTCTAGGTCTCCCATGCAGGTGCAAGGACCCAAGGACTTGGGCCAGCTACTGCTTTCCCAGCTTTTGCAGAGATCTGGATCAGAAGTGGACCAGCTGGGGCATGAATTGGCTCCTATATGGGATGCTGGTGCTGCAGGCTGGGGCTTTAACCTGCTGTACCACACCACCGGCCTCTCAAGGTAACTATTAAAAAGTAACAACTTGACCGTGCCATTTTTCATCAATGTTGCTATCAATCACTTTGGGTTTCTTTTGTACTTTTAGTGTTGGATTATCTGTCTTCACATTCTGTCATGATGGTGGGTTTCATTCTGTATTTCTGTGTGTGGCAAATCCTTTAGCATCTTTTTAAAAGCTGGATGTGTGGTGACAAATTCTTTTAATTTCCATTTATTATGGAAAGTCTTTATTTCATTGTCATTCATAAATGAATGCTTTGCAAGGTACAATGTTCCTGGTTGACAGTTTTTTCCCTTAAGACTTGGATTATGTTTCATCATTCTTTTCTAACCTACAGGGTTCTGATTAGAAGTTTGTGTGAGTCTAATTGGAAATCCTCTGAAAATAATCTGGCATTTCTCTAGTACACATTTTAGGATATTTTCTTTAAGCTTTATTGTGGAGAGTTTGACAATAATGTGTCAAGGTGAAAATTTTTCTGGACATGTCTGTCAGGAGTTCTGTATGCTTCCTGTTCTTCAATGTCCCTTTCTCCAAATTAGGGGAGTTTTCTGTAATTATTTCTCTAAGTAGGCCTTCTACTCCATTCTCTCTTTCCACACCTTCAGGATCTCCTAATACTTATATATTTGATTGTTTGATAGTACCCCATAAATCTGCATCACTATTTTTTAAGTTTTCTAATTTCTTTGTTTTTTTTTAGATCTGACTGAATGATTTCCAAACATTTTTCTTCTAGCTCAGATATTCTTTATTTTTCCTCTCCAAGCCTGTTGTGAAGGGTTTCTGCTGTACTTTTATTTATCTATTGAATTCATTTCTAATATTTCATTTTGATTTCTTTTTAAAATCTCAATTTCATGGGATTTTTTTTCTTTTATGTCACATATCATTTTCTTTAGTTCATGGATTTGCTTTTGGTTGCTTTTTAGTAACCATATGATTAAGTTTTTGAATTTCATTTCCATTACATCATCAATATCTTCATCTTCACATTCTAATATTTAAATATTATTGTGTTCCTTTAAGTGGCCATGGTGTCTCCTTATTCTTTTTTTTTAATTTCTGCATTTATTTCTAGGCTCTAGTGGAGTTAAATGTTGTGTTTTTTTCCTCCAATGGCTTTTATCTTTGAGCTATATCTATGTGGCTTAGTGGATTGTCTGTACTTTCAGTGAATACCAAGAGCTGTGTGGTGAGTGTGGCTAGGGAGCTCTGGTCAGTGCTCCAGGGAGGGGTGAGTAGCAAGGGTAACAACCAAGTTGGACTCAGTAGTTCTCCTCTTATTAAAAGAAGTGGGAGGAGAGTGGTCACATTTGTTGGTATGATCACCCTCTCACCTCCTCTCCTCCAAGCTGAGCAATGCCCAGGTGTTAGTCCCTAGTGTCTTCATCACTCATCTGTGCTGCTATATGAACCACACGGATGATCTGCATAGTCCTCTCTGTGAGCACAATTGCTGCAACAGTTAGCTTCCCTGGCAACCAAGGAGTTCTGGGCTGTGGCTTTGTATCCAGAGCTTGCCCAGAACTATGGCTAAACCTTGCCCCCTCTCATCCAGTCACAGTGTTTTCACAGTCTCAGCACCCAGTGCTCCCATGATCAAGGATTCCAAGTGGGTCCACTCTGCTCTGCCAGCTTGTCCTGTCCACGGAGTGACTGAGGAGTTCCTGGAGCTACTGCCTGTGTGTCCTACCCTTGCAGATGCAGCCTCTCAGCTATACAGTCAGTGGGGAACATGAATTTTTCCCTCTGGTAAAATCCCTGGATCATATGCATGTACAATATCTGCTGGCCACAGACACACTATGTCATAATTTTTTTTCTGGGTATGTAAAAGAGTCCCCACAGATAGCACTTCTTTTTGGTTGGGTTTGATTCTCATTCTGGCCTATTGAAGGTTGGGCGTGGAGAACCTGTTGGGTCAGTTGATAGTATCCCATATATCTTCAACTCTGTTTTTTAGTTTTCTAATTTCTTCCTCTTTTTTACTATGCCTGTAAAATTTCCAGAGATTTGTACTCTAACACAGATATTCTTTCTTCTGCCTCACCAACTCTGTTGTTTAGGTTCTCACTGAATTTTTATATTCCATCTATTGAATTCTTAATTTCTAATATTTCATTTTGATTTCTTCCTAAAATCTCAGTTTAATGGGAAAATTTTTCATTCATGACAGATATGGTTTTATTTAGCTTGTGGGTTTACTTTTGATTAGTTTTGAATAATCCTATGTTTACTTTTTTGAATTCAATTTCTGGCATTTCTTCAATCTCTTCATCTTCACATTTTAATGTTTTTGTATTTTAATGTTGTTGTACTACTTTGCAGAGGTCATAGTGTAGTCCTTTTTCTTTTTTCTTGATTTTTGCAGTTATTTTTAAAATGTTTTTTACCCTCTGATGGCTTTTTATCTTTAAACTATGCATCTGTGTTATACATTCTGTAAATACCAAGAGGTGTGTGGTAGGTATAACCAGGGATTTCTTCCCAGTGCTTCAGGATGTGAATAACTGGGATAACACCCAAGTTGGGCATGGTAGCTTTCCTTTGGTTAACAGGATGGAGAAGAATGATCACCTCTGTTGTTGTGACCACTTCTCCAGGCTGAGGAGTGCACAGTGTTAGCTCCTGGTGTGTACAGCATTCATTGTTCCAATTTTTAGTGTATGTGCAGCCAAAGTGAGCACATATACAACACTCATACACACTGCTGTATGAAGTGTACGTATAGTATGTGCAGCCCCTCATGTGAGCACTGTTCCATCTGCTGTGAGCTGCTCTATGCAACCAATCAGCATAGAACCCAGCTACACCCTATCTCCTCTCACAGGATCACAATATTTTTTCAGTATCAGCACTCAGGACTCTCAGGGTCAAGCAGTGCAGATGGAGCTACTATACCCTGCTACCCCATCCTGACTACATGAGAATTGAGGTGCTCTCAGAGCCCTTGTCTCTGTGTGTTCCAGCCTGCTGGATTGAGTCTTGTCCTCCCAACCAGATTCTATGCCAGTGAGATATGTGGGTCTTTCTCTCTGGTAAGATATCTGGGTCACTGGCATGCACAATACCTGCCAGCCACAGCTCTGCTCACTTCACAATTGTGCTGGACACTTAGGAGAGTCCTACAGACTACACTTCCCTTTGTAGGGTTGGTTCCCCTTCCTCTTGTTGCCATGTGAGTGAAGTTGGTGCTTTGGAGACCAGTATGTCAGTTGCTCCTGCACTCCTGTGAGTGACCTTGCTGACTGGGTGAGGGTGACTTCAAGAATTGCTGGGTGTACATACACAGTCTGTGGCAGCCAATATGTCCTGAAGTTCAAAAGTGGTGCTAGACCTCCCACATCTGACTGCAGATCACTGTTGCAGGAGGGAGGAGGGTAGATACAGAGTCACTCTGCCTTTTTTCCTTTCCTCTTGCACTCTGGGTGGGATGTGGCTCTGCTGTTCTGAGGAATCCTGGATAAACTCAAAAAGGCATAGTTCACAAAGCTTTCCCTCTCACAATATCAACAATGGTGCAGGCCCTGGAGTATTGTCTCACCTGGTTTGCCAGGGTGGGTAGGTGGGGTAATTAGGGATTTTATCACAGGGATAAATCTGCAGTCCCCAATGATTTTAAGTCTGGCCTGTGGAGTTGGCATGGGTTGGAGCATCAACTTAGTCCCATGAGGCACTCCTGTCCCCTCATTCCATCATGGACACTGAGACACAAACTGCAATAGTGAAGCACTGATAGACAACTGGTTCTGGGAACACCTTGGCTTTCTGCATGGATGATCACACTCACATGGATGATACACACACTGAGTAGAATTCTTGTTCCCTGTGAGAGTGGGAGACCTGTGTTCTATGACTGTGGAAAATCTGTGACTCCATGATAGGGTATGATGTGTAGCTACATTTCTGAGCAATCTTTGTGTCTGGATTAAGAAACTCAGAACTCCCTGTGTGCTTGGGGTGTATCATTGAAGAGGGATCTCTACTCACACTGAGGACTTCACAGATCCTTTGTGTGGTTCATATACATGCATGGAAGAGGTTTGTAACAACTGTGGGTTCATCTTGGTCTTCAATCACATAAGCAGAGTGAAGGTGAGGCTATCATAACAGCTGAGGGGATCATGCCAAATCCTGCTGATGGCAGAGGAATTCTATCAAACCCAACTTGCATTCTCACCCCATGTTCAAGCACTGATAACTGTTCACCCAGCTCCCATGCAGCACATGCCTCTGTATGTCCACTAAATAAGCAGATACTCTACAGACACAAATGCATATTTCTTTATTTTCCTTTTTTCTTTTTTTTTAAACTTTTATTTAATGAATATAAATTTCTAGTGTACAGCTTATGGATTACAATGGCTTCCCCCTCCCATAACTTCCCTCCCACCCACAACCCTCCCCTCTCCCGCTCCCTCTCCCATTCCATTCACATCAAGATTCATTTTCAATTCTCTTTATATACAGAAGATCAACTTAGTATAAAGAGTTCAACAGTTTGCACCCACATAGAAACACAAAGTGAAATATACTGTTTGAGTACTAGTTATAGCATTAAATCACAATGTACAGTACATTAAGGACAGAGATACCACATGAGGAGCAAGTGCACAGTGGCTCCTGTTGTTGACCCAACAAATTGACACTCTAGTTTATGGTGCCAGTAACCACCCTAGGCTGTCGTCATGAGTTGCCAAGGCTATGGAAGCCTTCCAAGTTTGCTGATTCTGATCATATTTAGACAAGGTCATAAAAGACAGAGTGAGGATAGTGACCAATGATCCTAAGAGTGGCATTTACCAGGTTTGAACAATTATACAGCATTAAGTGGGGAAGAGGACCATCAGGACACACAGGTTGGGAGTAGAGCCATTGGTGGTAGAGTAGAGGTTATGATTACAAAGGAATGAGGCTTAAGTGTGCTAGACAGGGTCTAGAACAAAGGACAGAGTCATTATTAGAGGAACTAAGAAAGGTGCTGTCTAAGCTACAAGTAATTTTTCTGATTGAGAGGCAAATAGAACCTGATAGAAGGGGCTTGATAATAATCTGGTGGGCTTTAGGCCTTGTAAGTTAAGAGGCGCAGACCTATCTATCTCTTCACATGGGGTATATCCTAAGGGAGGTGTGAACCTCCTAAGGGAAGGCACTCTGTTGACTTTCATTACTTGGCTGGCCTGGGAGGAGAGCTGGCCAGGTAAAGGCAGGTGGCATCTCTAACAAGAAATTTACAGTTCTGCCTGCAATGTTGCTGACCCTACTTGACCATCCCCTCAGCTGCAGTGGTCACTTTGGAAGTTGGGCTGAGTGAAGGGCTTTTCAGCTTAGAGCCAATAAGATCTGTGGCTCTGACCTGGGCATCCTTCGACTCCAGGGCAGGTCCATTTCCAGTGATCCAACTCTTGGCAGAGCTGCCAGGGCTCTTCACAAGCTGACTTCTGCTGAAGCCCAAGCTTACCACATTGAAAGCCACTGCAGTAGACTGGCCTGTTGGGTCTCCTTGAGGGCAGATCACTGTACAGATCAGCCATTAAGGCCTGCCACCCATTGCCCTTGATGCCTAGCTTTCTTTTCCTCCTGGTTTGTGTTAAAGCAGACCAGAGGATGCAAGTCAAGGGAGTGCCCGTGTCCCATCTCTAATCTTCGGTGGCCTGAACTACAAGCCTATAGTCACAGGGATGTTCTGTAGTAGTTTTTCTAAGGTAGACAATGCCCATGAGGAAAATTATATTCTCACTTTAAAACTTTCTTTCCCTTTGATCTGAAAGGGAGGTATTTTCTACTTACTGTATACTTGGCTGATGGCGAAGTGAATCTAGCTATGAGATTATTATTTAAGTTCTTGTTTTGGCTATGCTATTACAGAAAAATGTTAGCCATCTCTTTTATAAGGTCTAAAGATTAAATTGTACGTCCTACAGATTCCTTCACAATAGAATTAGTTTCCTACATTGAAGAGAATATATAAATGAAAGAACAAGTTGGGCTTAGAATAGAGAAATGAGGGAGCAAGTCCTAGATCACTCGCTGACAATAGCAATATCACATGAATACTTAGCAAACCGTTTCAACCATAAGATAACAACTTAAGAAAACATTTACCAGAAGGTCCAATGCCTTCTATAAATTGTAAGAATCATGTATTTGAAAACACCTCTTAAATATCTAACATGGTGTAGTTTGTTTAACCAGTAAACTTAAGCACAACCATCTAAAATGTTTTTAGTTTCTTTTTACCAACAAGTTTAAAACATGATACACAGATTCAGGTCACACAAATTAAAATGTATCTTTGATTGATTTTAGCAGCTTAAATTTATGGACAATCTTATCTATAAGCCATTTAAAATAAAACTCTTAATAAAATTTCCTATGTGGACATACAATATGTACACACATATAACATAGCATAATAGACAAATATAGCAATTTTAATAATAGCTTTTAAAATCTTTAACTCTTTTTGTAGATTGCCAATTGATTCGAATTGCTTTTTGTTTTTAGATTACTTTAACACATTGCTTTAACAGAGCATCAGAGTTTAATTCTATGTCAAAGAGAAATTGAGCTTTCTGTGATCTTTTGCTGTGAGGTTTCCTTCCTTTACCTTCTTTCATATTGGTGACCATGTTTCTGTGTTTCTGTGTGTAACACATCTTTAAGCATCTTTTGCAGGGCAGGATGAGTGGAAAAAAATTCTTTCAGTTTCTGTTTGCTATGAAAAGTTTTAATTTCACTTTCATTCACAAATGAGAGCTTTGCAGGATATAATATTCTGGGCTGGCAGTTTTTCTCTCTTAGTACCTGGGCTATATCTCGCCATTCCCTTCTAGCTTGTAGGGTTTCTGATGAGAAGTCAGCTGTGAGTCTAATTGGAGATCCTCTGAGAGTAATCCGACATTTCTCTCTTCCACCTTTTAGAATCTTTTCTTTATGTTTCACTGTGGTGACTTTGATTACAATGTGTCGTGGTGAGGATCTCTTTTGGTCATGTTTATTAGGGGTTCTATAAGGTTCCTGTACTAAGATGCCTCTGTGCTTCTCCAAACCTGGGAAATTTTCTGCTAGTATCTCACTGAAAATGCCTTCTAATCCTTTCTTCCTCTCCATGCCTTCAGGAACTCCTAGAACCTGAATATTAGGTTTTTTAATAGTATCCTGTAGATTCCCGACAATATTTTTTAGATTTCTAATTTCTTCTTCTTTTCTTTGGTTTGCCTGTTTCCTTTCCTGTTCTCTGTCTTCTAAGTCTGATATTCTCTCTTCTGCTTCGCCCATTCTGTTTTTAAGGCTCTCTAATGTGTTTGTCATTTGATCTATTGAGTTCTTCATTTCATTGTGGTTTTTTGTCACTATCATAGTTTCATGTTCTACTAGTTGTTTCATTTCATTTTGATTCCTCCTTAATATTTCCTTTTCACGAGAGAGATTTTCTATCTTGTCCATTAAGGATTTCTGTAGTTCAAGAATTTGTTTTTGAGAACTTCTTAATGTTCTTATCAATTTTTTGAGATCCGCTTCTTGCATTTCTTCTATCTCATCATCTTCATAATCTTGAATTGGGGTGTCTTTTTCATTTGGGGCATCATAGTGTCTTCATTGTTCTTGTTACCTAGGTTTTTGTGTTTGTTGTATGGCATGTTGGAGATATTTGGTTTCTTCACTGTGGTGTTTTTTCTTGTTACACTATGGCTCTATATTAAGAGGACTGTCTGCTTTTGGTGGAGCCTTACAGGCTTGAGATAATTGTGGACTGAGAGCTGTGTTTGGTTCCTCAGGGCTGAGGGTGTGTCAAAGATGACACTCCCAGGTTAGGCGTGGTAAATCTCTCTCTCTTTTTTTTTTTTGATTCAAAAGGGAAGTAATTCTGCACAGCTGAACGTAATTGGAGGTAGTTAGCAGGCGAATGATATACCCACAGGAGCCAGAGATCGGAAGCTCTTTCCCAAGGACCACACAGGGAATCTCTGCTGCCCTCAGTGTGGGCTCCAATTCTCCTGCAGTCTCCCACTGGGTTGCCAAGTTAGATGCTAATCTCCTGTTATTTCACCCCTCCCCCCAGAGTCAGGTTTTTCTGCTAGGCTCAGGGCTGGTGCAGACCTGAGGTCGCCCTGCTTATGACGTATGTCCAAAATGGCGCCTGCTCTTTGTCTTGCTAGCCTTTGAGGGGTGAGCAGAGAGAGAAAAACTTGTGTCCGTATCGGTCACTTTTTTTTTTTCCTCTCTCTCTTCTAGTTAGCCTGGTGAACTTTTCCCCACGGAGTTTCAAGCCTCGTTCCCTCTAGTCTCCTCTTTCCACTTGCCCGCTGGTGTCTCGGGCTATTGAGGTTCGGTTCACCTCATGTTCCAGCACTGGTGTGTTGAGTCTGCCGCTGGTGTCCCGAACTTGGGCTCCCACGCTCTCCACGCAGGTCCACTGTGAATCACTAGTTCCGGAAGAGTTTCTGCTGCTGTTTCTTCCCCTACTCTTCCTTGACCCTGCAGTATCTCCACTTTTATTAACCTGTGTGTCTTGCTGAACTATCAATGTGCTCCCTTCCTATTCCGCCATCTTGCCGCTCCCCACAAATGCATATTTCAATGACAGATGCCACCAGAAGGAAAAAAAAAAGTGCTCCCACAAATGCCTAAAAATAAACATAGAAATACAAGATATGTCAGCAAATAAAGCAATATGACCCTAAGATTCATTGCTAGAACCTGAAGATGAAGGAAATGATGAAATACATGAAAAGAAATAAAAAGAATGATTATAAAATTATTCAAAATCATAGAAAAGCAAATATATGACTTAAAGTCATCCATGCATGATATGGTGGGAATTTTTCTGGGAGACAGAGATATTAAAGAGAAATCAAATTGAAATTTCAGAAATGAATAATACAATAGATGCAATAAAAATACATAGATATCATTAACAGTAGACTTGTTGAGACAGAACAAGCAATAAGGAATATCTGAGCTAGAAGACAAATATTTGGAAGTATCTCAGACCAAGAGAAAAAAGATGAAAAACTGAAAATAGTGTTCACAATTTAGGTGATACTATCAATTGACCTAACGTATGTGCCTTAGGAGTCTCTGAAGATGTGGAAAGAGAATAGATTTGTAAGGTCTATTTAATTAATTAATAACAGAAATCTTTCTTAATTTGCACAAAGCTAGGGACACACAAATACAGAAAGCACATAGAAATCTGAATAGACAAAATCAGAAAAGATTTTAACCATGACACATCATAGTGAAATGTTTAAAAGTAAAATCTTGGGGCCAGCACTGGGGATCACTTGGTTAATCCTCTGCCTGTGGTGCCAGCATCCCATATGGGTGCTGGGTTCTAGTCCCGGTTGCTCCTCTTCCAGTCCAGCTCTCTGCTGTGGCCCAGGAAGGCAGTGGAGCATGGCGCAAGTGCTTGGGACTCTGCACCCACATGGGAGACCAGGTGGAAGCACCTGGGTCCTGGCTTTGGTTCAGTGCACCGCTGGCCTTGGCAGCCATTTGGGGGGTGAACCAACAGGAGGAAGACCTTTCTCTCTGTCTCTCTCTCTCTCTCAGAGTCTTACTCTATTTGTCAAATAAATTAAGAAAAAAGAAAAAGAAGTGAAACCTAAAGATTCTAAAATATGTGTGAGAAAAATGCCACATTACCTTCAATGTTATCCAATTCCACTGAGGCTGATTTCTCATCAAAAACTCTACAACCTATGACCGAATGGAAAGATATAGCCTAAGTCCTAAAAGAAAAAAAAACTGTCAGCCTAGCATAGTATACTCAGAAAACCTCTAATTTATAAATGAAGATGAAATAGATGTCACAAAGTAAACTGAAATTGAAAGAATCCGCCACCACTCCTCCAGGATTACAAATGATATTTACAGGCATGCTACACACAGAAACAGAGAAAAATAATCCACATTATGAAAGAACCTGAACTCAGAATTGTCCTAGAAAAAGTAAAAAGTAATTCCAAAGCAAACAATAAGAAATTTTATGGAAAATGCCAGGTCAAGTCATTATGTATAAACGAAAGCCTAAATTTAAATGGTCTAAATATTCCAATTAAAAGATGCAGACTGGATGAGTGGACAAAAAAGCAAAACTCATCTATTTTCTGCATAAAAAAAAAAAAAACTTCATCTACAAAGATACAAACAAATTGAAGAACAAGGACGGAAAATATATTCCATTCTAATGGGAAGCAAAAAAAAGCAAGAGTGACCATCCTAATATCAGACAAAATAGACATTCTATTCGAAAAGACAAATGAGAACATTATGTAATGATACCGGCATTCCATATGCGTGCCAGTTGAAGTCCCTCTGGCTCCACTTCTGATCCAGCTCCCTGCTAATGCACCTGGGAAGACAGCAGAAGATGGCCCAAGTGCTTGGGCCCCTGCACCCATATGGGAGACCCAGATGAAGCTTCTGGCTTCAGCTTGACACAGCCCCAGTTGTAGTGGCCAAATGGGGGAGTGAATCAGAGAATGAAAACTCTCTCTCTCTCTCTCTCTCTCTCTCTCTCTCTCTGTCACTCTGCCTTTAAAATAATGATAAAAAAGGAATTTAATTAACACATGGCCCTCAAGTTTTCCTTGGTCAGGGCCCTGCTGCTCACACTACCAAAGTTGGGTCACTGGAGAACACAGACGAGTTTGGTTCAGGGCTCTGGGGTTGAGAGAGTCAGGATCTAGAGACTGCCCAGGCGGGGGTCTTCATGCTGCCCTGCAGTGTCCTGGGGCAGGAGAGCCAGCAAGACAGAGCAAACCCCCAGGCTCAGAGCCTGATGCCCTGCTGTCAGCAGCACCAATCCTGCAGTGATGGCTGCCACGAGTCTCGCCTCTTCATTCTGCTGTCCTGGGGTTGGCGGTTCCTGTTGCAGGGGACAGTCCAGCCACAGCAGCCAGGCCTCCCTAAGATGCCCAGCTCCATGAGGACAGAGCTGGGGCTGTCTCCTCCACTGACTCACTTCCAGGCAGAGGAAACACTCCAGGAATCATTATGGGTGGGTGAATGGATGAGGGGATGTGCTGGTGAGCGTGTGATTGATGGATGAATGGATGGATGGATGAGTGGAAGGTCAGGTGGATGGGTGGGTAGGTGGCTGGAATGGCAGGTAGGTTGGTGGATGGGGGTAGATGAGGGGATGGGTTGGTGGGTGAATTCATTGATAGGTGGATAGATGAGTGGAAGGTTGGATGAACGGTGGGTAGATAAGTGTATGGGTGAATGGGTGGGTAGATGGGTAGGTGGATGGAATGGCTGGAACCTCTTTCTGTTCTTTGCCATAGGAAGCTGACAACATGGCAGTTGCCTTCCATCAGAATAAACAAATAAGAGGGTACAAGAAGCAAGGGAGATGGAAGCCAGAGACTCGTTGTTATGAAGCACCAGAATTGCTGTTATTCTGTGAAGTACTACAGTCATTATCAGTGGGCCACCAGGCCAATTATACACTCAGGGAGAGAAGACCCTAGTAGGTGTGAGCACCAGGAACTGGGAAACCATGGGAGCCACCTCATAATTGGTCCAGCGAGTCCCTGACAGGTCCTGGGCATGGGTTTGGGCTGTTTCTAGCATTTCCCACGCTTGATCCCAGTGCACTCTCCGAGATCCTCTCTTTAGCCTTCCAGGGGATTCCATGTGTGGCATGGTGTCTTTCCTTCTGAGTCCTCCCTTGGATTCCATCACTGGGGACCAAGAATGTTGGCTGAGCAGAGGCTCTTCAGGCAGAGCTGGGGATTCAGGGTCCCATCAGGCAAAAGGAGTACAGGAGGTTGCAGTCAATTCAACCCATCATGGGTGCCAAGAGCCATACCCACAGCAGGTACTCAGTAGATATGCACCTGACAGGTCAATGTTGCTGGCCTAGGGGGCAGAGCTTGCTGCAGTTTAGGGCAGACATCCAGAATCCATCCATTTGATCAAGTGGTATTTATTGAGCACCTACTAGGTATTCTAGATGTTCTAGAATGGTTTTAGATGTTGGGGACACAGCCCTCATTGTAGTTAATGGTGATAAAGATTTACAAAGAATAAAGAAATATATAATTTCATGGTACATACTAAATATTGGAGAGAAAAATAAAGCAGAAATGGAGGGGGTGGGTCCCACGATAGGCATGGGAGGGGTTCAGGCAGAGAAAGCCTCCCTGAGGAGCTGACTTTCCCTCCATCTTGGAGACCAACACATGGAGGAAGATGAGTTCTGAGTCTCTGGGGCCGATTGCTGTGCCACTGGAACTGTGTTGGGGAGAGGGCATGATAAGTAGAGCACAGTGTGGCCCAAGAAGAAGGCTAAGCCTACCTCTCAGGAGAGCCCACAGGGTAAAGATATGTGATGGTCAGCTGAGGGGCTGTTCTCTGGCGGTAACAGGAACAAGATGATGATGGTGCTGATGGTGAATATGATGGTAATGAGTGGTGATGGTGATGATGATGGTGATGGCAATGATGGTGGTGGTAGTGATAATGGTGATGATGGTAGTGATAATGTTGATGGTGATGGTGATGGTAGTGATAATGTTGATGGTGGTGGTGATGATGGTGGTGATGGTATTGATGAGGATGATGATAGTGATGATAATGTTGGTGATGATGAAGGTGTTGATGATGGTAGTGGTGATGATGGTGATGATGAAGGTGTTGATGATGGTAGTGGTGTTGATGATGATGGTGATGATGGTGATAATGATGGTAGTGGTGATGATGGTGATAAAGGTGTTTATGATGGTAGTGGTGGTGATGATGATGGTGGTGGTGGTGATGAAGGTGATGATGTTAGTGGTGGTGATGACAATGATCATGATGGTGGTGATCATGAAGATGATGGTGATGATGATGGTAGTGGTGATGATGGTGATTATGATGATGGTGTTGATGATGGCAGTGGTGGTGATGATGATCATAGTGATGATGGTGGTGATGAAGGTGATGATGGTAGTGGTGATGATGATGATGGTGATGATGGTGGTGATCATGATGATGATGGTGATGATGATAGTGGTGGTGATAATGACAATGAACTCAATCAACTACTGCATGTGTTACACATGTTGCAAAGCCTCATTCAATGCTCACAGTAACCTTGCAGTTTAGGTGCTAAATCTAGAAAGAGGAGCAACTTGCTCAGCATCTTCCAGTAGGAGGCAAGGAGAGATCCTAACCTGGCCTCATCAGCATCCAGTCTCAGCCCCAGAAACACATGGGCAGGGGAAGGGTAGCGGAACAGATTACTGGCCTGAGCACTGGGAAGCTTCTGCAGCAGAGGACTCCAGGCCGGCCCTGCTCAGCAGCACCAGCTTTCAGGCCTGTGAGGAGGAGCAGCTGGCCTCACAGCCATGGAAGATGAATACACAGCTTCACTGGGCATGAGAAAGGCAGGGCTGTGACCATGGGCAACAAGAGACCAAGGCTACAGCAAGCATCCCAGGAGCTCTGCCATCAACTGGCAGTAACTGATGTGGCATGGTTGTCTTGGTCTATCTGGCTTTGTCTGTAGCTCTAACAGACCTTTCATTTTGGTAGTAATGAAACAAGTTGAAGATTTAAACCAAGGAAAAATGAATATCACCAAGTAAACTGACAATTAATGACAACAAACAAGGCCTTTTACTTCTGACCATAGTAGTAACAGGGACTCAATTTACACACACACACCTGACCTTCTACAACTAAAAAAAAAAAAAAACAGGCAATAATGATAGTAAATCATGGCTTTACTGGGCAACAGGAGCATGGTGCAGTGATCTCTAAGAGGAAAGAGAGAAGTAAGGGGGCCCTGGGGTGCCAGCTTACTTCCAGATGAGAGTTTCCAGGTCACAGGACAGAGGGGAGCTCTGTAAGAAAGCAGGGCTCCCTTCAAGCTGGGAGGGAGCTCCTAAAGCTTTGGGGAGGAACTACTGGGAAGGGTTTCCAACTCTTAGAGGACCTGCTGTGGTTGACATTCACCCCAGCCAGGCAGGGGACCTCCCATAGCCCACAGTACTGAAGGGGCTGCTTGAAGGGGGCTTTGTCAGTGGGCTTGACCAAAGGATGCCTGTTCCCACCTGACAAAGCAGAATAGCCTCAAACTACCAAACCGTGGGGCTAGTGTTGTGGTGCAGTGGTTGAAGCTGCTGCCCACAACTCCAGCATCTCATAGGGGCTCCAGGTCCTGTTCCTGCTGCTCCACTTCCATTCCAGCTCACTGCTAATAGCCTGGGAAGGCAGGGAAAGATGGCCCAAGTATTTGAGCCACTGCCACCCACATGGAAAACCTGGATGAAGCCACTGGTTCCTGGCTTTGGTCTGGCCCATCCTTGGCCATTGCAGCCATCTAGAGAGAGACTGATGGGTGGAAGATTTCTGTCTCTAGGTCTGTCTGTGCAACTCTTTCAAATAAATACAAATCTTTACTAAAAAAATACATCAAAATCTGCCCTGGGAGCATGACTGCATCTCACACAAAGTTCAAAAACAGCTATGGAACATGAAAGAAATCCATTACCCAACATGAGATGCACAATAATCTTTTTAATTATCAGCCATGCACAGAAACAAGAAAATGTGACCCAGAATGGATGGACTGGAACAGACCCAGACAGAATGCAGGTGCTGAAGTGAGTGGCAGGACACTAGTGCAGCCAGTGAGCAAGCCCTGTGTGTGCTGGGGAAGGCATGGGAAGAACAGGCACTAGGGGGGAGCTCCTCTGTCAGGGATGACAGGGGCCAAATCAGACATCAAGACATGAAAAGTGCAATGCCTGGGATGTGGATGGGTCTAGCAGCCAATCAGGGAAGCAGAGCAGAATATGAACGTTACAGAGCTCTGTGAACAGCAGAGAAGGTACAGAAACCCCAAAATGTGATTCAGTGGGGAGAGGGAAGGAGAGAAGGAGGAGGAGGAAGAAAGACAGCTAAAATTTATTCAAAGAAGTATTGTTCAAACATTTCTGAAAATGATAAAAAAATAATAATGCACAGGCAAGAAACTTGATCAGTGCAAGTACAGGGAACATTATAAAACTAGGCTATGACCTTCAAGTCTCAGCCCTGTTTCTGGTTCCAACTTCCTGCTAATGTGCACACAGGGAAGCAGCAGGTGATGGCTCAGAAAGCTGGGTCCCTGCCATGCATGAGAGAGACCTGGATGGAGTTCCTGGCTCCCAGCTTCTCCTTGTCTCTGTCCCAGCTACGTGGGCATTTGGGCAGTGAACCAGTGGATGTGAGATCTCTGTCTCTCTGGTTAAAAAAAAGTAGCCATAGAGAAAGCAGAGGCTATGGAAATGAGAGGAAGAACAGAAGACTTTTCACTGGAAACAATAAAAGCCAGAAGGAAGTTGAATCATATTTTTAAGGAACTGAAAGGAAAAAGCTGTCAACCCAGAATTCTGCACAACAGGGAAATGACTTTCAAAGGTGAAAGTGAGTGAACATCAGGGGTTGGTGAAGACCAGGAGATGGTGGAGTCTCAAACACTGCTGGTGAGGCTGTACCATGGGGCAGCTGCTGTGCATAGGAGCCTGGCAGTCTCTCAGAGCTTCTGCTGGACCTGGCAACTCCACAGCAGGGCAGAAGACAGCCTAAGGTAACTGAAGAAACATTTCCTTGGGAAACTTGCACATGATTTGTGTCCAGAACAGCTGAAGCATCGAAACCCTAATCCCCAGCAGCTGGGGAATGGACAGCACATCCAGTCATATGGTGGAATATGACTCAGCCCTCAGAAAGACCGAGTCACAGTCAGCTGCAACATGGCAGATGACAACAGCAAGGCAGTAGGGCCACACAGCATGTGAGTCCAATGACAGGAAGTGCCAAGAATAGGCAGGACCATAGACAGTGGGCAGAGCTGGGGCTGCCCAGGCTTGGGGAGTGAGTCGAGGTGGCCCAAGTGGCTGGAGAGCAGGCATGGCTGTGAGGTTTTCTTATGCAGGTCACAAACTAAAATCTCTTTAAGGCTATCTCTTTAAGGCTAGAATCAGCTATTTATAGCAAAAATAATTGAATGTGAGGTTTATAATGTAAGTAGAAATATAGTGCGTGGCAGCCTACTGGACAAAAGAGCACAGAGAGAAGCTGGAGTTCTTGTTTAGACTTCTTACACCCCCAGAGTAGCTGTAGTGTCCCACGTGGGACCCCAATGGCAGAGTGGTCACCTGCAGGTGTAGGATGCAAACCCTAAAGCAAAAGCTAAAAATTGTGATATGTAACGGGGCAGCAAAGGATAGGAAAGACAGTCATAGAAAACAATCAACAGGTCCCCCCCCCCAAAAAAAAAACAGGAAGAAGAAGAGATAAAATGAACAAAGACCAGCATGGACAAGGAGAAAGCACCAGGAAGTTGCTGGATTTAATTAGCAATCATGTTGCATTTGCACAGTGTTAATTCCCCAGTGAAAAGGTACACAGGAGAGAAAAACAAGACCCAGATATGTGCTGTGTGCAATAAATCCACTTTGTGGTTTTTGTTATTGTTGTCTTTAAATATTTAATTTATTTATTTGAAAGGCAGGAGAGAAAGAGACAGAGACAGAGAGACAGAGACAGAGAGACAGAGACAGAGACAGAGACAGAGACAGAGAGAATTGATCTTCCATTCACTGGTTCATTTCCAAAATGGCTGAAACAGGCCAGGCTGATGCCAGGAGCCAGGAACTCCGTCAGGGTCTCCCTGATTGATGCAGGGGTCCCAAGCACCTGGGCCATTCTTGACTGCTTTCCCAGGATGCTGGATCAGAGGTACAGCAGAGGCTGGTGCTGTGGCGCAGTGGGTTAAAGCCTTGGCCTGAAGTGCTGACATCCCATATGTGTGCCGGGTTCTAGTCCCAGCTGCTATTCTTCCGATCCAGCTCTCTGCTATGGCCTGGGAAAGCAGTAGAAGATGGTCCAAGTCCTTGGTCCCTTGCACCCATGTGAGAGATCTGGAAGAAGCTCCTAGCTCTTGGCTTCAGACCAGTGCAGTTCCGGCCATTGCAGCCTTCTGGGGCATGAACCAGTGGATGGAAGACTTCTCTCTCTGTCTCTACCTCTCTCTTTAACTCTGTCTTTCAAATCAATAAAATAAATCTTAAAAAAAAGAGGTACAGCAGCTGGAACTTGAACCTGGGCTCTGATATGAATGCAGGCATCAGAGATGGCAGCTTAACAAGCTGTACCACAATGCTGACCCCTTTAACCACTTGGAATGTAGACACAAATTGGTTTTAAGGGAAGGGATGGGATTCTTCATCGCGTGCTACCTGAACAAAGCTGGGGTGTCGCAACACTTCTAGGGGACAGGTCCTTGGGGCATTCACAGACTGTCAGTCTGTGGGCCCCAGCACGAGGCTGAGGAGCTGGCAGGGGGTGGGTCCCAGGAGGGTTTGGGGTACAGCCCGTGCATGCCCGGGGATGGTGCTGTGGGCTGGAGATGAGATTCTGGAGGAGGGCCACTGGGCATGGGTGGTCCCTGGGGGACTGGACAGCAAAGGGGAAATGTGAGCCAGAGGCCCTGCGAGAGACAGAGCCATGCATGAAGCTGGGGGATGAGGATGGTGTGAGGAGAGTCAGGTTGGGGAGGGGGGTGGTGCACTGACTCTAGGAACCTGCACTATGCACCTGCTGTGTGACAGCCCTGAGTGGCTGACTCTGGGGCAATTCAGAGAAGAGGGCTCACAGCACGGCCTCCAGGATGCTCTACCAGGTCTGTGCAATCCCCACCTGCCGCGGGAGCCTCTGGAAAGCAGCGCTTCCCACACCCCTTCCCCCACCACCTTGTGAGGCTTGCAGGGAGTATCTCAGTCTCTGCACACGCCCCTCCCTGGATGCTGAGAAGCTGTGGGGATCCAGGGGAGAAATGACCCGTGGGCAGGTGTGGGGAGGAGACTCAAACAGGCAGAGCTGCAGCACCCGTGGGCCTGCCGGTGAGTCCCTGACTCAGCCTCTTCCTCTGTGGCTGATGTGGGGGTGCTCCCTGCCAGTTGCCAGCTCTCTGGGTGCTCGGTGCCACAGTGAGAACATTAAAATCAGCAGGGGCCGGTGCTGTGGCACAGTGGGTTAAAGCCCTGTCCTGAAGTGCTGGCATCCCATATAGGTGCCGGTTCTAGTCCTGGCTGCTCCTCTTCCAGTCCAGCTCTCTGCTATGGCCTGGGAAAGCAGTGAAAGATGGCCCAAGTGCCTGGGCTCCTGCACCCATGTGAGAGACCCAGAGGAAGCTCCTGGCTCCTGGCTTTGGATCGGTGCAGCTCTGGCCATTGCAGCTAGCTGTGGAGTGAACCAGCAGATGGAAGACATCTCTCTCTCTTGTCTCTTTCTCTATCTCTCTCTCTCTCTCTCAAATAAATAAAATAAATCTTAAAAAAAACAAAAACAAAAACAAAAAAAAATCATGGCAGCAGAAGGAGCTCCATGAGAGCCTGCCTAGGAAATGCCTCCTCCTTCCCCAGTGAGGCAGCAGGGCTATCGTGCCCATTACACACATGAGGAAAACGGAGGCTGTTATCAGGCAGTGGGATCTGAACCCCCACCCAGCCTGCGCCTTCAGAACATCTGGTGCCAGGAGGCACTCTAAGCATCGCTGGGACAGTCAAGGTGACTAGTCAAACGTGAGGTAACTTCAGCATGTGGAGTTTCAACATAAATTCTCACAGCACTGGGTCATAACCAACAGAAGCAAACTGGAACCCAGGAGTCCGTGGAAGGAACGGATGCAGGGAAGGGGAGGGTCTCCTTGCGGGGTGGGGGGGTGGGATCTGCCTGTTGGTGACTTTCGAAGGGCAGGTGGGACCAGAACAGCATGGCTCGGCACAGCAGCCCCTCGTTTCTGCTGCTTCCTGCCTGGATATTTCCTAAAGCAATGATGCGACAGCACACCCATGCAGCCACCCTGCAGGAGCTGGCCCACACGTCGTCCTAAAGCAGGCGCTGTGCTGCGAGGGAACCCTAGGCTTTACTGCAGGCCCCATGGTGGGCGGGGCCGAACCCTGAGCAGGCAGCCTGGGGGCGGGGCCAAGCCAGGAGGGGGAGTGGTGGTGGGCGGGCCGAGCCAGGAGCTGGGAGGCAGTGGGCGGGGCCGGGCCTTGGCTCCCCATTGCCCGACGCCCTGGAAGCACCTGCAACTTGGTGATGCTCTGAGCTCACAGTGAGTTTGCTGGGACAGACGCCCATCAAGGAACGCCTGCACTTCATTCAGGCAAACGTCATCAAAACTCAAACTTCACGGGTGGGAGTCTGGCGTGGAAAGACGGGTCGGTAATCCCAGAGACTTCGCCCACGAGGGTGACCCAGAGGGGAAGCCACTGCCCCAAGTGAGCAAAGTGAACGCGAACAGGGACCGGACAACCAGCAATCGCGTGCATCTGTTCCGTGGTGTCCCCACCCCAAGCGGCCATCCTGGACCCACGAATGCAGGGACAGCGTAGAGGGATCGGGTGCCTGTGACCGCCGTGCTGGGGGCGCGCAGCTCTGCAGAAGATGCAGTGGCTGTTCCAGAACACAGAGGGACTCTGTGCAGCCAGGACAGGAGCCCAGGCTCTCAGAGGTGATGCTGCGGGTGCTGGGTGGAGCACGCGTGTGCTCCGAGGACCAGGGAGCTACAAGGCACTGGCGCGAACTGCAATGTGGGTGCCTGTGGCGGTATGGCCTGTCCTTGTTCCTGGAAACACGCAGAGACCTGGCTCCCCTTCCTCAGGTAGGTGTGGGTGCAGCCCCCCTCTCCCCCCACTCCCGGAGACAGCCCCAAGGTCAGCAGCTGTAGATACCTCGGGTAAGGCCTGGACGGGCTCCACAGACCGCGGCTGGAGCCGCTTCTGCTGGGCCACCAGCAAGGCCGAGCTCACCGCCTGTGTTGGGTGGGGACGCCACTGCTGTGACCCACACTCGGTCCCAAGACAGGGCTGACCTGTGCCCTGACCCCAGGTTCTCAGGCCTCTGAGTCCTTGTCTCCCCAGGCCAGGCCTTGCGGTGACGGCGCCCCCTTGTGTCCAGAGAGAGAAGTGCAGCTCATCACCCCACCCCACCCCAGAATTCCTCCTCGTTCCACCAGCCAGCCTATCACCCCTGTTCATTTCATCTTCATTTTATTCTCGCATTTGCTCACTTGTTCTTTCAGGCACTCACTGCATACCGGGTACCGACCTGACCCTTGGAAGCCCAAGGACGGGTTGCTCCCAAGCTTTAGCCTCCAGGACTGCTCAGCCAGTGGAGGAACAAAGTAGGTGTTGTGCTTCCTGGAGGAAAGGCACCACAGATTATCAAGGAAGGCTTCCAGGAGGAGGCGACCCCTTTGGTCTCCTTTTGGCTTTCTGATGCTGCCAGCCTACAGTTCCCCAAAGCTCTTCCTGTCTGCCCTGTGGCTGGGGCACTGCCATCCTCTCCTTCATAACCAAGCCATTACTGTGGTGATGGCATCAGCCCATCAGTGGCGGCAGAGTCCTGACAGCCCAGTCACCTCTGAGGGTCCACCCCAAGCACAATCATGGCAAACTACAGTCTTGGAGGGATGTTCTATCTCCCCTCTGTGGGATGCTGCAGCACTCGGGGGCTGGGATGTCCCCTAACTGTGAAGTCCCACTGCTCTGCCCTTGGGGATGCTTGGTGGACATGTGCTGCCTGCAGGACACAGCCTCCCATGTCAACTCCTCTGTGGGTCCAAAGGCACAGTGACTCTCATCCCCCACACTCATTGACCTTTGGCTGGAATCTGCCCGTGCCACTTCCAGGGACACAGAGCTGGCCACTAGGGTCAGTGGTGAACCTCTTCCTGGAGCCATGATGGGCCAGACGTGGCTCATCCCATGGCTCCTCAGGGGGGTCCACCTGGTGGCCAGTGCAGCTTCAGAAGGCTGAGCCCCTGAAGTGCCCCAGGTGCCCCAGACCCAATGCCCAGGCCCTGGCCTCCTGCTCCCCCACACCTCCAAGCTTACCCCTCCTCTTCTTCGTTCTTCCCCTGGAACCTCCTGGCTGGTTCCGCTCCATCAGGAATCTTCAGCTGATCACCACTTCCTGGGTAGCCTTGCCCCACCCCATCACCCCCCCACCCCCACCCCCAGGGTTCTGAGCAGACCCTGCACCATGGACCACTGCTGTGCTTGCTGCTGGAGACTGGATGTCCTGCAGAGACAGTAGGTCCCCACGTCCAGACACTGCCTGGTCCACGCAAGTATCCTACAAATTCTGGGGCCTGAACACCCTGAGCACAGGAGCTCAGCAAACATTCGACCTTCCCCACCCACCCCTCACCCTTCTCCCTGCTGCCACTCTCATGGCCGGGGACTCTGCCAGGGCTGGAATCCTGCAATGAAGTCATCTTTCCACCCACACTTCTGCTCAGGCCCCATCTCAGCAGTGTGGGCAGCACCATTATGATGACCACTGTTTGATGGACATGATGAGCCTGTCCATCAGCAGTGTAATGCTACGAGTCCCCCAGCATCCCGAGGTCTTGCTCCTGTCCAGGTTAGAGGTGGGGGATAGAAGCAGGGCCAGAGCAGTGCCTTGTCCAGGCTCCCTTGGCTCCAAAGCCCAGCCTCGGGGTGTGCAGGTGGCATCAGCATGCATGGTGAGCACACAGCTGGGACTTGGTGGGTCTGGTTGGGGCCTGGGAATCTGCATTTCTGACACGTTCCTGGGTGAGGCAGCAGCTGCTGGCCACGTACCACAAGAACCACGAATTGTGCCACATGCCTGTGAGCAGCCCAGACATCTGTCTGTGGTTCCTGGTGACCCCTGCTCTGCCACAGCCTCTGGGTCTGCAGTCCAGAGCCTCACGGGGAAATTTGCCTGGCCCAGCAGTGTTGTGGTTCAGGCTGGGCTGGGCAGTCCACTCAGCAAGCTCCCTCGAAGCCAGTTCCCAGTGCCCTGTGCGAATCTGACTCCACCCTCACCAAGTTAATTATCTGACCTTGAAGGCCCCGCGAGGTCTCAGCTCATGCAGCCAATGCAAGTGTTAAATATAGGGCCTGGGCCCGTTCCCATGTGGTTTCCTGTCATTGTTTTAATAACCATGGACGAGTCTTGGGAACCAATTATGAAACTAGGACAGTCTTTTTTTATTTTTATTTTTCTAAAGCAACTTAGTTTCCAACTCCAAAAACTTGGGGGCCGGTCTGGGAGGGTTTTGCCACAGCTCCCCCAGCACAAGTCCTTCTCAGAACCTGCAGCTCTTGTCCTAAATACGGGCCAGTCACTTCCTGCTTCCACCCCCGCCATCCCTCACCCTCCACCAATGTCCTCACCACACCTGTCACCCTCGGACTTGAACTGGGCTGTGGCATTGGGAGTCCTTGGCCTTCGTCCCTGCTCCCCATGTGTGCCTAGCCTCCAGGGTGCCTGAGCCCACTGGCCGGGCCTGGGGATGCTGGGGGAACCTGGGGACTGCTGGGGTCAGAGTTCTGGGAGATCATAGACCAGGCACCTGCAGGCCAGGCCTCATGAGGACACTCTTGGGTCTCAGGGCCTAGAGGTCTGCTGTCTGACTTCTCTGCCTTCCTGGCAATTTCCTGAGTCAGGGCCCAACCTGACTAAGGCACGATGTGTCTGCTTAACATCAGATGACACGGAGCTGTCACAGGCTCCAGCCCAGGTCAGTGGCAGGCACGGGGTGGGCAGAAGGGGCCTCCGAAGGTGCACCCTGGATTATCTGCCCTCTCCCCTCCCATGTGGGATGAAGCAGGACTTCCAGTGAGGTCAGCATGGGCCAGCCTGGCCAGCTCTTCCCCTTGCTCCCTTGCTCCGTTGGCTCCCTGCTGCTTGTCCTGCATAGAGGCATTAGCACAGCACTGCCTGCCCCTGATTCAGGTCCTCAGAGGATGGCCTTCCACCCCTGCCCCCCGATATAGGTGCAAATCCTGGGTCTGGGCTGCCCAGCCCGTGACCCTGGCCCAGACACCTCCTACCTGGACCTCAGCTTCCTCACCTGCAGAGTGCAGGGTGCAGGTGTGATGGTGACTGTGGTAGGTTAAATGCAGTGTGGCCATGTGATGCCTGCTGGTGGGCATGTGTCATTGTGGGGGGTGTCTTAGACATTCCCCTAGGGGAGGCACTTCCTGTGTGTCTATCAAATCCCTCTTACGAAAATGAAAAGGGCAGGAAAGCTCAGCCATGTCTGGCCGTTGCCCACCATTGTATCCCCAGTGAGGGTGTGACAGCTGAAGTGACTCACAGCAGCAAAGGGGCCATGTGGCCATGGTGGGGTCAGCCTGGGAACCAGGCACCCAGTGAAGATGCTGAGTGTGAAGACAGGTATCCCGGGACACCATGAGGCATCCTAGCTGAGTTACACGTGGCCATAATTACAATGAGATCTCTCTAGGTCTCTTCACATCTGCATTCCATCCACTGTACAGGTGAGGAAGCCAACACCTGGAGAGGGGAGGCCACTGGTCCAAAGTGACAGGCAGGGCAGCCCAAGGCAGACACAAGATCTGCACCCTGGTTCCCTGCTCCCTGCGCCCATGCCCCATGCCAACCAATCAGCACAGACCCTGGAGCTCCAGGCCTTCCTGGAGGACTGCACACTTTTGGCCAGTCCTGCCAAGGCAGCCACAGGTGGAACTCGAGATTCAACAAGTCTGCAACAGGCTGATTTTCAAGTGCAGCCTGCTAACAGCATTAGGAATGCCCACATGGCCCTCAGCAGGACAAGCTCCCCACCGCTGCTATACATGCTCTCAGATTTTAAGAGAAGAAAAATGGGGGAGAGGGGCAGAAAAACCCACCAGGAGCAGAGTAAGGCAACCTCTGCTCCCACCCCCACTGCCTCCCTCTCCCTCTCTCTGAAGCAGTTTCACTGTCACCACCCTTCTCTCCTTCCCAGGGTCCTCATCCCTTCCTTTCAACTGTTAAAACTCTCTGGGCTGTGGCTCAGCAGGTCAAGCCCACCCCTGCATCACAGATGAAGTTCCAGTCCTGGCTGCTCCACTTCAACCCAGCTCCCCCCTAATGCCCTGGGAAAGCAGTGGAAGTTGGTCCAGGTCCTTGAGCCCCTGCACCCATGTGGGAGACCCAGATGAAGCTCTGGCTGTTGGCTTTGACCTGGCCCAGGCCCAGCTCTCTCTCTCTCTGTAACTCTGACTTTCAAATAAATATAATAACTCTTAAACAAAAAACATCCTAATCAAGGAATCAAAAAAGCATTATGGAAGGATGGGAGAAGCCGCTGGACAGAGGCAGGGCCAGGTTCCCCAGGTCCGGGTAAGGGACAGACAAGCCTCCTGCTTGAGCCCCACTGCTATCCCTGGGAAAAGGTCTAATTTCCCCTGTGTGGAGGACCCTGTGTCTCAGAGGGACCTGTTCCCAAGGCCTCCAGCTCGGAGCAGCAGAAGCATGGCCTGCACTCCATCCCCACAACTCCCTGAGGAGGTCCCAGAGCATTCTGACCTCTGGGGGAGGCCGGCATGTGGGCGGCAGCAAGAGGGCAGGGGAGAGTGACCCAGCTCTAGGGGGGGCACAGCTCAGGCTGCACTGGACCATCCTTTCCAGACTCCTAGCTCAGGCAGAGCCAGTCCTGGCTGGGGGACTGCTGCACCATCACACTTCCCCCAGAAGGATCAGGAAAAGGGGGGACATGGGGTCTTCAGGGACATCGCCCCAAGCGACTGTGTGACCTCAAGTGACCCTGAGTGAAGTCCATCTCTCTGGACCTCCTTCCTCACCTGTAAAATGGGTCCATGTCTTGGACCAGTTTATTCCAGGTGTGCATGCAACCTGTGAGCTGCAGAGGCGCTGTGTGTGGGGGATGCTGTGAGGGTCCCTCTCTGAATGGTTCCTATAGGGCAAGCTGCTGGCCAAGGGCTCAGTCCCCAAAATGTGAGACTTTGCAAGCAGAGACAAGAATGGGGGAGGGGGTGGGTTTATTCTCCCAACAGGAGACCCCAGTCCCTCACCAGTAAAATGGAGAATGCACCAGTATGCTCCCCCACATGGGAAGCAATGACCCCATTTAACCGGGGGTGGGGAGGAGAAGTAAGGTCAGCTCACCTAGCACTCCTCAGCTCCTGAGCCACAGAGCCTGGCTGCAGCAGGCCCTCAGCCTTCAGGCTCAGAGACAGGACTGGAAGCTCCAGGTAAGCTCAGTGCAGTGGCCCAAAGGCCCAGCCACTCAGGAGCAGAGACCTCATTTGCAAAACCGAAGAGCTTCCTGAGGGGAGTGAACTGAAGAGAAGAAGTCCTGGCTCAATTTGAGGACTATTTTTGGCTGAATCCAGATGAAAAGACAAAAAGGCAAGCGCTGGGAACAGGAGAGAGAGACAAAATGGGGAGGCAGCTGCCCTGAGTGCCCAGCGCCCGGGAGACATGATTGTTCACGGAATAATTAGATGCTGTCCTGCGGGTAGTCGGGGCTAAAAATGAAGGAGGCAGAAAGTGAAAGCCGCCAAAGGTCGCAGGCTGCTCTCAATATTTTTTCCTTGGCAGATTTGAAGATGCAGGGAATTAATTTGCAAAAGAACAATGAAACAGCCAGCACCAGGGCTCACTAGGCTAATCCTCTGCCTGTGGCACCAGCAACCTGGGTTCTAGTCCCAATTGGGGCACAGGTTCTGTCCTGGTTGCTACTCGTCCAGTCCAGCTCTCTGCTGTGGCCCGGGAAGGCAGTGGAAGATGGCCCAAGTGCTTGGGCCCTGCACTGGCATGGGAGACCAGGAAGAAGCACCTGGCTCCTGGCTTCGGATCTGCACAGCTCACTGGCCTTAGCAGCCATTTGGGGAGTGAACCAATGGAAGGAAGACCTTTCTCTCTGTCTCTGTCTCTCTCACTGGCTAACTCTGTCTGTAAAAAAAAAGGAAAAAAAAGAACAATGAAGCAACAGGAGAGGATCCACACAGCCTGAGCAGGAACATCCCAAATGAACACCAGCATAGCTCTCCTGCTAGGGGTCATGAGCTCTTTGGGGGTGGGGCCAGCCAGGAAACTTTCTCAGCTGTGAGGGCCATGGGGTTCCTGGGGCCTTTCTCCTGCTGCAGCCCCATGTGTCAGCAGATGAGTGTGGCCCTGTTCCAATAAAACTTTATTGACTCCAACAGGCACTGGGCTGGATTTGGCTTGAGAGCCACAGGTGATCACATCCACGTGGGTCATCACGGAAGTCCCCATCTGATCTGCCCATTTGTTCCCAGCCCTGCTGCTGGACAACACTGTCCAAAGCTGACCGGGCAGCAGCCACAATGCAAAGGTCGACAATCATCATCATTGGCCTGTGGAGCAGCTGTCTTTGTGACCACCCCTGTGAGGGAGGGGTGGATTTACAGCCAGAAAGCCCAAATCTAGAGCCCCAACATCCATGCTCCAATTGTACTGCCTCAAGTGAGTTGCTTCAAGCTCCCTTGGGCTCTGCTGCAGCCTCACAGGACCCAGTCCACACTCCCCAGGCATCTCCCACCCCTTGGGCCTCACCTGGGATGGCTGAGAGCTGCTGCTGTCCCCCTGCCCTTCATCACTGGTTCAGACCCACACTCCCTTCCAGACTCGGCCCAAGGGTCATCCTCTCTGCACAGCCCTCCATGACTGCTCCCCCAACACCAGATGTGCAAGCCTCTTCCCCTCTCTGGGCCTCCATTTCACAGGGTGCAAGGTGTTGGGTGCAGGGAGGTGGGCTGGCAGGCTCCCAACCATAACACTTGAGTAGGGATCTGCCTCTTAGATTAGCCTTGTTGCCCAGGAATAACCCAAAGGAGTGAGAGACACAGGAAACCAAGCTGGTATCTGGCACAGGGGGTGTGTCTCGCACACATCTGCATTTCAGCCCTGGCTCTGCCCCTACTCCCCACCTCCTACTAGTGTACATCCAGCAGACCGCAGGGACCAGCTCAACCACTTAGTCCCCACCATCCACTTAGGATACCCAGATTGAGCTCTTACACTTTTTTACACTTTTTTTTTTGACAGGCAGAGTGGACAGTGAGAGAGAGACAGAGAGAAAGGTCTTCCTTTGGCCGTTGGTTCACCCTCCAATGGCCGCCGCGGTAGCGCGCTGCGGCCAGCGCACCGCGCTGTTCCGATGGCAGGAGCCAGGTGCTTCTCCTGGTCTCCCATGGGGTGCAGAGCCCAAGCACTTGGGCCATCCTCCACTGCACTCCCTGGCCACAGCAGAGAGCTGGCCTGGAAGAGGGGCAACCGGGACAGGATCGGTGCCCCGACCGGGACTAGAACCCGGTGTGCCGGCGCCGCAAGGCGGAGGATTAGCCTGTTGAGCCACGGCGCCGGCCAGATTGAGCTCTTTGGCCTAGCCTAAGCCTGGCTGATGCAGCCATCTGGGGAGTGGAGCAGTGAATGGGAGATCAATCTCTCTGTCTCTGTCTGTCTCTGTCTCTGGGGCCTGACAACCTGTGCCTCCAGCCCATGCGACCCAGGACTGAGCCTGTCCTTGGTCCCTGAGTGAGGGGAACAACTCACTTGAACTCAGATTCCTCAGCTCTTGGAGCAGTGCCATTTGCCAGAGACATGGCACCCAGGCCCGGTGTTTGTCACCAGTGGTAAATCTAGTCTCCCACAAAACTGAACCCCCCTGGCTTGTTTAAAACAATCCCGGCCCCTCTGCCCTGAAATCCTGAAGCTGTCTCCAAGCATGAATGGCCGCAGTTGGCTCCTTGCAGGAAGCATGTACACTTCCCGTCTTCATGGGCCCAGGGCCGACCTCGAGGCTTCGCAGTATTTCCCAGCTGCATGCACAGAGCTGGGGAGGATACTCTGGGGATGGGCCATGGCCATCAGTGCCCACCTTGAATAACTGGGACCCTGTCAGACACAGGCCACAGTCTGGAGTGTGGGGTGCAGGTGTGAATGGAAGGGGACAAGCCGGGTTCCCCAGTGATGACCTCAAACTCTCTCTCCCTTGGCCCAAATCTGTGCCCTTCTCTGTCTCATCTCTCAGACACCTGGAGCAGGCAAAGGACTTCAGAGGAGGATGCTTGGCCCCATGGGGCTTTATCAGCTTAGCTCTGCCAGGCACCCCCACCCCCACCAGGAGGAGAACCTGAAGCAGCACCCAGGGCTGGCGTCCCATGAGACGGGTGTGGGCACATGGGACACCTTCCTCTCAAAGAGTGCCCAGCATGCAGCCATCAAACCAGCAGACTCAGGAACAGGGCCCCCCAGGAGTGGTGTAGGAAACGGGGTCAGGGCCATTCTGGGTCTAGTCGAGGCTTCCCCAACAGCGCAGCAGCTTATGGAGCAATCAGGGTTCCAGGCCAAAGTCTCAGGAGCATTCAAGTTCAAGTTCAAGTTCAAAATGTGAGAAGAATGAAGTCAACAAGAACCATTCATTCTGACAACCCAAGAATGTTCCTTTTCATCCTCAAGGGAGAAAACATTTGGTCTCATGAGAGAGGAAAAGGAGGAGAGAGGGAACAGAGGCCAGACCCGGTGGGGGGAGGGGCAGAGCAAGGCAGAGGATAGAAGAGAACAAAACAGTTCTGTCCAGGACGTCATTCAGATGCATGAGGAGATGTGTGTGTGGGGCAGGGATGTGTCTGTTTCTAGAGCCACCCACATGGATGCAGGTCTCTGAGTGCCAACCAGGGTGATGGGCCAAGCTGCCCTGAGCCTGCAGACCCCACAGATCCACAGATGAGGCATCATCCTCAAGGACAGAGAAGCTGAACCAGGGTCAGGCCAGCAGCCTGGACAGCTCCGAGCCACCACCTCAGGGCCCCAGGCATCTCCTTCCTGCAACCCCCTTATTCTTTTTTTTCCCAAAGATTCATTCATTTATTTTAAAGGCAGAATTACAGAGAGGCAGAGGAAGAGAGAAAGGTCTTCCATCTGCTGGTTCATTGCCCAAACGGTCACAACAGGTGCAGCTGAGCCAGGCTAGGAGCTTCTTTCAGGTCTCCCACATGGGTGCAGGGCCCAAGGACTTGGGCCATGCTCTGCAGCTCTGCTAGGTGCATCAGCAGGGAGTTCGATAGGAAGTGGTGCAGCCAGGGCTTGTACCGGGGCCCACATGGAATGCCAGTGCTGCAGAGGGTTAACCTGCTGCACCACAGTGCTGGCCCCTCCAGCTCCCATCTGACCTTAAAGGGCTAGAGACTTCCACTCCTCGTGCTGACCAACGGTGCAGAGGATAATGAGCAGGGAAGCTCGTGGGGGCTGAAGTGGCCGTCGCTGATCTCCCTCTGAGAGTCCAACCTCAGACCTGCCTCTCACCTGTCAGCTCCTTGTGGCCAACTTCTGTGTCCAGTTTGTGCAGTCTTCTAGAACACAGCATGCTGCCTCATGTTCTGAGGGGCAGCATTTGTGCAGGGGCCTTCAAGACCTCCTGGACTATGACTCTGCCTCCGAGGGCAGCACTGGGCCACAGAGATGTCAGGTTTTGCAGTATTTTTAGCTTTTCCACTTTCCCCAGCAGAAAACCTACAATGGAAGAATGACTTCTAAACCAGCAATGACTTACTTTCTAGCAGCTGTGCCTGTCATGTCTCCCTGGACAGAGGCTGGATCTTCCCCTGCCCACCTGCCTCAAAGAAGTTAAACCCAGTGTGTGCTGTCCAGAACTTGCTTGGGTCCTGGTCTGGCTCAGATCTCTCTGGGCTGCCCCACCATGTGCTTTCTGTACCCCATGCTACTGTGAAGCAGAAATCATGACCCCTCTCCAAGGGGAGAAGCTCCTTGACCCAGGTCAATAGCAAACACATGGGACCCAGAGCTGTGATGGGGACGAGAGCCTCCAGTATTCTGGATCCTGGTGCAGGCATCACTCAGCCTCATGACCCACTGTCCAGGGTCTGCAGGCCACTCCTATGGCAGAGTGCTTCAAAAAGTTCGTGAAAAATGCGTATTCTGCAAAAACCATGCACAGATTCTAGATTTTTTTGTTCCAAAAAAACTCATCTTTTAATTCCATTTTTCTTTAATTTATTTGAAAGGCTGAATTACAGAGAGACAGAGACAGATACAGAGACAGAAACAGATCTTCCATCCACTGATTCACTCCCTAAATGGCTGCAACAGCCAGTGCTGAACCAGGCTGAAACCAGGAGCCAGGAGATTCTTCCAGGTCTCCCATGTGGGTATAGGGGTCCAAGGACTTGGGCCATCTTCCACTGCTTTCCCAGGCCAGCAGCAGGGAGCTGCATGGGAAGTGGAACAGCCATGACTTGAACCGGCACCCATATAGGATCCTGCTGTTGTAGGCAGTAGCTTAACCCATTACACCACAACGGCGGCCCCAGTTCCATTTTCCCATTAACCTTTGCAGGTATACCCTTGAGTGTACAGGTTACAAGGGGCAAATAAAACAGTTTCCTGTCCTCAGGTGGGACAAGGTCAGAAATCCCACCCTTGGAGATGACAGGTTTAGCTCTGGATGACAAGCCAGTCAGCACCCAAAAAACTGACAGCTCCCATCCTGGCCCCACCCCACCCCCACCAACCCCTCACTGTCATCAGTGCCCTGCGGGCAGCCACACCTTGCTTTAGGTTTAGGAGAATTCCCCAGAGATTTAAGAACCCCAGAACAGGCCTGCCCCAAACGCCAGCATTAGGGTCTCTGGGGACCGACCCAGGCCTCAGTAGCTTCCAGGGCTTCAACTGATGTCAGCACAGCAAAGGGCAGGAATCACAGCCTTCCTGGGACAGGAACTTGAAGTCCCCACACCTCTGCTGTGCTGACCATGAAGAGACAGCAGGAAGACTAGAGAAAGGAACAGGGTTGCAGGCGGCTCTTCCCAGCCCGGCCCCATCAGAGGACCAGGAACCTCTGGAGTCCACCTGGGAGGCATCAGGACCAGGTGGCTGGTGCCCCACAGGTGCTGCAGGCACTGCTTCCTGTGTACCCGCACCTTGGCCAGGGGCTCAGTGAGACAGGTGCTGCTCCTTGGCTTCTGTGCTGGCAAGGGGCAAACAGGTGCAAGCCAGAGGTATGGGCCTCATGCCACAGTTGCTCAGGGAGCCCAACAGGCTTCCCTTCCTGATGTGCAGGGTGGCCAGGGGCTCCAGGGATGCAGAGCCTTGGGCCTCAGCCCAGCACCAGAGGGTGGGGCCAGGGCTCTCACCTGCAATTTGCCTTGGAAGCCCAGTGGATCCCACCATGTACAGCAGCCTCCACCTCCCACCCTGCAGGCTGCCACGGTGGGAAGAGGATGGCTCCCCAAGCTGAGGTCCAGCCCCAGGTCCCCATCAGTGCTGGCAGCCCATGGTCCTTGGGCAGGGCCAGGGCGAGTCCACAGCCCCATCTCTTCCCTGTGCCCAGCACTGCTGGGGGCCATGTGACCTTGTGCTGCTGACCCAGGAGCCCAGGAGGACGCTCCCAACATGGGCATTCAGATGAAGCCTGCAAAGCGGACGTGAGCAGGGACTCACTTCGTGGAACACAGCTGCCGGCTATGGCAGATGCAGCCTCTGAACCCTTCCTGTTCCTACCATGTGCTGGGCACTTTCTTTACACTGGCCCACTCATCTGCTTGACCCCCAGAGCATGTGATATCATGCCCATTGCATGGAGGAAGAGCCTGAGGTCTCATCCAACATCACTCCAAAGGAGCTGGCAGCGCCAGGACTCGGATGACCCGGGCATCTGATTCCAGAAATGCTGCCCTGACCCCACATGGTGCTAGTCTCTGAGAACTGAGCCACACAAACAGGCCAGGGCTATGGGAATGGACACAACACACACCGGTCCTCTCCCGGGCAGAGGCTGATGCTTTCATGTACACTCATGTGCGTGGACACACTGAGGCTGGGCTCAGAGCAGCCCAGTGACCATGCACAGGGCCACACAGCTGGGTGGGGAGGGGATTAAGGAGTGGGCACCACCCCCACACACAGGGCCTCTGTGCTGGCTGCAGGGTTTGGCCGGGCAATGCTCAGGGGTGCACATGTCCTCCATCCCCTGATTTGCCATGTGGCTCTGTCTCCAGGGCTCGGCTCCCTTGTTTGTGAAGGAAACCCTGTGTCTGTCTGGCCCAGCCACTGCCATTACCAAGTGACATGGCAGGGGGCAGGGGCAGCAGCAGAGGGCACCTGACCACATCATCTCAGGACAGCCGTGACCTCAGCCCCCCCGGGAGGACACTGATGAACACATGTGTGCACAGGAAACTGAGGACCTCTGACACGGAGCAGACCAGCACCTACAGCCCCATTTGAGCTGCAGGGGACCTGGAAAACTGCACCAAGGGGAGCTCCAGGGCAGAGGCCCCCTCCTACACCAGTGCAATATTCATTGTGTCCACATGAGGGCACAAAGCTCAGCTCTGATTGCAGAGTCCCGGGGATGGGGCAGGTAGCTGAACCTGCATGTGGACCCCTGCCCACCTGACCCACCTGTCACACCTGCCCACATGACCTACCTGCCAACCTGTCGCACCTGTGCACCTGATCCCCCATGCCCACTGATCCACCATGCCCACCTGTCACACCTGCCCACCTGTCATACCTGCCCACATGACCCACCTGCCGACCCGTCACACCTGTGCACCTGACCCACCTGCCCACTTGTTGGCCTGATTCCCTGTGCCCATTGATCCACCGTGCCCACCTGTCCCACATGACCCACCTGCCACACTACCCACCTGCCCACCTATCCCACCTGATCTCCTGCCTCCCTGTGACAACTCACCCACCTGCCCACCTGCCCATGTCTGTGTTCCTCCTCCCACCCCCTGCCCACAGCCCCTGTCAGAGGCTCTGTAACACAGATACTGAGTCCAGGGTCAAAGCCACAGGCTGGGTGCCTCCCCTCACTCTGAATTCAGCAGGTGTTTGCTGCCCTCCTGCCCCCACCTCAGCAGTCACACAACAGGTGAAGGTTCTGTACACATGGAGCCCATGGTCCAACATGTGACATGCAACATACATCATGTCATGAAGATACATGCCCAAGCCTGCAGAAGGGCTGAGGGAAGGCATGGTGCACCCCCCAGAGCCCACATCCATCTCGGGGCTGCCCCTTGACCCTCTGCCCAGCCTTCCTCATGGTCTAGGCATCCCCAGATATTTCCAAATAACTGCAGACCTCACTGCACCTCTGCTCTAAATGACTACCCAAACCAGTGTTCATTTATGCTCCTGCATTTTCAAAATTAATTTATTCAGAAGCAGTGAGATAAAGAGACACAAAGAGAGAGAGAGAGAGAGAGAGAGAGAGAGAGAGAGAGAGAGAGAGAGAGAGAGAGAGAGAGACAGGGTTCCCATACTCTGGTTCATTCCCCAGCTGCACCCAACAGCCAGAGTCAGGATGAAGCTGGGCACCAGGTCTCCCATGTCAGTGGCTGAGACCCAGCTCCTTACCACTGCTGCCTCCCGGGGTGCACAGGAGCAGGGAGCTGGGATTGGGAGCAGATCTGGGGCCTGCACTCAGGCTCTCTGATGTGGGCCATGGGTGGCCCAGGCATCACCGTAACTGTGGCCGGATGCCTGCCCAGTACCTGGCCTCTCAGAGCCAGCTGCTAAGAAGACCAGTGGATGGGGTTTGACAGATGCACCCAGGTCCAGTCATGACAGCAGCCACTCGAGGCCACCTCTGGAAAGCTCCACGACTCTGCTGGGTGCTTTTCCTTGGAGGTTTACACAGTACGACCCCAGCAGGTCTGGGGACTCCACAGTCAGCCTGTGTACACCCCAGGTTGCCCCATTGTTTTCTGACCACGAGTCTTTGGGCAAAGCCACATGACCTCACCCGAGCCCCGGTCTGCTCCCCTGAAATAGGCCATGGAGCTCACTTCCCAGCAGCCAGAGCCACCTTGGAACTCAGAAATATGACCCCTTCCCATGTGCCCATGACATTTCTGTCTGAAATGGCTCTTTATTAAAATTCTTTTATTTGAAAGTCAGAGAGACAGAGCAGAGAAGGGAGAGACAGAAAGATTTTCCATGTGCTGGTTCACTCCCCAGATGGCTGCAACTCCCAGGGCTAGGCCAGGCCAAAGCCAGGAGCCAGGAACTTTTCACAGCACAAGCACCTGGGCCATGTTCTGCTGTTTTCCCAGGAACATTAGCAGGGAGCTGGATCGGAAGTGGAGCAGTTGGGACTTGAACTGGTGCCCATATGGGCAGACTGCCACAGCACCAGCCTCTGGATGGCTCCTGGACAGAATCACTGTCTTCTTTTCTTCTTGAGCTGAAGCCAAAACCACTCTCAGAAAAGCGATGACCACAGGGCCAGGCTGTGGAGGAGGGGTAGCCCCTTCCTCTTGGTGAAAGTCTGGCCAATCCAGTACTGAGTCTGGGGCCAGAGATGGGGGCCCCAGGGCTCACACTCATGGCTTCCAGGGTGCCCCCTGCTGTGTGGCTCTGAGTCTTGGCTTCTCCACCTGGTGGCACCCATCTCCCACCAGCTCTGGGGTCCCCAGGTCACCTGCTCTCATTGTCTGAGCATTGGCCACTGTGGGCCTCTCTTGTGCCCTCTCCCATCCCCTCCCAGCACTCACACAGCTCTGCAGGGGCTGGGAAGGAGGAAACATGGTGCCTTCATCCCCGTAATTGTTCCAGAACTTCAGAGCACTGCACATGGGCACACTTGTCCCTCAGGGCACCAGTCCCTGTCCACCATCTCAGAGCCCATCTGAAGGGCACCAATGTCTCTGGGCTGCAGACACTGTGGGGTGGGGTGTGTGAGGGAACATGGCTGGGATATGGGTGGCTGACCCAGGCCCTGCCGGGCCTCAGTTTCCCCCTATGCAGGCCCTGGAAGCTGTGGGATTAAGGCAGTGTAAAATGCATGAGTGTGTTCTGCAAACATTGGAGCATGAAACGTCCCCTTGCCCACATCCTCCCAGACTCATGATGCACATCCAGAGCAGGGTTGGGGAGCAGGGGGCCAACCCACCCCCATCCCTGCCTCAGTGCAGCTGTGCTGCAGTGACCCACCAATCACACCACATTCCTTCAGGCCCCAGGGCCTTTGCACAAGCAGCACCTTCTGCCTGGTAAACTTCCACACGTGCATCAGGACCCTTCCTCTGGGAAGCCTGCCCGTCTGACCCTGTCACTGGGCTTCCATGGGCCTCTGTGTTAGAGAAACTCAACCAGAATGGGTGCAGAGTCATGAAAGAGACTTTGTGTGTGTGTTCGCCCGCCCAGTGCACAGTAGGTGCTTTGCTGGCACTGAGCTTGGGCCTCTGCCTTCCTCTCATTGCCCTGGCACTAGCTGTGTCTCAGACATTCCCAGAGTGAGCCAGACTGCCCCCAGCTGCCCCCACGATGCTGTGTCTGTGTGTCAGGGGTACAGCCACAGAGGGGCAGTGGTCAGGCACCCACCTGGAGCCCTGAGGGCTGCCTGTCACCATGGAGATAGGGCCCCTGGGCCAGCCAGGCCTGTCCAGTCAGTGAATGAATAAATGTGGCCCATTTTCCTGCCTTTGTTCCGAGCCTCCCTGTGGCTTCCTGCTGTTGGCCCAGCTGTGGGGAAGGCAGAATTTGCCTGATACCATGGAGCCGCCACCTGGCAGCACCGAGCCTGTGGCCAAACAAGTTGTACTTTGTTCCTGTGAGAAAGCCCAGCTTCTCGATGAGAGCCCTCTCCCTGGCTGCATGGCCTGCAGATCAGCCAGGCAGACAAAGCCTCTGTCTGCTGGCAATGACTCATGGCCCCCATATCCACCCCTGTGTCTGCCAGGAAACCCCACAATCTGGGGGCCACATCCTGGCCATCCCTTGGTCCTCTGCCCTGGAGGACCAGGTGGGCACCACCTGGCAAGAGGTCTCCCCCACCTAGGGAGTGGTGTGCACAGAGCCTAGCAGGTGAGCCCTGGAGGTCTGAAAGCAGCCTCACCCACCCCTGCACGGTGGCCTGGGGCTCCCCAGACCCTGGCCCTGCCAGGCCCTCCTTGGCCCAGCACTGTCCCAGTGCAGGGTGGGCTCCTGATGGCACAAAGAGCAAACGGGCAGCGTTGGCCTCATCAGACTGCAGGCCAGGGCTGAGCCCAGCTGCCTCTCACCTCCTGAGGAGCCTCAGTTTATCCAGCACTGCTCATGAGCTGCCCCTTGTCAAGCACATCCTGAGCCCCCCCTGCTGAGGGGGGGTCCTCTTGCCAAATGTGCACACCAGGGGTCCTCGGTGGAATGTGTGAAACAGATTCCAGATAAACTACTTTAAACTACTTTAAAACCACCTAGGGTCCAGGTAAAACCTCCTCTGGGCCACATCTGACCCATCTCCTGTGCTGTCAGAGGTAACAAAACTGCCATTCCTCAGAGGATGCTGGCTATTTGGGGTCAAGTCTTTAAGGTACATGGCTCACCCTGCCAGCTGCCTGCAGCAGAGCCTGCAACCAGGATGTGAGGGTGCAGGATCCCAGAGAAACCTGCCGGGGTGGGAGGGGACCAGGGATGGGGTGGCCGATGACAGGTGTGATGTCCAGCCAGTGGCCTCTGTGGGCAACTGGAGCTCCACCCTGCCAGCCACATCCCATGGTGCAGCAGGGGTCAGAGAAAAGGTCATTCATCCCAGGGAGGCACAGCCAATGAATGTCTCCCCATTCCTGGGACGGGGCAGACCCCAGGGAAGTGATGGAGAGGCAGAGAGTATCCCATAGGGGATGCTGACTCTCACGCATGATGGGTGACACGTGGCCCGCTGGGTGAGGTGCCTGCAGAGCTGCAGCCCTGCACAGGTGTCTGCTGAATCCCCGGTGAGTTCTGTGGACACACACATTGTGCCCACCCCCACCCCAGGGTGCAGCTCAGCAACACACAGCTCCTCCAGGTCCCCAGGGGTGTCTGGCATGGGACTGCAACCTGAGACACTGACCAGGAAGGCCCCGGCAGTGACCCTGCTGACCATGTCCTCCCTCAAGGCCAGTGCTGATGCTGCAGGTTCAGAGGGGCCCCTGGAGAAAACACCTGTTTACTCGAGTGCTTCCCAAACCCTCCTCACCAGGGCACCCCATCATCTGCAGGCCTCTGAACCTTGGGGAAAATGGATGCCTGTGGGGCACCCACCAGGCCATGCACCTCCAGAATCTACAGGGGGAAGGGCTCCCAGGCAGTGGGAGTGGCCCTTCCCAGGCAGGATGGCAACAGAAGAGGACAGCGCCGACCAAGACATTCACTTCCCATGCTGGCCTCTGGCTTGCCCACGTGACTTGCCAATGAGATGTGAGAGGCCGGTGCCGTGGCTCAACAGGCTAATCCTCCACCTTGCGGCACAGGCTCACCGGGTTCTAGTCCCGGTCGGGGCACCGATCCTGTCCCGGTTGCCCCTCTTCCAGGCCAGCTCTCTGCTGTGGCCAGGGAGTGCAGTGGAGGATGGCCCAAGTGTTTGGGCTCTGCACCCCAGGGGAGACCAGGAGAAGCACCTGGCTCCTGCCATCAGAACAGCACGGTGCGCCGGCTGCAGCGCGCTACCGCGGCGGCCATTGGAGGGTGAACCAACGGCAAAAGGAAGACCTTTCTCTCTGTCTCTCTCTCACTGTCCACTCTGCCTGTCAAAAATTAAAAAAATAAAATAAAATAAAAAATATAAAATAAAAAAAAAATCAGATGTGAGAGGAAATGCCCAAGTGACTAGCTCTGGCCAATGACATGTGAGAGGAAAGAGCCTATGGCCCTCTGGGTAAAAGCTTCGAGAGCCACCGTGTGGCCACTGAGTCATCTGTTTTCATTTCATCACGAGGCAGCAGCGCCTCAGATAGGAGCTGCTCCACTGAGCTGGGCCCAGAGTGAAGGGGCCGTGGACCCAGGAACAGCCAAAACCCAGTGGCTGAGGGATGTGAACCTGCAGGTCGTTCCCACCTGGGACCACCTGGGGCCATGATGCAACCTCTGCCAAGGGACTCAGCCTCGGATGCAACTGGCCTGAATGTGCAGGCCGCTGGTGATCTCTGCCCATCCCCTCCAGAGCACGCATCTCATTGAAACACACAAACGCGTTCAAGGAGTCTTTGAGTTTCACCCTCATGGTGACCTTCCAAGATGGGGTCCCCCTGCTCAGGCTGCCATGGCCCATTGGAAGCTCAGACGGACAACAGGACACCTTTCCCGGAGGATTCACCTAACCTTTAAAAGCTGCCTCTCAGAACACGGATGTGTGGAAGCAAATGCTCAGGGGACGAGACATGGAAATCAGTGAGTGCTATTTTCTGTCCCCGCCCACTCACACAAGGCCACGGGTCACCGACCTGCAGGGCACAGCTCAGTGGAAATGTCTGGGCAGTCACTTGCGCAGGACCGCTTAGGGCCTGTTCTGGGCATGATGGGCAGCAGAGAGGAAGGCATGTCCTGCTCCCAGAAGCCCCGTCCATCTGCTTACTTCTACCCCCTGAACCACCCTGCCCTCATGGATGCACCTCCACCATTAAAGCTGTGTCCACGTGCCTCTGTGCCTCCCACAGGCATGAGGTTGGAGCCTCACCAAGTGTCCAGCATGGCTGGTGTCAAGTTGGAGGATTGAAAGGGGGTGCTGAAAGGCTAGAAGTGGACCGGATGTCCACTCCAGGCCCAGGCCAGAGAGCGGCAGTGACAAGAATAAACCAAGCACTGCAGACCTGCTTAGGGCTCGGGAGGAACACAGCAGGGATTTCGCTGGCAAAGGCTGTACGGCAAATACCGAAACCACTTCCTCCTTGAGCAAAGAGCTTCTGTGGTTGAGGGCTGAAGCTTTAACCAGGCAGCAGAAGGCAGTGAGCCAGCCTGAACCACCTTCTGAGGCCCAGCCACCATCCCACCCTCACAGGAATCCCCTCTACATGGCGGCCAAAGGCATGGTGCCATCTGGTCAGTAGATGCTTGAAAAGTGATTTTTCCAAGCCAGTTCTCTGCTGTGGCCTGGGCAAGCAGTAGAAGATGGTCCAAGCACTTGGGCCCCAGCACCTGCATGGGAGACCTGGAGGAAGCTCTTGGCTCCTGGCTTGGGATCGGCTGAGCTCCAGCCATTGCAGCCATTTGGGGAGTGAACCAGCAGATGGAAGACCTCTGTCTCTCCCTCTCTCTATCTCTAACTCTGCCTCTTAAATAAATAAATATTTTTTTTAATTTTATTTATTTATTTATTTTTTGACAGGCAGAGTGGACAGTGAGAGAGAGAGACAGAGAGAAAGGTCTTCCTTTGCCATTGGTTCACCCTCCAATGGCCGCCGCAGCCGGCGCACTGTGCTGAACCAATGGCAGGAGCCAGGTGCTTCTCCTGGTCTCCCATGGGGTGCAGGACCCAAGCACTTGGGCCATCCTCCACTGCACTCCCTGGCCACAGCAGAGAGCTGGCCTGGAAGAGGGGCAACTGGGACAGGATCGGTGCCCTGACAGGGACTAGAACCCGGTGTGACAGCACCGCTAGGTGGAGGATTAGCCTATTGAGCCAAGGCGCTGGCCAAATAAATAAATCTTTGAAAAGAAAGACAAGTGATTTGTTTTCTTGCCAGCAGGGAGCAAGGCCTATGGGGTCACCAGCAAGTAAAAAAGAGGCAACAGGGGAAGTGGATTGGGGTGTGGGTGGCAGAGACAAAGCCCTCCAGCTTCTCTGTGCGCTGAGGAGGAAGAAGAGGCATCAAGGTGCTGCTGACAGCCAGGCAGAGCAGGTGTCTCCGCAGCCCACCTTCAGTGGACTCCCAGAGGGGCACAGCTTCCAAAGGACTCAGGGTGAGATGTCCAAGCCAGAGGGAGGGAGCCTTCAAACAGGCCCTGGATTGATAGAGTGTCCATCATCTACAAAGAGCTCCCACAAATCAATAAGAATACAGGAAGTCCAATAGATACCTTGGCAAGACTTTTTTTTTTAATGATTTACTTATTTATTTGAAAGTCAGAGTTACACAGAGAGAAGAGAGGCAGAGAGAGGGAGAGAGGTCTTCCATCCAATGGTTCACTTGCCAGATGGCTGCAATGGCTGGAGCTATGCCAATCCGAAGCCAGGAGCCAGGTGCTTCCTCAGGGTCTCCCATGTGGGCACAGGGGCCCAATGTCTTGGGCCCCCTTCCACTGCTTTCCGAGGCCATAGCAGAGAGCTGGATCAAAAGAGGAGCAGCTGGGACTAGAACTGGTGCTCATATGGGATGCCGGCACTGTAGGCCAAGGCGTTAACCTGCTGTGCCACAGCACCAGCCCCTGGACAATACTCTTTGAACAGCTTCTTCACAAAGAGAACTCCGAATGTGAGGAGGCTCAACCTCACGACTTGTCTGGCTAGGGCCGATTAAGACAATGAACACCACAACAATGGACAGAGGCCAGGACTCAGACACCAGACACTGCCATGCTCGTTCACAGCAAGCTAAAAAGCAGCCGGGTAGAACCAAGGTTCCGCTAATGCTCGCCAGGGGAGTGGGGCTGGACCATGAATGGGGGGGGGGGCTCTGGGATGTTGGTGCCAGAAGCTTCGTGAACTGGGTGCAGGCATCAGGGGTGGCGGATAATGGGGCAGTGAGACCTGCTGAGCACCAGGGCTGTGCGTTCCCTTTTCAGTGAATACCAGGGGAAACACCCAAGATGCTCCTTCTGTTTCTATCTGCTCTACTTTCACACATCTGAGGGCAGACAACGCTCTGCAAGAAACCTCTTTCCCCAGAATCAAGTGCCTGACCACCTTCCCACCCTTCTCGCCACCTGCAGACTCACACTCACACCCTGAGAAAGTCGTACAGGGAGCAGAGTTGCAGGAAGGGGGCTGGCCCCAGGCAGAATCTGTGCCTCCCCCTCAGGCTCAGCACAAGGGCTGCCTGCTCTGGGTCCCACCTGCAGTCTCTCCCATCCGTGTCCATGGAGATGGGGAGAGGACGCCCTCCAGCCCCTACACAGAGGAGGAAGTCCAGGCTCCAAGAGCAGGCAGAATGTCCACGAAGCCCATGGCAGAGATGCCTGGATGTGATGCCTCACTGCCCACTCTGAGCCCAGGTGGCTCTGTCAGGTCAGAGCCCATGTCCCAGTCTCCACAGCACATCACAGCCCTGAAACTAGGGAGTAATGACGACCGAAGCCCAGTGCCCTCTCTCATTGACCGCACGTTCTCGCCCTTCCATCTGTCACCGCTCTGCTCACCCAAACCCGCATCCTACCTCTGCTGAAGCTGCCTGCAGCCTGGCACAGATGCCTGGGGGACTTCTGGCCTCCTGACCATGAGCCTGGAGCAGCCCTTCAGACATGCATGGACCTAAGTCCTGGCACGCAACTGAGCAGGGACGCCACACACACATCACAGCGAGGCCGTGTGCACTGAGGATGCCCTTGGGAAGGGTTCCTGGCTCTGAGTGTGGGGACAGAAGTGGGCGTCAGCCTTGGCCTCCCTGAGGCTGGGGACAGTCATGTGTGGCTCATCCTTGGCCCTTTCCCCTCCTCCAGGGGCCCAGGAGTCCCACCCCATTTCCTCTCTGCCTCAGGGAACATCTCGACACCCTAAGGTGGGACGGTGGCCAGGAATCCACCTCCATCCCAGCCTCAATCTTCACACAGAGATCACAGCCCATCCAGGACCCATGGATCTCATGGCCACCTTCAGTGACCACATTTGTGAGGCTCTCAAACCTGGCAGAGTAAACCTCCCAGGCCCCACCCTGCAGACTGAGGATGGCGTTCAGGCTCGGGTCGTGGCTGGGGCTTCTGTGTGTCTCCATGCAATCCGGGTGCCATCCCTCCTGGCCCTCTCCATGGCCTCTTGGGTGCTCAGGTGGGAAGGTAGCAGGTTTTTTCCATTTGAGGTTTTCCTCACCTGATACAGCATAACATTTTGCTACATGAGGGTACTTCAAAATGTTAGAGGACATGGAACTAACAGGTTTATTATGGTGCAAAAAAATTACATCTAGGCATGTGAGGTGTCTTTCAAAACTTCATGCAAAAGTCATGCTATGAGAAAATTATGCATGGATGGAAGAATTCTCTCTCTCTCTGCCTCTCCTCTGTGTAACTCTGACTTTCAAATAAAATAAATGAATCTGCACTTAAACAAACATCATTTTTATTATGTGAGACAGAAAGAGATAGCGAGCTCCTAGCTACTAGTCCATCCCCCAGATGCTCAAAAGGGCTGGGACTGGACCAGGCTGAAACTGGGAGCCAGGAACTCAACCCAGGTCTCCCACGTGGGTGGTAGGAATGTGGTTTTATGAGTTATTCCCATGGCCTGCCAGGGAGGCAGGAAGTTGGAGTCAGGAGCTGAAGCTAGGAATCAAACCCTGGATGCTTGACCTGGGATGCAGGCACATGGCCCAGTGCCCACCCTCAACCTCACTTTCCACTCCAGTTCTCCATGGCCTTTTGGATGTGCACTACCAAAGCATGCACTGTGCAGCCATCAGCCAGGGGAACCCTTGTGTCCATCAGTCAAGGGAGCCCTCATATCCGTCAGTCCACTTGTTCCTCACTTTCTCGCGGGTGTAGTTAACAGCATTGCACTATGTGTTTCAGAGTCACTGGAAGAGAGGATTCTGGGTGGAAATCAGCATCATGCACTCCTCCCAGGGGAGTGGGATAGGGAGGGAGAAACCCCAGCCCCACAAGTTCCCCGGCAGGACCCCAAAACCAGTTCCCAACTCTGCCTGAAGCAGAAACACTGGCATTGCTGCATCTGTGACAGGTGGGCAGACTCATAGAGGCCTGGATTTTGTGGCGGGCTCCCAACCACTGACTCCCAATTAGTGAGAGGGCTAGGCCCTGGAGAGAAGCATGCTCAGCCCCAGCCTGCAAATCATAGGTCGGGAAATGCCGGGCAGGGGCTGTGCCTGGGTCCAGACCCCACACACATGCTGCACTGCCCCCATCCCATGCAGCTTGGTGAAGGGGGTTCAGGGAAGATGGTGGACAACTGCCGTCAAGCCCAGCTCAAGATCAGCTGGTCTAGGGGTCTCACAGCTCCCTGCTGCACAGCCCATTCTCCTCTGCAGAGGAGCAGCTCTTGGCTCCGGGTTGGGGGGCACACAAAGGCCCTCCCACAGGGACAGTAATCTATTACCTCCAGGTCAGCAATGGCCCTGGGGAGGTGGGGTTGCAGCCCAGGGCTGAGCAATCCCAGGGGGCACTGGGGAGGGCCCTGGGGCTGCTGGTTTTAGGGAAGACTGCCAAGGGGCCTTTCAGCTCCAGGAAACCTTGGGACAGCGAGCTTCGTCCCAGGCTCCCCACGTCCAGCAAGGGCTCAGCCAGGCGTGTCTGGGAGGCAGGGATCAGTCACCCACAGATGCCCAGGCCACGTCCCAAATAACAACAACAAGTAGAAGGTTCAGGTGAGGCTGCACCCACAAGAGTGGGTGCCCTGGTCTCATTTGCCTGTGCAATCCTGGGGTGGGGAAGGGGCTGAACTCTGGAAGGTGCAGGGCTGTGCCTGGTGGCTGAGATGGGGCCTGGAGTCCTGTCAGAAGAATCTATCAGAAGACAGAGGGATTGGGTGGGGGTCAGAGGCACCTGCCCACTGGGTCTTCTTGTGGGGCTCAGCTTGCAGGGAGAGATTGGATGGTGGTGCCTAGGCTGCCTGTATGTTTCCTGCAGGGGTCCAGAGATTGGTGTGAACCTGGGGCTTTATGGCCAACACCGTGAGACAGGAGGGGTTGCAAGGTGAGAGTATTCTACAGAGATGGAGATGAAGGCACAGGAGGGCCCTGTGCTGCCTCTGGGTGGAGCCCATCTGTCCTCTCTTTTCACCCCTTCTCCAGTCCTTTCTAAGTTTGTGTGCAGACTGCCTTGCTCTGACAAAGCAAAGAAGGCCAAGAGCTCACAGTAGGTCACTGCTGCCCGTCAGGATGTGAGAGCAGGTACCTGTGCGAGCTCAGTGGCTGGGGGCCAGGGCACTTCTTACAGGGAATGGGGTCTCCTTCGAGGCTGGCCTTGCCAGGGAGGAAAGGCCTTTCTCCCTTTGTACAGTTCCTGGAAGACCCAGCTAGGATGGACACTCCACCAAGTGTGGGCAAATGTCACTAAGTGTCCTCTCCATGCAGGGGAAGCAAAGGTGGCTGCAGACTTCCCTGAACAGCAGCACCTTCCAGCTGCTGCTTGGGATCCCACTCTCATGGCCAGAGAGGGGAGTATGGAGGAGTGGGGAGGGTGCTGGGCAGGGCCAGTGGCCGATGGACCAGAGCAGCATAGAGATGCCGCACAGTGGAGTGCGGGGGAGGGGGTGTGCTCTGGGGACAGAAAGTGTAGCTGACCCCAGCAGGGCAGTGGAAAAGCCCTCACCTGGCTACAGAGGGCTGGGGAGGACGCTCGGCTCGGGGACTGTGGGCTCGGGGGGCAGTGGCGAGAGCCTGTAGCACCAGAGCTGAAAAGACACTGAGCTTTGCACCAGGCATGACCATGTTCAAAATCCTGGTTCATGCTTCATAAGCTGTCTGACCTCGACCAGCAGATTTCACGTGGGCAGGCACAGACTTCTTGCCTGTGAAATGGGGACAGTGCTGGTGTCACAGGCTGACTATCCCTATGTGAAAGGCTTGGACTAGATGCGCTTCTGACTGCAGAGCTGTTTGGGTGTGGGGAGATGTGTGTGGACTTTTCTGGCTGAGCCTCCCTAGACCAAGAAGCCCATGTCAGAAATGCTATGAAACCTGGAGATTTTGGAACCTCTTGTTGGTACTCAAAAAACGTTTCAGATTTGGAGCATTTGGGATTTCAGAGTTTTGGATTAGGGAGGCTGCACCTGTGCCTACTCTTGAGGGTGGTAAGGAGGACTGAAAAGGAGAAGCTGTCCTGCTGGTACAGGGGCCGGTACTGTGGTGCAGTGGGTAAAGCTTCCACCTGTGATGCTGGTGTTGAGTCCCGGCTGCTCCACTTCTGATCCAGCTCCCTGCTAGTGCTCCTGGAAGAGCAGCAACAGATGGCCCAATTCCACCCACGTGGGACACCTGGAGGGAGTTCCAGACCTCCTGGTTTGGGGGTGCAGTCTTTGACCAAGGACAGCCCCACCTGCCAGCCGGGTTCCCATGCCTTCATCCCCTAAACAACATACACACTTGTGGGAGCAAAGGAAATCATGGGGGCTGGAGCACACTCCCCTTTAGTCTCTGCTCTCCTGCAGCCATGCCAGCCATCTCTACAGCAGGGAGGACTCCAGAGACTGTACCCATGGCCAGGAGTGCAGACTTGAGCCTGGCCCAGATTGGAGCCAAGAACAGCAAGAGCTCAGCTCCCGGAGCCTCCTATGGGCTCCAGCCTCCTCCAGGTGTGAACAGCTCACCTCCTGTTTTCCCTGATCCAATCACTCATTCAGCCAGGCTGTGTGCTGCCTCCTCCAGACCACTTACATGTGCTTTGGTTTTGGGTGTGTTTCGACTGACGGTGGTGTATACTGATGCCTTCTCCCAGACAGACCAGCGGATAGGACCGAGGGTGTGCACAGACTGTGACACAGGCTGAAAGCATGGTGCAGGACAAATGCTGCAGTCACGGCTGAGACTTCCACGTGGGGAGTCTTTTCACTTGATGATTAGTAAAGGCTGCATTTTGAGCCTCTGGCTTTTGCTTGGTTCCCCAAGGAGGCTCCTTACCCTTGCACTTGACCTTCAGATGCCCAGAATGACCCGTGTCTCTCCCCACTACCTGGCAGCACAGCCAGGAGCCTATGAGCAAGCTGGGCTGTGGTTAGAGGCAGCAGAGCCAGCCAGGGTAAGGGCAGGAGCCTGCAGGTTGCAGCTGGGACACACAGGGAGCCTGAAGGCCAGGGCCAAGGGATGCAGGGGGCAGCACCAGTCAGTCAGGTACTAGTGCAAAACCCAGCTGGGTACCAAGAACCAAGAAAACTATATCACCTCGGGCTGATTTCCAAAAGCAAGGACCACAGAGCCAGAGGCTTCACCGTGAAACTCTCCATGCAGTCCAGGTTCACCAGGTGCTTCTGAAAGCAAAACCCACTCCCTCCAATAAGGAGCTGTGCACCTTGCCTCCCTCAGCACTTTTCCACACATGAACATCTCAACCTGTGACATCGGCCATCACGCTGAGGGTGGGGGCACAGGGTCCCTGTCCCCCATCAGTGCCCTGGGGGCTGGCTACAGAGCTGTGTGACATAAACAGGAGGACAGTGTAGGTTGGCCCGGGTTCAGAACCAGCCCCAGTGCTTAGGGCTGTGATTCAGGACAAGTGAGTAAACTCCTAAGGGACCCGCATAGCTGCAGGCTCGGCACCTGGCACCTGCTTGTGTTCCTCTCCCTGGGTGCCTTATCCCTTTTTCCAGTTCCCTGCTGGCCACAGCCCTGCTCCCTGCTCCTGCAGCATGATGACTGGGGCTCTGGGCTCAGACTCAGTCCCAACCCCAGGGCCATCACTGAGCATGGTGGTCTCAGCCACATTATCAAAACCTACTTAGGTCAGACTGCAGTGAACTTGCTCCTGCACCAGCAGAAGAAAGAACCTGGGATCAGGCACTCCTGGACCATCAAAGACAGTCTTAGGGACACTGCCCAGGCACAGGGGTGGTGGGAAGCCCAAGCCACAGCCCTGGGTGGGCTGGAATGAGGCTACAGTACTGAGTGGGAGCCATGGCCCTTGGGCTGTTACTGCTGCTCCAGGCAGATGGCACTTACAGGGCCCTCTCCCAGGCGCTCTGCCATGCTCAGCCAACCATGTGCCTCTGCTCACTTCTCTCAGCCACTTCCTTAGCCCCACACCCACCTAGAGCCCAGTGATACCTGGATACATTTCTTGCACTGAATTTTCCTGCAAACTCAGGCCCACACATCCAGGAGCCTCCTGGACACAGCCCCTGGCAACCCCACAGGTGACACACACATGATGTGTTCAGTGCCAAAGCCGCCATTCCCTCTCCTCACCATCAGCCCTTTCTCCTGGGGCCGAGTGTAGGAAGGGAGCACCCTCCCCTACCAGGACCCAACTTCCAACCAGGCCATTGTTCTGCATTTGTTGTGCGTGGCCACATGGGCAGTGATGTGCACCTGCTGCCCAGACAACAGCAACAGCCCTTCCTCATTACCTGGCCACTCCACCGAAATCTTGCATTTCACTTCCACCAAAGGTGGTGTTTCCAGAACAGAGTGCTGCTTGCCATGAACCAAGAGGTGCCCCTGAGAGATGGGGTCTCATTAGCCCCTTGGACGAGGTATGGTCTCAGGAGGTGCTCCACACTTGAGGCTGCAACACGAGACCACTCATGAAGGGGTGGGCAGAGCTGAAAGCAGGCAAGCAGTGTGGCAAGGCAGCATGGAGCACATGGGAGCCAGCGGCAGCCCTGGCTCACAGGGTCAGCAGAGGGTGACCTCGTGTACCCAGAGACAGCAGACTGCTGTGGCCTGGGGAGTGGAGATTCAGGCACTGCTGGGTAATCAATACCCTACTCTCTGCCTTCACTCTCATGTCTCTGCCACCTCTCTCTAACCAGCAGCAGCAGAAGCACAGACACCTGCTGGTGCAGCCATCTGCACAGTCAGCTTCTCAGGGCACAGAGCAGCATGGGGAAGGGAACCCGGAAGACCTGAAGGTCTGTGGGAGATGCCAGGATATCACCACATCCCTGGCACCAGGGCCCAGACAGCCAGACACTGGAAAGAGAGCAATGGATCCATGGCAGTTTCCCAATGATGTGCAGAGGATGGAGGCCAGATGCCTTGGCCTGGCATTGAAAATCCTCATGAACCTAACCCCACCCCTCTTCCACCTGCCCTTACTCAACTTGCTGTTAGGATAGTGCCACTTACTAATGCAAGGCTCAGATGTCACCACCCCTGTGAAGCCTCCCCTGGCTGCTGGCTGCCAGAGACCTAACCCACACCTTGCCTTTACTTGTTTGTTTTTAAAAACTGTAGGTAGGTATATATGTGCATATTTGTAGGGCAGAGAAACAGACAGGCAGACCTACCATCTCCTGCCTCCCTCCCTAGATGCTTGCAATAGCCAGGGATGAACCAGGATGATGCCAAGAGCTGGGGACTAAGTCTGGGTCTCTCACAAAAATGGCAGGGACCCAGTGACTTGAGCCATCACCTACTGCCTACAGGGTGCACAGTAGCAGAAAGCTGGGATCAGAAGGGTAGTCAGGACTTGAGCCCAGACACTGGTATGGGATGTAGGTGTACCCAGTGGCATCTTAACCAGCATGCTGGGCACCCATCTCCTTGCCTTTATCATCCATGCACTGCTTCCCACACAGCTCCCTTTACCTGCCTCACCCTCTGCATCTCCAAGAGCATCACCGCATTTCATCTCTACCCCCAGCATCTGGTACATATGAGGCCCTCAGTAAGGAATAAGATATCAAATTAACTTAAATAGAACCAACCCTGAGAAGGGAGCACTCCAGACACTTACACCAGAGGCAGTGATGGCAAGGGCTTCTTTACCTTCTGCATATTTTAAGAGATTTATTTATTTATTTTAAAGTCAGCATTATAAAGAGAGAGTGAGAAAGGGAGAGGGAGAGGAAGAGGGAGAGGGAGGAGGGGGAGAGAGAGAAATCCTATATCCACTGCTTCACTTTGCAAATGGTGTCAATGGCCAGGGTCTCCCACTACTGGTTCTGAGTGCTCGCCCAGAGGAGCTGAAATCCTCCCGTCAAAGGGACAGCTGTGCTCGCACAACTCCTGCAGTGCCATCCACGACAGCCAAGACAAGGTGCCTGGGGACTGCCAGATGGACAGAGAGGCCATGGGATCCACTGCACAACAAGCAACACTTCCCCTGCAGCCTCCAGAGAGGAGGACACCCATCACTCACAGCCCATGTGCGAACCCGGACAGGCCAGCAACACATGCTCCTGGGGAGTCAGCGGGATAATGGGGATCAAGGCCAGGTGGGAGAGGGCATGGTGGCTCATGTGGATGGGAGATCTGAGGCATAGCAGCGTGACTACGGTGCATGGTCTATGTCAAGGTCACTGACAACAGCAGATTTCAGATTTCTCACCACAAAAAATGACAGGAACCTGGGGTGATGGATGCAGTTTTTGGGAAAGTTTTTTTTTTAACTTATTTGAAAGGCAGAATGAAAAAGAGAGAAAAACAGACACACACACACATACACACACACAGAGACCCTCCCTTCACTGGCTCACTCCTCCAATGGCTGCAACAGCCAGGGGTGGTCCAAGCCAAAGCCAGGAGCCTGGGACTCCATCCCGGTCTCTGTGTAGATGGCCAGATCCCATGTAGTTGGTCATCACCTGCTGTTTCTCAGGAGCATTAGCAGGGAGCTTGATGGGAAGCAGAGCAGCAGGGACTCAGACAAGTGCTTGGGTTTAGGGTGCGGGCACCATAGGCGGCACCCAGCGACCAACGTTCATGTCAGATTGACTTAATCACTCTACATGATAAACTTTGAAACATCACATCATGCTCCATGCCTGAATAACGTTATAATTTGTCAGTTAGAAATATCATTTAAAAAATACCACCCTACATCACCTGTCCATAAACAAAGAGGGAATATTTCCTGCTTTGTATGTTGAGGCCAACAGAACTAAGAGACTAAAAACTAGCAAGCATATCATGAGCAAAGAACAAAAAGAACAAATTCTCAGCAGATTGTGCACAGTGGTATACACATATCAAAGCTGAGCAGGGCTTCAATTTAAAAATGCAAAGCTCATTTAACGTCCAAATGTCAGTGAACATGTTTCACTTTCTGAACAGCAAAAATCATGTCTCAGTGGCATTTCTGAAAAGCTGTTAATAGGCCAGCGCCATGGCTTAACAGGATAATCCTCCACCTTGCAGCGCTGGCCTATCGGGTTCTAGTCCTGGTTGGGGTGCCAGATTCTATCCCGGTTGCCCCTCTTCCAGTCCATCTCTCTTCTATGGCCTGGGAAGGCAGGAGAGGATGGCCCAAGTCCTTGGGTCCTGCACCCGCATGGGAAACCAGGAGAAGCACCTGGCTCCTGGCTTCAGATCAGCACTATGCGCTGGCTGCAACGGCCATTGAAGGGTGAGCCAACAGCAAAAGGAAGAGCTTTATCTCTGTCTCTCTCTCTCGCACTATCCACTCTGCCTGTCAAAAAAAAAAAAAAAGAAAGAAAAGAAAAGCTGTTAATAAAACCAACCCTGAGAGCGGCAAGATGGCGGAATAGGCAGGGAGCACACTATTAGTCCGGGGGAGAGACAGTTTAATATAAGTGGAGATACTGCAGGGTCAAGGATGAGTAGGGGATGAAACAGCAGAGGAAACGCTTCCGGAACTAGTGATTGACAGTGTACATGCGTGGAGAGTGTGGGAGCCCAAGTTCAGGACACCAGCGGCAGACTCAACAGACCAGCGCTGGAACGCGAGGTGAGCTGAACCTCAATAGCTCGAGACACCAGTGGGAAAGCGGAAAGAGGAGGCTAGAGGGAACAAGGCTTGAAACTCTGTGGGGAAAAGTCCACCAGGCTAACTAGAAGAGAGAGAGGAAAAAAATAAAAAAAGTGACCAATACGGACACAAGTTTCTCTTTCTCCGCTCACCTCTCAAAGGCGAGCAAGACAGAGCAGGCGCCATTTTGGACATACGTCATAAGCAGGGCGACCTCAGGTCTGCACCAGCCCTGAGCCTAGTAAAAAAACCTGACTCTGGGGGGAGGGGTGAAATAACAGGAGATTAGCATCTAACTTGGCAACCCAGTGGGAGACTGCAGGAGAATTGGAGCCCACACTGAGGGCAGCACAGATTCTCTGTGTGGTTCTTGGGAAAGAGCTCCGGATCTCTGGCTCCTGTGGGTATATCATTTGCCTGCTAACTACCTCCAATTATGTTCAGCTGTGTGGAATTACTTCCCTTTTAAATCAAAAAAAGAAAGGGAGATTTACCAAACCTAACCTGGGAGTGTCATCTTTGACACACCTTCAACCCTGAGGAACCAAACACAGCTCTCAGTCCACACTCATCTCAAGCCTCTAAGGCTCCACTGAAAGCAGACAGTCCTCTTAATATAGAGCCATAGTATAACAAGAAAAAACACCACAGTGAAGAAACCAAATATCTCCAACATGCCAAACAACAAACACAAAAACCAAGCTAACAAGAACAAGGAAGACACGATGACGCCCCCAAATGAAAAAGACACCCCAATTCAAGATTATGAAGATGATGAGATTGAAGAAATGCAAGAAGTGGATCTCAAAAAATTGATAAGAACATTAAGAAGTTCTCAAAAACAAATTCTTGAACTACAGAAATCCTTAATGGACAAGATAGAAAATCTCTCTCATGAAAATGATATATTAAGGAGGAATCAAAATGAAATGAAACAACTAGTGGAACAAGAAACTGTGATAGTGATGAGAAATCATAATGAAATGAAGAATTCAATAGATCAAATGACAAACACATTAGAGAGCCTTAAAAACAGAATGGGAGAAGCAGAAGAGAGAATATCAGACTTAGAAGACAGAGAACAGGAAAGCAAACCGTCAAATCAAAGAAAAGAAGAAGAAATTAAAAATCTAAAAAATATTGTCAGGAATCTACAGGATACTATTAAAAAACCCAACATTTGGGTTCTAGGAGTTCCTGAAGGCATGGAGAGGGAGAAAGGATTAGAAGGCATTTTCAGTGAGATACTAGCAGAAAATTTCCCAGGTTTGGAGAAGGACAGAGGCATCTTACAGGAAGCTTATAGAACCCCTAATAAACATGACCAAAAGAGATCCTCACCACGACATGTTATAATCAAACTTACCACAGTGAAACATAAAGAAAAGATTCTAAAATGTGCAAGAGAGAAACGTCAGATTACTCTTAGAGGATCTCCAATTAGACTCACAGCAGACTTCTCATCAGAAACCCTACAAGCTAGAAGGGAATGGTGAGACATAGCCCAGGTACTGAGAGAGAAAAACTGCCAGCCCAGAATACTGTATCCTGCAAAGCTCTCATTTGTGAATGAAGCTGAAATAAAGACTTTTCATAGCAAACAGAATTTGAAAGAATTTGTTGCCACTCGTCCTGCCCTGCAAAAGATGCTTAAAGATGTGTTACACACAGAAACACAGAAACATGGTCACCAATATGAAAGAAGGTAAAGGAAGGAAACCTCACAGCAAAAGATCACAGGAAACTCAAATTCTCTTTGACATAGAATTAAACTCTGATGCTCTGTTAAAGCAATGTGTTAAAGTAATCTATTATGTTCTGTTGATGTCTGTTAAATTCTAATTGTTCAAAAACTGCTGAATTTTATTTTTTATTAAGAGCTATGGGTTATTTAAATATGTGCTTATTTTCAAAGATTTGAATAATCACCTTGTAACAATGATCAAATTTGGTCTATGTTATGTCATGATTTTAAGGAATCTTATTTCAACCAGATATTTTGGATTTTGAGCCTTCTTGGCATTCTTGACAGGCATTCAAAAAATCAAAATTTCAAACAATCTGGTTTTTGGTTTTACCAGTTTGGGCCCAACTGAAAAAAATCAAAGGACCTATGTCTCTCATCTTATAGAGACACCAACTAATCAGGCTATTTGGATTATATTAGAAGGACTGTCAAGATGTGATGTGGTACCAGACTTTAGGTTTCTATAATGGAAAATGCTATTAATACAAATGTTTGAGAATTAAAAAGTCTAATAATCTTGTGTTACTAGACATGATAGTTGTCTTAATGAGAAAGCCACAGAGGCCTAAAGGGCTAAATACTTGTAAAATCCTACAGGTGCTTTCAAAAATACTGTGAAGTAAGCAAGTGCCTCTTGTTGGTTGATGAGTTTATAATTTTAAAAATGGTGAATTAAAGTCTTTTGTCATCCATAGTTATATGTAATGTGCTGCTCATAAAACTAAAGCATTGTTGGTTCCGTGTTTAGCTGTCCTCCTATAGGTTCCTGTGGACATTTTCCAGCCACTTCTATTGTATTCAGTACTTTGGGACGGCTCTGTAAACAGATGAAGCCAATAATGTATTAACAGTACCAACTGAGAAAAAGTATGGTTAACTGAGGTTACTGAAAACAAAAAGCAATTCAAATCAATTGGCAATCTACAAAAAGAGTTAAAGATTTTAAAAGCTAGTATTAAAATTGCTATATTGGTCTATTATGCTATGTTATATGTGTGTACATATTGTATGAGCACATAGGGAATTTTTATTAAGAGTTTTATTTTAAATGGCTTACAGATAAGATTGTCCATAAATTTAAGCTGCTAAAATCAATCAAAGATACATTTTAATTTGTGTGACCTGAATCTGTGTATCATATGTTTTAAACATGTTGGTAGAAAGAAACTAAAAACATTTTAGATGGTTGTGCTTAAGTTTACTGGCTAAACAAACTACACCATGTTAGATATTTAAGAGGTGTTTTCAAATACATGATTCTTAAAATGTATAGAAGGCATTGGACCTTCTGGTAAATGTTTTCTTAAGTTGTTATCTAATGGTTGAAACGGTTTGCTAAGTATTCATGTGATATTGCTATTGTCAGCAAGCGATCTAGGACTTGCTCCCTCATTTCTCTATTCTAAGCCCAACTTGTTCTTTCATTTCTCTATTCTCTTCAAGGTAGGAAACTAATTCTATTATGAAGGGATCTGTAGGACGCACAATTTAATCTTTAGACCTTATAAAAGAGATGGCTAACATTTTTCTGTAATAGCATAGTCAAAATAAGAACTTAAATAATAATCTCATAGCTAGATTCACTTCGCCATCAGCGAAGTATACAGTAAGTAGAAAAAACCTCCCTTTCAGACCAAAGGGAAAGAAAGTTTTAAAGTGAGAATATAATTTTCCTCATGGGCATTGTCTACCTTAGAAAAACTACTACAGAACATGCCTGTGACTATAGACTTGTAGTTCAGGCCACCGAAGATTAGAAATGAGACTTGGGCACTCCCTTGACTTGCATCCTCTGGTCTGTTGTAACACAAACCAGGAGGAAAAGAAAGCTAGGCATCAGAAGCAATGGGTGGCAGGCCTATTAATGGCTGATCTGTACAGTGATCTGCCCTCAAGGAGACCCAACAGGCCAGTCCACTGCAGTGGCTTTCAATGTGGTAAGCCTGGGCTTCAACAGAAGTCAGCTTGTGAAGAGCCCTGGCAGCTCTGCCAAGAGTTGGATCACTTGAAATGGACCTGCCCTGGGGTCAAAGGATGCCCAGGTCAGAGCCACAGATCTTATTGGCTCTAGGCTGAAAAGCCCTTCACTCAGCTCAACTTCCAAAGTGACCACTGCATCTGAGGGGACGGCCAAGTAGGGTCAGCAACATTGCAGGCAGAACTATAAATTTCTTGTTAGAGATGCCCCTGCCTTTACCTGGCCAGCTCTCCTCCCAGGCCAGCTAAGTAATGAAAGTCAACAGAGTGCCTTCCCCTAGGAGGTTCACACATCCCTTAGGCTATACCCCATGTGAAGAGATAGATAGGCCTGGGCCTTTGAATTTACAAGGCCTAAAGCCCACCAGATTATTATCAAGCCCCTTCTATCAGGTTCTATTTGCCTCTCAATCAGAAAAATTACTTGTAGCTTAGACAGCACCTTTCTTAGCTCCTCTAATAATGACTCTGTCCTTTGTTCTAGGCCCTGTCTAGTGCACTTGGGCCTCATTCCTTTGTAATCATAACCTCTACTCTACCACCAATGGCTCTACTCCCAACCTGTGTGTACTGATGGTCCTCTTCCCCACTTAATGCTGTATAATTGTTCAAACCTGGTAAATGCCATTCTTAGGATCATTGGTTACTATCCTCACTCTGTCTTTTATGTCCTTGTCTAAATATGATCAGAGTCGGTAAACTTGGAAGGCTTCCATAGCCTTGGCAACTCATGACGACAGCCTAGGGTGGTTATTGGCGCCATAAACTAGAGTGTCAATTTGTTGGGTCAACAACAGGAGCTACTGTGCACTTGCTCCTGATGTGGGATCTCTGTCCTTAATGTGCTGTACATTGTGATTTAATGCTATAACTTGTACTCAAACAGTATGTTTCACTTTGTGTTTCTATGTGGGTGCAAACTGTTGAACTCTTTATACTAAGTTGATCTTCTGTATATAAAGAGAATTAAAAATGAATCTTGATGCAAATGGAAGGGGAGAGGGAGCGGGAGAGGGGAGGGTTGTGGGTGGGTGGAAGTTATGGGAGGGGGAAGCCATTGTAACCCACAAGCTATACACTGGAAATTTATATTCATTAAACAAAAGTTTAAAAAAAGAAATCAAATAGATACAACGGGGAAGGAGGAAGTCAAATTATCCCTGTTTGCGATACGATCCTATACATAGGGGAACCAAGACTCCATTCACTAAGAGTCTACAGGAATTTGTAATATCAGCCTCATTCACATCAGCTACAAAAATTTCTATACACCTTGGGATAAATTTAATCATGGGTATGAAAACTCTACAATGAAAATTACAAAACACTAAGAAATGAAGATCATGGATTGGATGAATTAGTATCATCAAAATACCCATACTATCCAAAGCAATTTACAGATTCAATGTGATCCAAATCAAAATTCTTCTCAGATCTGGAAAAAAATGACCTTAAATTTACATATAATCACAAGAGACTCCAAATAGCTAAAGCAAGCCTAAACAATAAAAATAAGGCTGGAGGCATCACAAAACATATTTCAAGACATACTACAGGACAGTTAACAAACAGCTTGGTATTGGCACAAGAATAGAAATGGTGACCAATGGAGCAGATTAGAGACCGCAGAAATTAATCTACGTACCTACAACCATCTAATCCTTAACAAGCTTAAATCACTCCATGGAGAAAGGACATTCTTCAACAAATGATGTTGGGAAAATTCGATCTCTGGATGCAAAACTATGAAGCAAGACCCTTACCTTATACCCTATTAAAAAAAAATCAACTCACAAGGGAGCAGGGATCTAAATCTAAGACCTGAAGTCATCAAATTACTAGAGGAAAACATTGGCATATGCAAAGACTTCTTGGATAAGACCCCAGTAGCACAGGCAATAAAGGCAAAAATAGCGGCCAGCAATGTGGTGTTAATCCTCTGCCTGTGGTGCCGGCATGCCATAATGGGCACCGGTTCTAGTCCTGGCTGCCCCTCTTCCGTTCCGGCTCTCTGCTATGGTCTGGGAGGGCAGCGGAGGATGGCCCATGTCCTTGGGCCCCTGCACCCGCATGGGAAACCCAGAGGAAGCTCCTGGCTCCTGGCTTCAGATCAGCATAGCTCCGGCCATTGTGGCCAATTGGGGAGTGAACCAGTGGATGGAAGACCTCTCTCTCTCTGCCTCTTCTCTGTGTAACTCTTTCAAATAAATAAATACATCTTAAAAAAAAAGATGGACTAAGGATATGAACATGCATTTTTCAAAGGATGAAATTCAAATGGCCAACAGACCCATGAAAAGATGCTCAGGTTCGTGAGCCATCAGAAAAATGCAAGTAAAAACCACAATGAGGTTTCACCTCTTCCCAATTAGAATGGGTATCTTTCAAAAAATAAAAAAATAATAAAAGCTGGTAAGGATGTGGGGGGAAAAGGTTCCTTAATACACTGTTGGTGGCAATGTAAATTACTACAACTACTATGGATGACAGTCTGGAGATTCCTCAGAAATCTGAAAATAGATCTACCATATGACCCAGCCATCCCACTCCTGGGAATTTATCCAAAGGAAGTGAAATCAGCATATGAAAGCATTATCTGTATGTTATTAAATGTTTATAGCAGCTCAATTCACAATAGCTCGGATATGAAATCAACCCAGATGCCCATCAACTGATGACTGGAAAAAAGAAATTGTGGTATATATACACAATGGATTACAACTCAGCCATAAAAAAGAATGAAATCCTATCTTTTGCAACAAAATTGATGCAATTGGAGACCATTATGCTTGGTGAAATAAGCCCAGTCCCAAAAAGACAAATATGTTTTCCCTGATTTGTGGTAATTATTATACAGAACACACAAAAATGTAATGTATATGAGCAAAATTGACATTTTGAGACTTAATTATTATTTATAGCCCTTGTCTATCCTCTTGAGGAACAACGGTTTTTCTATTTCCTACTTGTTCAATTCTTTAGTGGAGAGTTAAACTTTTGATTATAAAGTAAACTGAAAGCATGTCACTGTAAAAATTATAATAAGGAGGAAGAAGGGTGGAAGGAAGGGTGAAAAGTATCATTACACTCTTAAAATTGTAAACATTAAACACATGGAATTTATTCTTTATATAAAATTAAAAAGTAAAAAAAAATTAGATTGAGGAATAATTACACACCATAAAACTTATCTGCTTGAAATATATAATTCAATGCTTTCTAAAATAAAGATCTATTTATTTGGAAGTCAGAGTTACAGCTGCAGTGGCCGGGGCTGGGCCGGGCCACAGCCAGGATCCAGGAGCTTTATCCTGGTCTCCCACATGGGTGCGGGGGTCCAGGCACTTGGACTATCCTCCGCTGTTTTCCTGGGCACATTAGCAGGGAGCTGGATGGGAGGCGGAGCAACTAGGACTCAAACCGGCCCCCATATGGATGCCAGCACTGCAGATGGCAGCTTAATCAATGATTCTTAGTAAGCTTACAGAGTTATATCATCATCACTACAATCACTTGAGGTGATTTTCATCCCCTAAAAAGATCCCTTGTGCCTCCTGCAGTCAATCCCTGCCACAACCTCCAGTCTTTCCACTTTAACAGTCAATTCTATAACCTTAATGAATGTTAATAGATGTTTATATTATATGGATCAAATAACATGGTAGAGTCAAATCTTGTATATACTGTATACATTATGATATTACATAAAATATATTTACCTTTAAGAAATTTAAAATAAAATAAAATAAAATAAAATCATCCCTTACACATAACAAAGATCTCTCAGCACTAGGGACAGAAGAGAACTTCTCCAAGGAGATAGTGAGAGCATGCCAGACAGCATGGCTTATGTCAGCAACGAAGCCTTCCCTCTGCCTGTGATTAACCCATGGGCCCAGGAAGAGCTGACAGGGAGATGGGAAAACAGTCTGTACAGGATGCTCTTAGCACACAGCACAGCAGATTCCATGCAGTGCAGCTAAGAAGTCCCTAAGGGGAACTCAGTGCCAACAGGAACCTGGCATTCAAATAGAAGAAAGGTTCCACAAACTAGAGCTCCACCTTAAGAACCAAGGCAACAGAAACAGAAAAAAAAGGTAAAATTTTCTGAAAAAATAAAAGTCAATGAAATAGAAAACAGAAAAAGATTTCAAAAAACCAAAACTAGTTCTTTAAGAACATCAGTACAATGGGTAAATCTAAAGTCAGGTAAATAAATTACAGTGCAGGAATGAGAGTGGGGCATTGCCATAGATGACATGGACAGAAGGGTTTAATAATGGATTCGCACACACAGCTTTCCACCAACAGATTCAGAAATTTAGACTGAAATAGATGACTTACCAGACACAAACAACCAAGGCTTACCCTGGAATAAACAGCCCACATAGCCACGTGTCAAGCACTCACTAGCATTCATGGTTAAAATTCTCCCTGCAAGGAAGACCTCAGCCCTAGAGGGCTTGCTGGTCACTTCTGTGAAACATTTAAGAAAGGTGATTCCAATTCTACACCGATTCCTAGGAGGAATCACTTCCCAATCACTGCTGAGACATCAGCATTGACCTAACAGGCAATTACAAGGAAACAAAACCCTACAGGCTAATGTCTTTCATGAACACAGATGTGAAAATGTAATATTTTAATAATGATTTCAATATATAAAAATATCACACCAAGTGGAATTTTCCCCAGGAATATAAAGATAATTTTACAATTGAAAAATCAATTAGTTTACTAAATTTATGGACTAAAAAAAATGAAAACACAGAACCATCTAACAGATGCAAAACATTAAAAAAAAAAAACCTGAAGAAGCACTCAATAGAATCCAATGACCATTTATGATAAAAACTTTGCAAACTAGGAATAGAAGGGAATTTTCTCAACTTAATGAAGATGCTCTACAGAAACCCACAGCTAATTTCATCATAATCAGTGGAGAAAGGCTCTATACTTTCTCCCTGAGAGCAGAGAAAGGCAAGCTGTCCTCCCTCCCCATCTCCATCCACATCTTTAAACTGAAGAATCCATCACAGTGAGGAGAGAAACATAAAGAAGTAGACAGTGTGGCAACAAAGCACACAGTCTGGACACAACTGTATTTACTTAGAGGTAACATTGATGTCTTTGTAGAAAATCCTTGGACATTGACAAAAGAAAAATACTGAAATTAATAAGTGAGTTTAGAAAGGTTATAGGAGATATTAACATGTTATAATTACTTATATTTTTATATTCCAGTAAGAAACAATCAGACATTGTAACTTTAGGATACCTATGATAGCATAAAAATTAAAAAAAATCCTTAGTGATAGATATTTTTAAGATTTATCTATTTATTTGAAAGGCAGAGGCAGAGAGAAAGAGAGAGGTCTTCCATCTGCTGGTTCACTCCCCATATGGCCACAATGGCCAGAGCTATGCTGATCTGAAGCCAGGAGCCAGGAGCTTCCTCTGCTTCAAGCATTTGAGCTGTCTTCTACTGCTTTCTCAGGCCATAGCAGAGAGCTGGGTGTGAAGTGGAGCAGCTGGGACTCAAACCAGTGCCCATATGGGATGCTGGCACTGCAGGCAGCAGCTTTACCTGCTATGCTACAGTGCTGGCCCCTTTAGTGATAGATTTTTTTTTAAAAAAGATTTATTTATCTATTTGAAAGTCATGGTTACACACATACACACACACACACACACACAGAGAGAGAGAGAGAGAGAGAGAGAGAGAGAGAGAGAGAGAGAGACTGAGAGAAAGAGGTCTTACATCTGCTCGTTCACTCCCTAGACGGCCACAACAGCCGGAATTGAGTCAATCTGAAGCCAGGAGCCAGGAACTTCTTCCAGGTCTCCCACATGGGTGCAGGTGCAGGTGCCCAAGGACTTGGGCCATCTTTTACTGCTTTCCTACGCCACAGCAGAGAGCTGGATTGGAAGTGCAGCAGCCGGGACTCAAATTGGTGCCCATAGGGGATGTCAGCACTGCAGGTAGTGGTTTTACCTGTTACGCCACAGCGCTGGTACCAGTGATAGATTTTTAAAAAGAGGTAGCCAAGATTCATACATCATAAACTTCAAAAACACCACCTACAGAAACAGAAGAAACCCTAAACGTGTGAAGAAACACACTATGTCCATAAATCAGCAAGCTGAGTATTAAGATGCCAATTCTCCCCGAACCAATCATACTGTCCATAAATCCCAATCAAAATCCCCAGAAGGGCTTTTCAGCAGGTACTGACAAAATGATTCTAGAATGCATATAAAATGCAAAAGGCATAGAAAACTAGAAAATTGTGAAAAAGGACAGAGTTGGAGGACTGAGGCAACCTGGTTTCAAGACTTCTTAGAGACCAATTGTGGTATCAGCAAAACAATGCAGCATTGGTAGAACACAACGCAAAGTCTAGAAAGAGACCAGCAGAGACACAGGCTCAAGCTGGCTTCCAGGGAAGGCATCAAGGGATTTCAGTGGGGGAAAGGATGTCTTTCCGACAGATGTTCCTGCAGGAAATGAATGTTCAAAGCAAAAACGAACCCAGCCTCTTACCAATCACTGTGTAAAGACACACACCCAGAGGTAAAAATGGAACTATGAAACCACAATAAGCCACGAGAGGAATACTTCTGGACCATAAGCTTGGCCAAGGTTTCTTTAAAAATGACACATAAGTTCCAAACTGCAAAGGAAAGCAACAGATGACCTGGAATCCACTGAAGCTGAACCTGTTGCTCTCCAATACCTGGTATCAGAAGAAAAAGGCAGGGCACCAGGCCAGGGGGAAACATGTGGAACACCGACACACAGCCAAGGACCTGTGACTGCAGCTAATGAAACACTCATGGCAAACAGATGCACAAAAAGACACTCAATGCCGTCAGTCATGGAAAACACAGTAAGTCAGAGATACCTACTGACCTCCAGGATGTCTAAAATTAAGTCAGATCATGCCAAGCATTAATGAGAATATGAAGCACCCAGAAATTTCATTCTCTGCTGCTAGGATCTACAACACTTTGGAAAACACACTGCAGCTTCTTAAAGCGTTAACCACACCCCCAGACTGGGAACCGGTCCTCTCACTTCTGGTCACTTACCCAAGCAAGAAACTGAGAGCCCAGACAAGCCTGTGCATACATGTTCACAGTTGTTTGATTTGTAACAGCCTGGAACTGGAGGTTGGTCACCTACCCAGCAGTAGATGAGTGGGTGAGGGAGCTGCTGCCTCTGTGCCATGGATACTCAGCAACAGAAAAGGAGCACTTTGGAAATCTGGGGCAACCCATGGGGTAGGTAGGCAGGGGTCGTGTACAGCAAGCGGTAATGCCTGGGGTTGGCAGCTTCTTTCTTGCCTTCACTGCAGAGACAAGTCCATGCAACCACTTATATTCAACAGCACCATTACATGCTAAGCCACAAGCAATGGAAAATAATGATTTTCAATTATCGTGATGAAAGCATGAAAAGATTTCACAAACTGAGAATAAACCTAACAAAAGATAGGCAATCTCCCTACATTGAAAATTATGACATATGATTTAGTGAAATCAAAGGAGACCTACATACACGGAGGAAAATTCCACATGACAGGAAGACACAATATTGTCAAACTGTCGCTTCTGCGAGTGATGGTCGCAATCACATCCCAAGGCGGCAGCATGTGTTCAGCTGTGAAGATGCTAGTTGGGAAGCCAACATCCCACAGCAGAGTGCCTGGGCTGGAGCACCAGCCTTACCCCACTTAAATTTCCTGTAGATGTGCACCACAGTGGGCAATGGTGATGGCTCAGGCTCAAGTACTTGGGTCCCTGACACCACATGGGACACTGGGATGGAGCTCCTGACTCCTGACTTTGACCTAGCCCAGTTTTAACCCTTGTGGGCTTTGGGGGAGGGATCCACTGGATCTCTCTTTCTCTCTCTGCCTCTAAAATAAATGAAATAAATAAATGATTTTTTTTCAAAGACACAAACAAAACCCCAATGGCTTTTTGGTGGGAATTGAGAAAGAACTGTTAACATTTATATGGAAATGCAAAAGATGTAGTGTAGCCAGAACGATCTTAAAGATTAAGACAAACTTGGTGGAATGATGTCACCAGGCTTCAAGACTTAGTAAAAAAAAATACAGTGGGCAAGATGATGTGGAACTGATACCAGGATAAACAAAGACACCCACAGAGCAAAGCAGAGGAGCCAGAGGAAGAATACGCACCTGTATCTGAACAGCAGTGTCACGGCAGTGCGCCTGAGAAAAGGTGCTTTGCTCCAGAAAGTGCTGCCACAGCAACCACATGTTCACATTTTGAAAAGGAAGAAGATGATCACCCTCTGGCCCACAGTATATGCGAGAGTAAATTCTAGATGGCCAGCAAAACTAAATGTAAAAGGGAAAACAGTGTAACTTTTATAAGAAGACAAAGGAGAAACTGTGTCTGCCTTTGAATAAGCAAAGATTTCTTATTCATTTATGTATTTATTTGAAAGGCAGAGTTACAGAAAAACAGAGAGAGAGAGAAGGAGAGAGAGAGAGAGAGAGAGAGGGAGGAGAGGTCTTCCATCTGCTGGTTCACTCCCCAAATGGTCACAATGACCAGGGCTGGGCCAAGCTAAAGGCAGGAGCCAGGAGCTTCTTCCAGATCTCCCATGTGGGTACAGGGGCCCAAGCACTTGGGCCATCTTTTGCTGCTTTTCCAGATACATCAGCAGGAAGCTAGATTGAAAATGGAGCAGCCAGGACTCCAGCAGGCACTGATATCAGATTCTGGGGTTGCAGGAAGCAGCTTAATCTGCTGTGCCACAACACCAGCCCCACAAGGTTTCTTTAACTGAAAACAAAGACACAAAACTTAAAGGAAAAAAAAATTAACAAAGTCTATTGCATTAAATTAATTAAAACACTGAAAAAGAAAGCCATATAGCAGGAAAAGATATTTACACCTCTTTTATCTTTCAAGAGTGACATCCAGAATTCAGTAAGCATTCCTACAGTAACTAGATTGAAAAACCATGTGATGAGGAAATGGGGCAATAACCTGACACAGCAGTTCACAAAGCGGGACCTCTGACCGTCAGAAGACACATGGAATGAGCTGGACATCGCTGCTTATGGAGAAATGCAAAATGCACACAAAAAATCAACATAATTCTAAGACAGAGCCTGCAGAAGGACTGAAGGCACACAACACCAAGAATAACACCTGGCGAGGATAAGGGACAAAGGGATCTCCAATGCCCAGTGGGCAGAGATGCTGGGTGCAGAGCCACTGGGAAGCTCTAGTAAGATCCATGGCACGAGTAGACCCATGTTGCAGGATCCGGCATGGCTGCATCTCAGCTTGTCCAATGGGACTGCGTGCTCAAATGCAGAATGGCCATTGCAGCACCATTCCTGAGGGCTGCAGTGAGTCAGCCGCCTGCCAGCTGCAGCATCTTCTCACTGCGGAAGTGAGCTAGAAGTGCATGCATGACACTCCACCCAGACAACACGGAGTCAGAGTGCTGGATGCATTCCTAGCCTAGGACCCTGACCACACAAACCTCACACACAGGGAAGAGTGAGGCGCAGCCTCGGGATTCGAAGTAGCAGCTACAGACGGGTAAGGAAGTGGCTGCCGAGAGCTATTCCTGCTCCATTCCAGGGTCTGGGTGCTGGTGATGGCAGATCATTCACCCCCTGAAAATTTGCTCATGATGGAGGTCCTACATCCAAAGCCAAGGTCGACTTATGGCAGAAGGTGCTGTGATAAAAATTGTCAAGGTGCTGGAGAGAGAATTTGGTTAGGGTGGTCGGTCAGGAAGGCCTCCTTAGAGGAAGTGCTCTGCAGCTGAGAGCTGGAGGAAGAAGAGCTTCCCAGGCAGAAGGAATAGCACAGACAAGGCTTTGGGCCTGGACGTGCCTGGAACAGTGATGTGAGAGGAGTTGATGCCGAGTATCCTGCTCCCGTGTCCAGTGAGTTGGAATGTGCAATTGATATGGAAAATTGGCAAATAATCTAAAACCAGAAGCCCTGACTCCCCAGAAATAATGCCACTGGCTGGCAGGCAGTGGTTGTGTCCAGCAAAACTGTCTTGCTTGGTCTTTAGCCATCTTCAGGATTTGCCCCTGCACACCCTGGGCTCTGGCTCTCAGCCTCCTCCCCTCTCCCCCTAGCAAAGCTGAGAGCTGCACCTGCTGCTTTTCAGCACCAACTATTTCAGTACAGAGCAGGGGCTGGCACACCGGGGCCCACAGGGTATTTGGCCTGTTTTTATCCACAAAGTTTTATTTGTTTAAATATCACTCCTTGTGATTCTGCTACAAATATGGGTGTTGAGTTGTTGCCAAGGAAACCATTAGGGCTACAGCACCTAAAATCCAGGGATCTGGCCCTTTCAGGAAAATGTTTGCAGACTGGGTCACCCCAATGCCCTTTACCTCTGTGGCCACTGTTTTCTGTATCCACATCAAAGCCTGATACACCACACCTGTGATGCCTTCCCTCCCACACGCACACAAAACAAAGGGTCCGGAGAAGACCCACACACACACAGCTACACAAAGCTGTCACTCAGCTGAGCAAATCCTGCACTGCAGAACACTGTACACCGGGGCTGTCTCGTCCAATCAGCCACCAGGGATGGGGACCTTACTTCCAACCAAGCAGTGTGTGACCAGCTGCAAGCCCCATCTTATCACTCAGGGGGCTGGGTCACCCAGTGGTAGACACTGACGTGGACTTGGGCCACCTTCCACTGCTTTCCCAGGACACAGCAGAGAGCTGGATCCTAAGAGGAGCAGCCGGGACTAGAACTGGTGCCCATATGGGATGCTGGTGCCTCAGGTGGTGGATTAACCTACTGCACCACAGGGCCAGCCACCAAGACTTATTTTTTCTTATACGAAAGGCAGACTTACAGAGAAGGGAGAGGGGAGATGGAGAAAGAGAGAGAGAGAGAGAATCTTCCATCCCCTAGTTCACTCCACAAAGGGTGGCAACAGCTGGGGCTAGGGCAGGCAAAAGCCAGGAGCCAGGAGCTTCTTCTGAGTCTCCTGCCAGAAGGGTACTCAAGGTCTTGGGCCATCATCTGCTGCCTCCAAGGTGTGTTAGGAGGGACCTGGGTCAGAAGTGGGCAGCCAGGACTTGAACCAGTGCTCATATGGGATGCCAGCCACTGGCTTTAAATTCTGTGTTCTTCCCACTACGTCTTATGAAACTATTAGTGTGTGTTATGACACTGTGTCAAAGGCAAACCACGGGCCATCTGCTCTGCTGACCTGCGTGAGTGGGCCAGGGTCACCCTCACAGACATAGGGACACATGCTGCTGGGTGCTCACTGGGTGTCAGACACTGTCCCAAGCATTCAGCATGGATAATATGCAAGGCACCCTGAAGAAGGTGCTACTACCATCCCTATTTCAGAGGTTTGAAGGCAGACTCCCACACGGATCTTATGACCACTGCACATGACTCACTCCCACCCCAGGGAGGAGAGAGGTGGACTCCAAGCAAGCAATTACTGTTTCTGTCTGTCTGTCTGTCTGTCTGTTTTCCTGGCAGCAGGGACCTGCATAGTGCAGTCCAAGGAGCCCTGTCACTGCCTCCCGAGGCCCATATGGATCAGGGCACACAGATGCCTTTACCCAAGGCAGGAACAGGCCTGGCAAGCAGGCTCTGCAGCAGGGTCCCAGTGTGAGGAGGGATGAGGGGACCATCACTAACCAACTGTGGGACCCTTTTGTCTGCCCACTGGCTCTGTCTGTGGATTCCTCCCATGGTGCCAGAGGGCTCAGGGGCCTGAAGAAGTCAGCCCCCCAACACTGCAAGAGTAGATCCCCCAACTCTTCTGCTGGCCTGTTTCCTGCCCTCTGTGGAACTCACTACTCAGCTAAAAAGACCCCATGGGGGAGGAACAATCTCTTCAAGCCAAGGTCTCAGACAAACAGAACACCCATGGGCAAAAGGTGAAGCCAGGACATCATCAGACGCCATCCACAAAAACTAACTCAAAAAAGTGCATTGCAGACCAAACCCAATAGCGGGTACAGAAAGGTCTTGGGGTAGAAAACATGACAGAAGATTCCGGTCCTGCTAATAGTTTCCCAGATCTGACACCCAAAGCACCGGCAGCCAAGCAAAAGCAGAGTGAGACCACGTCAAATACCAGAATTCCTGCACTGCAAAGCAACAATCAACAAAATGAAAAGGCAATCTGTGGAGTGGGCAGACCCATTTGCAAACTCTCTGCTGAGGGGTTGCTGCCAAATAAATACAGGAAACCCCTACAGCAGAATAAAAAACAAATGCACCCCATCTAGGATGAGCAAAGGAGCTGAATGGGCAGCTCTCCAGAGGAGACCAACGCACAGCCAACAGGTGCAGGTAGATCACCTGCATCACCAACCCTCAGGTAGAAGCCCACCAGAACCACACAGAGACTTCGCCTCACACCAGTTAAGACAGCCGTCATCACAAGATGCATAAAACACACATGTGGTGCATGGCCATCATAGAAGCCAGCAGGGAAGTCCCTCCAAAATTTAAACCTAGAACTACCATATGATCCAGCAACCCCACTCTGGGGTATATTCTGCAAAGGAATTGAAACCAGGATCTCAAAAAAGATACCGCACTCCCGTGTTTGTAGCAGCATTGCCCAAATGTCCCCCGACCTCAGCTGCCTGCATCGTGGAGTACTATGCAGTCTGAAAAAGTAAGGGAACCCTGGCATTGGTGAATACATGGACAGCTCCCGGGGATGCTGTGCTAATGGGAACAGCCAGGTGCACCTGCTGCATGAAGAGACCGCACAGATGAGGACTCTAACCACGTCAGGGAAGCAGACAGGAAGAGCAGTGCTAGGGCAAGCAGGGGTGGCCCACAGGCATGTTTCAGTCACGCAAAGTGCCTAAGTCCTGGAGCTCCATGCCTGTGGTTACAACCCGGGTTGTATGCCGGGAATTCACTAGGAGGGGAGAGCTCTGGTTAGGTTTTCATGTTGACAATAAAGAAGGTGGGAGGAAACTAGCAGACCACAGCAGCTATAGGCTCAGACTGTGCAGCTGATGCACCTGGGATTAGGGCAGTCTAAAGCCCTCATCTACAGCACTGGCCTGGGCATAGGCATCATTAGGATTTAACCAGGGTCAGATTTCACCAGCCTTGCCCTGAGTTCCAAGACCTGGTCCAGAGCCCACATTCCTGCCCAATCCCCAGTGGCTGCACTGTTCCTCCTGTTGTCAGTTCATGAGTGGGGGAGGGCTGGTGAAGGCAGACCATCATGCCCCAGGCTGACACTACAGCAAGTGGCACCTGGGTGTCACAGTCACCAGCCCTGAGGGTATGGGGGTGCACACCAGGTGCACAGGAGGCCGGCGCACCACAGGGCAGAGCTCTACTGGACACTGGGCTACATCTAGAAGCTGTATCTGTGAACACGGCCCAGGGGTGGCACCTCAGGGCCTTACCTGGAGCTGGGTCTCACCTGAGCTTCACCAAGGCAGAGTTCTGTGCAGTCAGCCTGAGTGCCTGGAGGAGGGTGGAGTGTCCTGGGAGCCAGCAGCAGGGACCCGTGTGGCACCGGCTTTGACTATGGTGGGTCCAGTCATGGGTTTAAGTCCAGGGTCACGGCTTTGTGCCTGGGGTCTCTCGCAGGCCGGAGGTGCCTCAGCACTGGAAGCTGGGTGGGGAGCAGACAGGTCGGGGACCCGTCCCTTCCAGACTTCTTCTTACACAAACACCTGGTGCTGAGGCCTGTCAGTTGGCTCCCTGAGATCTCTGCCGTGGCCTGTCTGCTCGTGGGCTCTTGGGAAGCTGGCCTGGTGGTGCACACAGCTGTGCAGACCACAGCCTGTGAGGTGAGCCCACCAGTGCATGCATGCCGCAGCCTCTTCCCCCAATGCCATCTTTCTTCAGTGTCTGTGTCATGCACCTGAAGCAGGTGGATGTATGATAATTCCATATAACCTAAAACAGATAAAGGACATATTAGGAAATACTCCAGAGGTGTAAGGGTATGGTAAAGAAACAAACAAACAATCAAACAAAAACCCTAAGTGATACATTTGGCAATGTTTGGGAAACGCCTGTTTAGATCTGCAGTTCTCAGAATCCTGGGAAGTGAAGGCTGTTTTCTCCCCTCTTACACAGGATACTGCCTGTAAGAGGTAGACGATCCATCCGAGAGCAAAGTCTGCTTTCAACGTATTTTTACTTTCAACTGACACATGACAGCTATGTGACCCTTCAACACCTGCACACAGGTGTCATGATTACAGTAATGGCAGATTTGTCCCCTGAGATCTTGGCACATTTGTCCCCTGAGACCCTGGTCATGTCTCCATGTCGGAAACATTCAAAATCCTCTCCATCAGCTCTTCTGCAAAACCCAATCATTGCCAACACAGCTGAGTGCTGTGAAAACATCAGAGGCCATCCTCTCTGCATTAGCCCTCACTCAGGCCCCACCCAGAGCCTTTCCAGGGTCTGCCCATGCCCTACCCAGGATCTGCCCAGGCTCTGCCCAGGCCCTGTCCAGGCTCTTAACAACTGCTTCTTTTGAGGCCATCTTTTCAGCTTTCCCATGTAAGTGAGGACGTGTGGTATTTGTCTTCCTATGCCAGAGAAGTAGGTCTTACGAATGAGTCAAATTCTCCTTTTTAACTAAAAAAAATTTTGAAAGGCAGAGCCAGAGAGAGAGAAACAGAGAGAAAGATCTTCCACCTACAGGGTCACTCCTCAAATGCCCACAACAGCCAGGACTGAAACCAGGAGCCGGGAACTCCATCCGGGTCTCCCATGGGAGCAGCACCCAAGTGCTTGAGCCATCACCTGCTGTTTCCCAAGGTGTGCATGTGCAGGAAGCTGGAAACAGAAGTGGGGTCAGGACCTGAGCCCAGATATTTCAACAGGGGATGTGGGAGCCCATGTGGTATCTTAACCACTGTCCCACTGTCCCCTCTGTGCCAGTCGAGCTCTGAGCCAGAACTCAGCTAAGCTGCTCCTTCACCCTTGACCCACAGACACCAGAAGCTAATGCACATTTGTTGGTTTAGCTATTAAGTTTTGGGGTGATTTGGCACACAGCAGGCTAGTTCCTGCCAATGCAGTGTGACTGGAGTCTGAACCACTTCCAGGGCCCAGAGGCTAAGCTCCAGTCTCTCCCCCTTCCCAAGGTGTGGAAGAGGTACTTGCACACTCATGGTCACAGCAGCATTATTTTCAGGAACAGGAAGATGGGTGCCACACAAGAGTCCATCGATGGACTAGTGGAGAAACACAGCGTGGTCCACCCATGCAAGGGATGGAGCTTACAGAGGGCAGAGATGCTGACAGCCTGGGGAACCTGGAGAAAGAACACTGTGCAGGGGAGGCAAGATGGTCACAGAGCAACCAATGCCAGATGGCTCCACTTGTATGAGGTGCAAAGAGCAGACAGATGTGTGGACAGCCAAGAGAACTGTGGCTGCCAGGGCCCGCAGGGGCAGGGAGGATGGAGGGTTGGTGTTTCACTGGAGTGCAGCTTCCACTCGGGAGGACAGGTAAGTGCTGGAGGAGGATGGCAGTGCTGAGTTCACAACCATGTGAACTTAATGCCTCCAAATCATATAGCTGGGTGAGGTTAAAGCTATGTTGTGTGTATCTTAGCACACACGCATACACACACACAAAGCTCACTCCTCTCCACCCAGCCAAGCTGCCACTGAGAGCTGAGTCAAATCAGTCGCCTCCTTGTGGGGCAGAGCCTCGCTGTGAACCAAAGGAGCAAAACACCTGTTTGGCATCGAGGCCCAGCAGTAAGGAACCAGTGCCCAAAAAATGGGTAGTGCAGTTTATTTCTCTTGCAAGCTATCTGCTGTCCCAGTGACTCTGGTCTGCACAGTCATCCAGGGAGCCAGGCTCCTCTCTTGCACTCTGCCATCCTTGGGGTGATTCCCTCATCCTTGTGCCCCAAGATGCCTTGGAACCACATCCAGGCTAAGCGGTAGAGCAGAGAGATGAGGGAAGAAGAGGGAAGCAGAGGCACACTTTCTCCCTCTAGGACTTCATGTTGGGTCTCTGTCCTGGAAGTGCCTGGTGGGCATATTATCAGTCCCCTGCAACCTCGGCAGGATTCCAGCTGTCTTCTGTCATTCCAAGCAACCCCAGGGATTCCCAACTGAGCTCTTGGCAGCCCCATGTGTGACAGACCACAGCACGGGGAGCCCCTAGGTTCCTTCCCTTCAAGAAAGTCCATCTGTCAAACATGTGCACAAAGTTTAGCACAGGTGAGAATAAGCCTCAGCTGTGTTAAGGCACTGAGCCTGCAGGTACTGTCTGTTACAGCTGCCAGTAGTACCTTAACACAGTCTTATACCTGGAACTTGGGAAGCCAGATGACACAAGAAGGGTGAATGACCGGGCATGGGAAAGATGGCTTTGGTGCCAACAGACTCCAGTTCAAAGTTTCTAAACCCATCCACAACCACGTGGACTCTTCCAACTCTTGCAGGCTTGGTTTATTTAAATAGAAACTGGAGATCATGGGATTACAAGGCACTCTGTTTGCAGGGTGGACTCAGCAAGGGAGTCCACAAGAGAAAGATCTGCTTGGGACAGTGACAGACCTGTACATTTGCTGTTCTCCAAGGAGGAGAACAGATGGGCAGTTAGAAGTGGGCACAGCATATCAGAACATATAGCTTGAGGGGAAGCAAATGGCCCACACCAGAGGTGTCCAGTCTCTGAGTCATGGCTAAATGTCGAGTCCATCAAATCTGGACTTGGCACTGTCACAGATGAATGCCCAGTTGTCATCAGAGTTGGACTTGGTGCTGCCACGGATGAATGCCCAGTGGCCATGAGACCTGGATTCTGCAGTGGCATGGCTGAATGCCCAGAATTCATCAGACCTGGACTTGGCACTGTCTTCCATCTAACACCTGATCCAGCCAGAACCTTAGTTAATTGGCATCTGGGTTCTCAAGTGGTGTTTGCATGAACTCGCCTTGCTTCCAATTCAGCTGTCCACTGACGCATCCGGGAGGGTAGTAGATAATGATCTGAGTGCTTGGGCCCTGCCACCAATGTGGGAGATCTAGATGGAGTTCTGGGCTCCTAGCTTGGCCTGGCCCAGGCTTGGCTGCTGCAGTCATTTGGGGAGTGAACCAGCAGATGGAAGCCCTCTCTCTGTGCCTCTCCCTCTCTCACTCTGCTTTTCAAATAAATAAATAAATCTTAAAAAAGAAATAAAGAGAAAGAAGAAGAGACCAGCACTGCATGTGCATAAGAAAAGACCAAGACACAGCAAGAAGATGGCCTTTTGGAAAGCAAGGAGAGGCCTTGGTAGAAACCAGCCCTGCCAGTGCTCTGATCCTGGACCTGCAGTCTCCGGAAATGTGAGAAAATAAATCTGCAGCTTGAGGCCATCTGTGGCAGGCTCAGTGCATCCTCCTGTGACTCAGGTGACATTTTCCATCAGTGGACACAGACCTGGCACCACTGCAGGACAGGGCAGTGCATTGAGATCTGAGCCGGTCACTCAGGAGTGAGGTGACACACACATGCCTGCTGTTTGCTGCACAACTCACAGAAGTGCTGCTGCTGCTCCACATGCTGTCCTCTTCTCTGCCTGGCCTCTTGGGCGTGAGCACCTTTGACCCTGCTGTGGGCACCAATGTCATCACCAGACCCTCCTGCATGGCTGTCCCCACACTTCTCTATACCTACACTGGCAGTCAGGATTCAATGAGGGGTCTGATGCTGTGGCGCAGGCAATTAAAGCCCAGCATCCCATATTGCCTAATTCATAGATTAGATTTTATCGTAGGTAACGGATGACAGGAACTAGAGGGCTGGGCACCCGCAGCTTCATTTGCCTGCTGGGGGTCTCAGTGGAGAGCCCTCTTGGATAAGAAGGACCACGCACAGCTCCAGGACACTGCACACCAGGGCCACGGGATGACAATGACTCCTCTGGGGTGGTGGAGTGTGAGAACTCCCTGCACACAAGCCCAGAGACCCCTGGAGTCCAGCAGCACAAGTCACCTGGCAGAGCCTTTCCCACAGGGCCAGCGCACATGTCTGTGACACGCCACTGGCTCTGGGCATCAGGCCAGGACGTGGGGAAGACCAGACTTAACACAGGGAGACGCAGAATGTAAGGTACCATGTCGTCCCACACACTGGGGCTGCCCATTTGGAGAGGACAGCAGCTCAGAGGCCCATGTCTGGGAGTCAGAGGAAGCAGTGGCAGGCCCCAGGTGAGGCCTCTGCTTCCAGGTGGGCAGCCTGGACAGCGGTATCAAGTTCTGCACACATGTCCCTCAGACAGGAAGAAGACGTCAACTTCCTCCTCTGTCCACTCCTTTCCTACCCACAGCAAGCATGCAAAGACAAGGCCTTATAGGTAAATCTATGGGAAGGACCTGAAGCCAGAGCCTGCAGCAGGGATGCAGAGCCTAAGTCAGGAACCCGGGCCGAATTCTGGCTCTGCTGTGTGATATTGGACAGGCTGCTCAGCCTCTCTGAGTTTATAGACAGCAGTTTGCCTCCCCCATGGTTTGCACAGTGCTCTGAGCACAGCCTGCCATCCGTGCATCAGTCAGCCCTGGCTGTGGAACAACCGTGAGTACGTGGCTCGCTCCTGAAACTGTGGCTTGGCCAGTGCAGCCCTGCTCCGGGCCATGGGCCTGAGGCTCTGCCACAGTGGCTCTGCTCCACATTCGAGTCTGAGGTTCAGCTGGGGCTGCCCTTTCTTCTCTCCTTCAGGGGCCCAGGCTGGGAGGGCAGCAGCATGATGAGATGACATCAGCAGACAAGAAGACAAGCTCTATGCAAGCACGTTTCAAACCTCCACTCGGCCAGAGTTAGTCACACGGGAAAACCTGGAGTCCATGGCTGGGTAGGTGCACTCTGCCTGCTGCGAGGCCATAACAAACGTGAGGCTGTGGAACAGGATTATGAAGGACCGCAGAGTCAGTACCAGGAATTCAGACTCCTATCTTGCACAAGAATCACTGACCCCTTGTGCTTATTAATGCAAACATCTCAGTGGAAAACCAGGGAATTCTTGCAGTATTCTCTCTCTCTCTCTCTCTCTCTCTCTCTCTCTCTCTCTGTACTCTCTCTCTTCCTCATGCTCACTCTCTCTCACTTTCTCTTTGAAAAGAGATGACTGAGCAGACTGGCATTGTGGCACAGTGGGAAAAGCTGCCACCTGTGATGCTGGTATCCCCTGTGGCCACTGGTTTCAGCCCTGGCTGCTCCTCTTCCAACCCAGCTCCCTGCTCAGGGCCTGGGAAAGCAGCCAAAGATGGCCCAAATGCTTGAGGCCCTGCAACCCATGTGGGAGACCTGGATGGAGTTCCTGGCTTCTGGTTTTGGCCTGGGTAGCCATTTAGGAGAGAACCAATGGGTGGAAGATGTCTCTCTTAAACTATGCCTTTCAAATAAATAAACAAATCTTATGTCTTATTTGACTAACAGAGGAAGAACATCTATTAGAGAGAGAGAGAGAGAGAGAGAGAGAGAGAGAGAGAAAGGGAAGGGGAATGCCTGAGGTGGAAGTCAGCAGCTGGAGGGCTCGGGAGCCTGACTCACTGCCAGGACAGGCCGTGCCCCCTTCAACTGCCACCTGGCCCTCCCAGTAAGGTTGGAGCCCAGCACCAGCAGCAAGGGCACTAAGGGAAGCATTGCTTCTGCAGATGACAGGCCAGGTAGTTCTGAATCTACCGCATGCAGGTTGCAAGGTGAGTCCTTCCTCCTGTGCCCATTGGCGAGCAGCCCAGGAGTTGAGAGGGTGGGAAATTGCTGCAGAATTTGGCAAGATCCTGGGCATCCAACAAGGCTTCAGAGATGAAGCCATGGCTGAGAAGCAAAGGGGAGCCTTAGAGGAGGGAAGGTGACCAGCACAAGATATGCTGGTGACTCCCAAAACAGACTTTATGACGTTAGGTCCAGGGCAGGAATGTTGGCCCCTGTGCTGTACATGCTCTGCCAAGGCAATAAATTAATGCAGGATAATTTTTTTTGGTGGTGGTGGTAGGCTGTCTTTTTCTTTTTCAGATATATTTATTTATTTGAAAGGCAGAGTTACAGAGAGAGAAGGAGAGACAGAGAGATCTTCCATCTGCTAGTTCACTCTCCAGGTTCAATAGCCAGGGATGGGCTAGGCTGAAGACAGGAGCCAGGAGCTTCTTCTGGGCCTCCCAAGTGGGTACATGGGCCCAAGCAGCTGGGTCACCTTGCATTGCTTTTCCCAGGTGCATTAGCAGGGACCTGGATCAGAAGTGGAGCTACGGCGACATGAACTGGTGCTCAAGTGTGATGCTGGCATCACAGGCAGTGGCTTTACCTGCTATGACACAATGCTGGTCCCCAGGCTAATTTTTAAATTGATAATTCTGTATGGATTGTGAATTATGTTCTAAATATCTGAATGGCCCTTGAAACAAAAATGTTCCCACGCCTGCTCTAGAGTTAAGTAATGAGGCTGAGGCTTGGTGAAGGTGGACAAGGCTTGCTCATCCATGTGCAGGTGCAGGGGGCCTCTACCTCTGTCTGAACTGTCTGGTGGGAGCCTCAGCAGGGTCATGTCTGCTCTGTGCATATTTTGTTTTCCTCATGGCCCAGCAGACTGACCTGGGAGCATCCTTCTCAGGCCAAGGGTTGCAATGAGCACCCCATCAGGCCTGCCTCATTGGAGTGGCCAGGACAAGTCACCTGGCTGAACCTGGTTGTGTGGAGGTCCCTGCTGAGTCATCTGGGAAGGGCAAAGTCTTGGGACTGGGCCAGTGTTGTGGCACAGCTGGCATCCCATAGGAGGCCTATTCAAGTCCAGGCTATTTCCCTTCCAATGTAGCTCCCTGCCTTGGAAAGTTCCAGAGGATAGCCCAAGGATTTGGACCCCTGAACCCACATTGGTGGCCTGTCACCCACACCAGCTCCTAGGTCAAGGGGGGCATGACTTGTCAGTGTCACTCAAGTGTCACTTAGCCCCATCCTTCTCTGCCTCCCACATCTAAGACACCAGCACATCTTGCTAGGACTGTGGCTGCTGTCTCCTCACCACTCCCACCCTCACCCCCATCTGTAACCCTGTTCCTGCTCATGTCACCTTCTGCTAAAATCCCCTCCCTGTCAGGCATCCTGTCAGCTCCTTGCTCGGGCAGCCCTCCCATCCAGACCTCCCCAATGAGGTCAGAATCCTTGAGAAGCTCCCCCAGCACAGGGGCTTTGCCAGGCTGCATCTCCCGCCATCTCTAACTCATCATCACACGACCGCTTGCTCCATGCCCACCTCCTGCACTGCCCTGCAGTGGTGGTCTGCACACCAGCTGGGTAGTATGGTGTTCACCAGTGGTGTTGGTAGATCCCAGGGCTGTAAATGCAACTTCCAGAGCAGAGTTCATGGTACCAGCACACGCGGCTCACAGAAGTCACTGAAGAGGTAATAATTCCCTCTTGGGAGCTAGTGTGAGCTGGTTCTGGCATTGCCCCAGGCAAGCTGGGCACCAGGAACTGCTCCCTAGTGACCAATATCTATGCTGGAAAATAATTCAAGAGCCAGAAGTATCTGATGAGTGAAGGAGCAAAGCTGATGTTTAAATGGGCAACTGCTCTTTCCAGAAGGTGAAAGACCCCAAGAAAGTAAGCCGGGACTCAAGACATGGCCATTCACTGGACACTTCATCTGTAGTGTTGACCAACACATCTGTATCATGCACAGATCCAGCGCTTTACAAATGCTAATCCACTTAACTCTCCCAAGAAGTAGGCAGATGCTATTAGCGTCAGCAAATACTTAGACCGGAACAATTGAAGAGGGGCCAACCCCCCACCCCCACCCAGCAGTGGATCGGTGAAGCTGAGGCCCCTGCTTTCTGCCAGGACCCACCCAGGACCACCTGCTCTGCAGCTTAGCAGATAAAATGGGAGCTCGGCAGCTGAGAAGTCTAGTTTCCAGTTACGTGTGCCGAGAACGTGAAGGCATGCAACTCCTAGGTGTCAAATCACAAACGTCAGTCATGAGCATCACATCCCCTCATCCCTTAGGGCTGAGCCCTGCACCAGGAAGACAGGGAGCCTTGTGCTTTACTCTCCCTGCCTTTGTCTCCCCAAACCATAAATCATTACTTTATCAGAACAAAGGAACCATGGCAGGCCCGGCAGGTGCTGGTGACGCTGTCATGCCCCTTTTTCAGATAAGGAAACTGAGACTCAGAGATATGAGGTGATTTGTGAAGCTGGCTGAGCCTGCCAGTGTGACTGTATGTGACCTGGAGTGAGTCACATGTACCACCTGTGTCCCAGCCCCAGCACAAGCACCCACAGACACTGGCGTGGGCTCTTGAGGCTACTGCACCTCCCACAAAGAAAGGATGACATGGGAAGGCCCCGAGACAAGGTGCAGCATTAGTGGAGAGGACACAGGCTCTTCCAGGTCAGGACAGAGTGAGAAGATGCAGGGTTTTTTTCTTATTATTATTATTTGAGAGGTAGAGTTGTAGATAGTGAGAGAGACAGAGAGAAAGGTCTTCCTTCCATTGGTTCACCCCCTAAATGGCTGCTACCGCTGATGCACTGGGCTGATCTGAAGCCAGGAGCCAGGTGCTTCTTCCTGGTCTCCCATGCAGGTGCAGGGGCCCAGGCATTTGGGCTATCCTCCATTGCCTTCCCAGGCCACAGCTGGACTGGAAGAGGAGCAACCAGGACTAGAACCTGGCACCCATATGGGATGCTGGCACTGCACGTGGAGGATTAACCAAGTGAGCCACGGTGCTGGACCCCAATGTAGGCTTTTCAACAGCCCTTAAATAAGCCAGAGGAAAGGCCCTAAATACAGGTTTACTGAATTCAGATCAGAGCAGGGTGACCTGTCTGACTTCATACAGAAGAGGAAGAGACCATGGCATCGGTTTCCCTACAACACTTTCCCTGGTGTGGAGCCTCACACTACCTCCATGATGACTCCAAAATGCTCACTTGAAGGCAATGGCTCACTTAGAGAAATCGGGAGCTGCACCCAAGGCCACAGTGCTACCCAGCGGCAGGACAAAGCCTGCTCCCATGCCAGCTGGGGCCGGCCAGGTGCCCTCACACTGCCTCAGTCACCCTTCTCATGCAGTCTCATAGAATTCCTGCTGCTCAGAGAGGTCAGTGCCTGGAGGTCAGCATGCTGAGCCCCAGTGGGAAGTGTAATTGTGATCAGATCGCACGCAGTCTTACACGGGTTTGGGCATGATGGCCATTACAGCAACAGCAAAGTTCAGAAACCTCACTCTAACTTTGGATGGGGCTATCACCGAATGGCTGGCTTCTAGCTGCTGCAGACCTACTGTGTGCCTACTGCAGGCCTACTGTGTGCAGGGACCATCAAGAATGAAGGTGAATTCTCTTTACCACCACTCTCTATGCAGCACTGAGGATCACCGGGAAGATGATAATAGCAGTGTTTTAGCATAGGAGAAAAACATCAACTTAGAAGGAATGGCTGGGACAGATGGATTGTTGGTGGGGGAGGGTTACTGTTGTGGTCAGCAGTTTGGTTCTCCTCTTCACAGAAAGGTGAACCAAGGAAAACTTTGATGCCACTCTATGATGTCCCACCCCCTTCCCTGTGAGCATCACGACAAAGTGACAGGTGTTCACAGAGCACCTGCTGAGGCTTGGAAGATAGGCACCCCAGTGCACAGGTGAGTGGATTGAGGCCACAGATGTGAAGCCATGTCTGAATGAATTCCAGTTACCCCACCCTCCACAAGCTGCAGGATCAGCCTGGGCAGCAAGTGGGGACAGAGGCTTTGGGGCCACCGCCTTTATCTGGCTGCTTCAAGGCAAGAGGATGGCCAAGCTTACATGCTAAATGGAGAGGCAGAGGAGCAGGGGGCAGACAGCTGCTTAGGCTCCAGGACAGGGGAGTTCCAAGCAGGAAAGGAGGCACTAGGGGTGCAGAGTTACTGGAGGTCGGATAGGGTGGGGGTGGAAAGAGACAGCAGGGTTTGACAAGTTAAGAGGTTTCCCAGCCCTCACCAACAGCATTTCCAGAGGAGTGGAGGGGGTGGGCGTAAGATTGCTGTGGGCTGAGGATTGAGTGGGAGGTGGAGACAGGGCCAGCAGCGAGTCAATTTACTCTTTCAAGAAACATGCCCACAAGGGGGAATGGTGGTGGTGGGGGAAACTTGAACACTTATGAGCTAGTGTGCAAGGGGGCCTGAAGGCAGGCAGGGGTCTCTCTCTGAAGGCACCCAGCGAGGGCCCCGGGGACAGAGGGAGGACTCCCCCGGCTCGTGTGCTCTTGGTCTGTGTCACAACAGAGACAGCTGTCAGCAGCTCTGACAGTGCCACCACTTTCTTCTCTGCTGCCCTCTCTACGTGCACAGATTTACCGAGCACGTCCTAAGTGCCGCGGCTGAAGCATGAGTACAGTATCCTTACAGCTCAGCGGCAGGAGAAACATAAATACAGGTCACACACTGCACGGTGACACCCATGCAGTACTGGACAGGTACTTGAGTAACGTTTCCCGTCCTCAAGCCCCTCCTGCAAAGACCAAAACGCATGGGAAAGACACCAATGGTGTTCCCTTTGGCAGGCCGGGAAACGGGCTCAGAGAGTTCAGTCGTGCCTGTGAGATTGCGGGTAGGTGCACCTGTCCCCAGAAGCTGTTCCGACTCGCTGTTTAGGAACCCAGCTGCCCCAGCCTGCAATGTTTCACAGTCAGAGCCATATCATCACCTGGGAACCCACCCCCCACCGACCAGCCCCGCAAGTGTTTGCGATCTAGGGTCTGGCCTATGCCCTATGCCTGAACCGGCGCTTCCAATCTCGTCCTAAGAGGCCGGTGAGTAAGAGACCGGGAAGGGTGGGCGCTCTCCTGGAAGAGCCGGGCTGAGGCATCGTGGGCGCCCCACGGGTCTGGCCGCCGCGCCGCGTCCCCAGTCCTGTCTCCGTGAGGGCCCGGCCCGGTCCGGTCCCCAGCTCCACCCCTGCCTCCTCCGCCTGCCCGCTCGCGCCTCCTGAAAAGCCAGCCAGCCGGGATCCGCGGCGCAGAGCCGGGCCGGCGCCAGAGGCAGCCAGCGCGGCCATGACTGCGGAGAAGACGCTGCCCCTGGGCAATGGCAAGGCTGCCAAGGAGGCGCGGGAGTCGTCTGCGCTGGCCAGCGGTGACGCGGCATCTGCGCGTGACCCGCGGGACAAGGCGGTTCAAGAGCGCCGCCACTGGAACAACAAGGTGGAGTTCGTGCTGAACGCAGCAGAGGAGATCATGGGGCCTGGCAATGTATGGCTCTTCCCTTACCTGTGCTACAAGAACGGAGGTGGTGAGGCTACAGTGACGCTCGGTGGGTGGGGCCATTGAGGGCGGGGAGCAAGGGGGACACGCACAAGCCCCCTGCCGCGTGTGCGTGACGCGGGACGGTTGCCCAGGACCTTGAGCCCTGGCCACCTGTATCTGGGCGTGCCCCTGGGCCTGGCCCACCTGTTCCAGCACGCGTGCGAACCGGCCTCTTGGCGTCCAAGCTTGCCATCCGCCGGGCGCACGACATGTTCTGTGTGGAGCTCGTGGTGCGGACGGAGACTGGGACAAGGAGCCCCAGCGCTTTAGGGTCTGTCTCTCAGGGGACGACCCCTGGGCAAGGGACGCTGTCCCCTGTGTGTTGGTGCAGACTTCGGGTGCTTCCCGAGTGGCAGGTGTTGCGAGGAGCAGCTAGCTCGCAGGGCCTGCTCGCAGCCAGCCTTGTGCGCAGCAGCCGGCCCCTTCGGTGGGTCAGGAAAACGAGGGTCGGAGAAGTCAAAGGGGACACCGAGGCCTGGGGCGCCTTCCTGCCCTCCCCAGGGTTGGCCCTGCTGAGAAGACACTTCCCAGGCCTTGGCGCTTGAGGTCTCCCCTGTGGAGGAATTGGCGCCTAGCAGTTACTTATCTTGGCCCCGGGTGACCCACCCAGTAGCAGCGGCACCCATTTGATGTGGACGCGATGTGTGGAGGCTGCAGGACTGGGGGGTAAGGAGGAGGGAGCAGGACTGCGAGGGGAGCCCTGTGGTGGCTGCACCTCAGTTGGCGCCAGATGCTTCCGGGTATATGCAGGGGCTTCGGCCCCAAGGACACCCCACCCCGCCAGGGGCAGTGCACAAGGTCAGCAGGGCAGTCCGGCGGGTCCACATGCTATGACGCACCTTGAAGTGGTCTACCTCCTGTAGAAGCAAGCTACTTCCTTTGCCCAATGCCACTATACTGTGGCAGTAAATTACATGGAAAATTTCACTTACACTGAGACATAAATGGACTCTTGACCTTAGAACTCACTAACTCCCTTGGAGAGCCCAGAACACAAGCTCCTCTTTTCCTCTTACTTGTTTCAAACTCCAAATGTCTCTATATGTCCTCCACCAACTTTGCTACCCTCTGGGCTGAAAGTGGGAACTACTGGTCTTTCCTCAGTGTCTAGGTACCCTCCATGTCACTTTCCCCTGAGCAGACATCATTTTGATCTGCCTTTCTTTATTGTGATGCCAGTTGGGCTGTTGAAGTCCAATATCATCCCACCAGACAATTGGCAATATTGCTGCCAATCACCCCAAGAACCCCTTGTACCCAGACTTCCTTCTGAAGGCTCCTTTCTACCATGAGCATGAAAGAACAGGTTCTCCAAGGATCATTCGATTGGCAGTAACTGATGTTCATTTAATAAATCTCACAAATGTGAATTTAGTCAGAGGTATAGGAACTGTATTGAGGAACTGAAGAGCTGTGGTCAGGAAGTGTAGGTATAGGCCAAGGGAACAGAGGTGGTTGGATGAGCTCTTGACCTTCTCTATCCCCATGACCCTCAGGACTGTGTAGTTTCCACCTCTGTACCTCTGGCCTTCACATACTTTAGTTTTACCCCCCTCATTCCCATTGACTTCAAATGTTCAAATATGGATACACCAGCCCCAGTGTCATAAGTCAGCTGACCCATGGCTCAGGTCCCAAATTCTTCCAGAAGAGACCAGTGGAAAGAAGATGCAGTGCACAGATCAAGGAATTGAAACACATGAGTGCCAAGGAAGAGGTGGGGGTAACATGAAGCCCACACAGGAGGGAAGATGGTGGCCAGGGTCTCTGAACCCAGAATACCTTGTAGGCTCTACCAAGACATTCTTTCCTCCCATAAGGACTTGGTTTTCCCAGTGACAGAAATAAGATGCTTGGGCAACATCTCCACAGGCCATCCTGGCTCCAAAAATTCTTACTCTGACCATGACTCCAGAACACCAGGCCTGGGAGCCAGAGACTGATACTTCATGGATATGGTGTCCATTAGTCCTCAATATCCTCAGGAAGCCTTGCACACAGGAGTCTTGTTGCAGACTGACATAGCTTCTCTACAGACCCTGAGGAAATCTCCAGTACCTGTATTTGAGTTACCCTAACATATGAAACCACAATAACACTTTTATACAAGGATACTCATTATTTCCAAACACATGTTGAGAATTGATTATTGTGCCTGCCCAACTTGGTTGATCTTTATCAGTGGTCCTCTCAGGACATTGTCTCCTGGGTGTGCAGTCAGAAAAATCATCTGAAGTAACAAAGGTCCAGGCACAGGAAAACAAATGTTTCCAGGGGTTGTTCTCAGAATAATGCAATGAGGAACAAAGGAGGGAAACATCTGAAACTGTGAGAGGCTCCTTGTTTCCACTTGTGTTTTTTCTGCACATAGTCTGAGGTTGGAAGAATAGGCATCTCCAGCTGGCCAGGGCTTAATGACAAGTCACTTATTCTCCTGGCCTGTTTGCCCAATGATGAAATCAGGAAGATCCCAGGACCACCCAAGCTCTGCAGAGTGTTCCATAAGCCACAACCTCAGGGGGCTAAAGATTGACATGTAGGGTGATGTATTTAAGGTCTTGAAAGAAAAAATCTTCCAACCAAGAATGATTTGTCCAGAAAAGCTTTCTTTTCAAAGTGAGGGAACAATATAGTATTTCCAGACAAGCAAAATCTGAGAGAACATCTCACCACCAATCCAACTTTACAGGTTATACTGTAATCCTGAAGGAAGTCCTACATTAGAAGTAACAATATTGAAAGCACACAGTGGTACAAACTTCAATAACAGAGGTGATAGAATCAGTAACCAATGAAGAAAATGATGGGAGTTAGCTTTTATCTATCAACATTAATTTTGAGTGTAAGTAAAATAATTTCAGTAGTCAAAAGATACAGGTTGAGGCCGGCGCCGTGGCTCAACAGGCTAATCCTCCGCCTTGCGGCGCCGGCACACCGGGTTCTAGTCCCGGTTGGGGCACCGATCCTGTCCCGGTTGCCCCTCTTCCAGGCCAGCTCTCTGCTGTGGCCAGGGAGTGCAGTGGAGGATGGCCCAAGTCCTTGGGCCCTGCACCCCATGGGAGACCAGGAGAAGCACCTGGCTCCTGCCATTGGAACAGCGCGGTGCGCCGGCCACAGCACGCTACCGCGGCGGCCATTAGAGGGTGAACCAATGGCAAAGGAAGACCTTTCTCTCTGTCTCTCTCTCTCTCACTGTCCACTCTGCCTGTCAAAAATTTAAAATATATATATATATATATATATATATATATATATATATATATATAAAAGATACAGGTTGAATGCATTGTTTTTATTTTTTATTTATTTATTTTTAATTAAACTTTTATTTAATGAATATAAATTACCAAAGTACAGCCTATGGGTTACAATGGCTTCCCCCTCCCAAAACTTTCCTCCCACCCACAACCCTCCCCTTTCCCGCTCCCTCTCCCCTTCCAATCACATCATGATTCATTTTCAATTCTCTTTATATACAGAAGATCAGTTTAGTATATATTAGGTAAAGATTTCAACAGTTTGCCCCATATAGCAACACAAAGTGAAAAAAAAAATACTGTCGGAGTACTAATTATAGCATTAAATAACAATGTACAGCACATTTTTTTTTTTTGACAGGCAGAGTGGACAGTGAGAGAGAGAGACAGAGAGAAAGGTCTTCCTTTTGCCGTTGGTTCACCCTCCAATGGCCGCCGCGGTAGCGCGCTGCAGCCGGCGCACCGCGCTGTTCCGATGGCAGGAGCCAGGTGCTTCTCCTGGTCTCCCATGGGGTGCAGGACCCAAAGACTTGGGCCATCCTCCACTGCACTCCCTAGCCACAGCAGAGAGCTGGCCTGGAAGAGGGGCAACCGGGACAGGATCGGTGCCCCGACCGGGACTAGAACCCGGTGTGCCGGCGCCGCAAGGCGGAGGATTAGCCTGTTGAGCCACGGCGCCGGCCAATGTACAGCACATTAAAGACAGAGATCCTACATAATATTTTTCTAAAAATTAATTAATTTTCTATGCCATTTCCAATTTAACACCAGGTTTTTTTTTTATTTCCAATTATCTTTATATACAGAATATCGATTCAGTATATAATTAGTAAAGATCTCATCAGTTTGTACCCACGCAGAAACACAAAGTGTAAAAATACTGTTTCAGTACTAGTAATAGCATCACTGCATATTAGGCAACACATTAAGGACAGATCTCACATGGGATGTAAGTACACAATGACTTCTGTTGCTGACTTAACAATTTGACACTCCTGTTCATGTCGTCAGTAATCTCCCTAGGCTTTAGTCATGAGTTGTCAGGGCAATGGAAGCCTTTAGAGTTTGCTGACTTTGGTCTTATTCTGATAGTGTCATAGTCAAAGTGGAAGTTATCTCCTCCCTTCAGAGAAAGGTACCTCCTACCTTGATAGCCCCGTTCTTTCCACTGGGATCTCACTCACAGATATCTTTCATTTAGGTCTTCTTCTTTTTCTTTTCCATGGTATCTTGGCTTTCCATGCATACAATACTCTCATGGGCTCTTCAGCCAGATCCGAATGCCTTAAGGGCTGATTCTGAGGCCAGAGTGTTGTTTAGGACATCTGCCATTCTATGAGTCTGCTGTGTATCCCACTTCCCATGTTGGATCCTTCTCTCCCTTTTTGATTCTAGCAGTTAGTATTAGCAGATACTTGTCTTGTTTGTGTGATCTCTTTGACTCTTAGACCTATCAGAACTATCAATTGTGAGCTGAAATTGATCACTTGGACTAGTGAGATGGCATTGGTACATGCCACCTTGATGGGATTGTATTGGAATCCCCTGGCACATTTCTAATTCTATCATTTGGGGCAAGTCTGATTGCGCATGTCCCAAATTGTACATCTCCTCCCTCTCTTTTTCAAATCTTAAATTTAACAGGAATCATTTTTCAGTTAAAATTTAAACACCTAAGAATAATTGTGTGTGAATTACAGAGTTCAACCACTAGTACTAGAACAACAACAACAAAAACAACAAATACTAAAAAGGATAAAATATCACATTGTTTTTTTTTTTTTTTTGACAGGCAGAGTGGACAGTGAGAGAGACAGAGAGAAAGGTCTTCCTTTTGCCGTTGGTTCACCCTCAAATGGCCGCCACAGCCGGCGCACCACGCTGAACCGATGGCAGGAGCCAGGTGCTTCTCCTGGTCTCCCATGGGGTGCAGGGCCCAAGGACTTGGGCCATCCTCCACTGCACTCCCTGGCCACAGCAGACAGCTGGCCTGAAAGAGGGGCAACCGGGACAGGATCGGTGCCCCGACCGGGACTAGAACGCGGTGAGCAGCGCCTCAAGGCGGAGGATTACCCTAATGAGCCGCGGTGCTGGCTAAAGTATCACATTGTACATCTAGAGTCAGGACAAGAACTGATCAGGTCATTGTTTCTTATAGTGTCCATTTCACTTAACAGGTTTCCCCTTTGCTGCTCAGTTGTCACCGATCAGGGAAAACAAATAATATTTGTCTCTTTGGGACTGGCTTAATTCACTCAGCATGATGTTTTCCAGATTCCTCCATCTTGTTGCGAATGACCGGGTTTCATTGTTCCTTACTGCTGTATAGTATTCTATGGAGTACATGTCTCATAATTTCTTTATCCAATCTACTGTTGATGGGCATTTGGGTTGGTTCCAGGTCTTAGCTATTGTGAATTGAGCTGCAATAAACATTAATGTGCAGATGGCTTTATTATTAGCCAAATTAATTTCCTTTGGGTAAATTCCAAGAAGTGGGATGGCTGGGTTGTATGGTAGGGCTATATTCAGGTTTCTGAGAAATCTCCAGACTACTTCCACAGTGGCTTAACCAGTTTGCATTCCCACCAACAGTGGGTTAGTGTCCCTTTTCCCCCACATCCTCTCCAGCATCTATTGTTGGTAGATTTCTGAATGTGAGCCATTCTCACCGGGGTGAGGTGAAACCTCATTGTGGTTTTGATTTGCATTTCTCTGATTGCTAGTGATCTTGAACATTTTTCATGTGGCTGTTGGCCATTTCTTCTTTCGAAAAATGTTTATTGAGGTCCTTGGCCCATCTCTTAAGTGGGTTGTTTGTTCTGTTGTTGTGGATTTTCTTGATTTCATTGTAGATTCTGGTTATCAACCCTTTATCTGTTTATAGTTTGCAAATATTTTTTCCCATTCTGTCGGTTGCCTCTTCACTTTCCTGACTGTTTCTTTTGAAGTACAGAAACATCTCAATTTGACACAATCCTAAATGTTAATTTTGGATTGGACTGCCTGTTCTCCTGGGGTCTTTTCCAAGAAGTCTTTGCCTGTACCTATGTCTTGCAGGGTTTCTCTAATGTTCTCTAATAATTTGATGGTGTTGGGTCATAGATTTAAGTCTTTAATCCATGTTGAGTGAATTTTTGTGTAAGGTGAAAGGTATGGGTCTTGCTTCAAGCTTCTGCACGTGGAAATCCAATTTTCCCAGCACCATTTATTGAATAGGCTGTCCTTATTCCAGGGATTAGTTTTGGATCTTTGGTCAAATATATGTTGGCTGTAGATGTTTGGGTTGATTTCTGGTGTTTCTATTCTGTTCCATTGGTCTATCCATCTGTTTCTGTACCAGTACCATGCTGTTTTGATAACAACTGCCCTGTAGTAGGTCCTGAAATCTGGTATTGTGATGCTTCCGGCTTTGTTTTCATTGTACAAGATTGCTTTGGCTATTAGAGGTCTTCTGTGTCTCCATATGAATTTCAGCATCATTTTTTCCAGATCTGATAGAAGGTCTTCAGTATCTTCATTGGTATTGCATTGAATGTATAAATTGCTTTTGGGAGAATAGACATTTTGATGATATTGATTCTTCCAATCCATGAGCATAGATGATTTCTCCATTTTTTGGTATCCTCTTCTATTTCTTTCTGTAAGGTTTTGTAGTTTTCATCATAGAGATCTTTAACGTCCTTGGTTAAGTTTATTCCAAGGTATTTGATTGTTTTTGTAGTTATTGTGAATGGGATTGATCTTACAAGTTCTTCCTCAGCCGTGGCATTGCCTGTGTACACAAAGGCTGTTGATTTTTGTGGATTGATTTTATATCCTGCTACTTTGCCAAACTCTTCGATGAATTTCAGTAGTCTCTTAGAGTTCTTTGGGTCCCCTAAATAAAGAATCATATCACCTTCAAAGAGGGATAGTTTGAGTTCTTCCTTCCCAATTTGTATCCCTTTAGTTTCTTTTTCTTGCGTAATATCTCTGGCTAAATCTTCCAGAATAGCAGTGGTGAGAGTGGGCACTCCTGTCTGGTACCAGATCAGTGGAAATGCTTCCAACTTTTCCCCATTCAATAAGATGTTGGCCGTAGGCTTTTCATATATTGCTTTGATTGTATTGAGGAATGTTCCTTCCATACCCAGTTTGCTTAGAGTTTTCATCATGAAAGGGTGTTGTATTTTATCAAATGCTTTCTCTGCATCTATTGAGAGAATCATGGTTTTTCTTCTGCAGTCTGTTAATGTAGTGTATTACATTGATTGTCTTGTGAACATTGAACCACCCTGCATACCAGGGATAAATCCCACTTGGTCTGGGTGGATGATCTTGCTGATGTGTTGTTGCATTCTATTGGCGAGAATTTTATTGAGCAGTTTTGCATCTATGTTCATCAGGGATATTGGTCTGTAATTCTCTTTCAATGCTGCATCATTTTCCGGCATAGGAATTAAGGTGATGCTGGCTTCATAGAAAGAATTTGGGAGGATTCCCTCTTTTTTGATTGTTTTGAATAGTTTGAGAAGAATTGGAGTTAGTTCTTCTCTAAATGTCTGGTAGAAATCAGCAGTGAATCCATCTGGTCCTGGGCTTTTCTTTGTTGGGAGGGCCTTTATTACTGCTTCAATTTCTGTCTCAGTTATGGGTCTGTTTAGGTTTTCTATGTCTTCCTTGCTCAATTTAGGTAGGTTGTATGTGTCCAAGAATCTATCCATTTCTGATAGATTTCCCTGTTTGCTGGCATACAAGTCCTTGTAGTAATTTCTGATGATTCTTTTTATTTCTGTGGTGTCTGTTGTTATGTTTCCTTTTTCATTTCTGATTGTATTGATTTGAGTCTTTTCTCTTCTTTTTGTATTTAGTTGGGCCAATGGGGTATGAATTTTGTTTATTTAAAAAAACAGCTCCTCGTTTGGCTGATTTTTTGTAATTTTTTTGATTCAATCCTGTTGATTTCTTCTTTGATTTTAAATATTTCTCTTTTCCTACTGGGTTTGGGTTTGGTTTGCTGCAGATTTTCTAGATCCTTGAGATGACTTGAAAGCTCATCTATTCGGTGCCTTTACAATTTCTTGATGTGGGCACCTATTGATATAAACTTTCCTCTTAACACTGCTATTGTTGTATCCCAGAGTTTTTGTTATGTTGTGCTTTTATCCTCATTTACTTCCAGAAAATTTTTGATTTCTCTTTTAATTTCTTCTATGACCCATTGTTCATTCAGGAGCATGTTGTTCAGTCTCCATGCGTTTGCATGTGCTCTAGGGATTCCCGAGTTGCTAATTTCCAACTTCATTCCTTTGTGGTCTGAGAAGCTGCATGGTATGATTCTAATTCTTTTGAATTTGCTGAGACTTGCTTTATGGCCTAGTATGTGGTCAATCCTAGAGAAGGTTCCATGTACTGCTGAGAAGAATGTAAAGTCCTTAGATGTAGGATGAAATATTCTGTAGATATCTTTTAGATCCATTTGGGCTATAGTTTTTAAATCTACTGTCTCCTTGTTGATCTTCTGTCCTGTTGATCTATCTCTGAGAGTGGAGTATTGAAGTCCCCCAGTACTATTGTATTGGTGTCTAAGTCTCCCTTTAAGTCCCTTAACAAGTCTTTTAAATAAGCTGGTTCCCTGTAATTGGGTCATATACATTGATAATGATATCTTCCTGTTGAATGGATCCCTTAATCATTAAATAGTGCCCCTCTTTGTCTCTCCTAACAGTTTTTGTGGTAAAGTTTATGCTGTCTGATATTAAGATGGCTACGCCCGCTCTTTTTTCATTTCTGTTGGCATGGTATGTCTTTTTCCAGCCTTTCACTTTCAGCCTATATGCATCATTGTTGGAAAGATGAGTTTCTTGTAAGCAGCAAAAAGATGGGTTTTGTTGCTTAACCCAATCAGCCAATTGGTGTCTTTTAACTGGACAGTTCAAGCCATTGACATTCAATGTGACTATTGAGAAGGAGTAACTTTGCCCTGTCATTTGCCAAAGATTTTTTCTAATATATGGTTTGAGATTCCTGTGATCTTTTGCTGTGAGATTTCCTTCCTTTACCTTCTTTCATATTGGTTACTGTGTTTCTGTGTTTCTGTATGTAACACATCTTAAAGCATCTTTTGCATGGCTGGACATGTGGCGACAAATTCTTTCAATTTCTGTTTGCTGTGAAAGGTCTTTATTTCACCTTCATTCACAAATGAGAGCTTTGCAAGATATAGTATTCTGGGCTGGCAGTTTTTCTATCTTAGTACCTGGAATATATCTTGACATTCTCTCCTAGCTTGTAGGGTTTCTTTCTTTCTTTTTTTTTTTTGACAGGCAGAGTGGACAGTGAGAGAGAGAGACAGAGAGAAAGGTCTTCCTTTGCCGTTGGTTCACCCTCTAATGGCCGCCGCGGTAGCGCGCTGCAGCCAGCGCACCGCGCTGTTCCGATGGCAGGAGCCAGGTGCTTATCCTGGTCTCCCATGGGGTGCAGAGCCCAAACACTTGGGCCATCCTCCACTGCACTCCCTGGCCACAGCAGACAGCTGGCCTGGAAGAGGGGCAACCGGGACAGGATCGGTGCCCCGACTGGGACTAGAACCAGGTGTGCTGGCGCCACAAGGCGGAGGATTAGCCTGTTGAGCCACGGCGCCGGCCTGTAGGGTTTCTGATGAGAAGTCAGCTGTGAGTCTAATTGGAGATCCTCTGAGAGTAATCTGGTGTTTCTCTCTTGCACATTTTAGGATCTTTTCTTTGTGTTTCACTGTGGTAAGTTTGATTACAACATGTCGTGGTGAGGATCTCTTTTGGTCATGTTTGTTAGGGGTTCTGTGAGCTTCCTGTACTAGGATGTCTCTGTCCTTCTCCAAACCTGGGAAATTTTCTGCTAGTATCTCACTAAAAAGGCCTTCTAATCCTTTCCCCCTCTCCATGCTTTCAGGAACTCCTAGAACCCAAATGTTGGGTTTTTTAATAGTATCCTGTAGATTCCTGACAGTATTTTTTTAGATTTCTGATTTCTTCTTCTTTTCTTTGATTTGACGGTTTGCTTTTCTGTTCTCTGTCTTCTAAGTCCGAATTTCTCTCTTCTGCTTCACCCGTTCTGTTTTTAAGGCTCTCTAATGTGTTTGTCATTTGATCTATTGAGTTCTTCATTTCATTTCATTTTTTGTCACTATCACAGTTTCATATCCTACTAGTTCTTTCATTTCATTTTGATTCCTCCTTAATATTTCATTTTCATGAGAGAGATTTTCTATCTTGTCCACTAAGGATTTCTGTAGTTCAAGAATTTGTTTTTGAGAGCTTCTTAATGTTCTTATCAACATTTTGAAATCTGCTTCTTGCATATCCTCTATCTCTTCATCTTCATAATCTTGCATTGGGGTGTCTTGTTCATTTGGGGCATCATAGTGTCTTCCTTGCTCTTGTCACCTCAGTTTCTATGTTTGTTGTTTGGCATGTTGGAGATAATTTTTTTTTTTGCTGTGGTGTTTTTTTCTCTTTATACTATGCCTCTAAGTGGGCTGTCTGCTTTGATGGATCCTTAGGGGCCATGATGGGTGTGGCCAGAGAGCTCTGCTTCATTCTTCCGGTTTAAGGCTGTGCAAAAAGGGACTCACCCAGATTGTTCTCTCCCTTGCTCCTTGCTGGATTGCTCTCTCTCTCTCTCTCTCTTTTTTTTTTTTGACTCAGTTGAGAAGTTATTCGGTACAGGTGAGTGGAATTGAGTGTAGTTGAAATCTGGCCTCTGTGGGTATTCGTTTGATCTACCCCTGGGACCACACAGAGTTTATGCAGGCCTCAATGTGTTCTCACGTTTCACCAAAGTTCCAAGGTTATTGAGTTTGTGAACTCCTTGGTGGTGCTTTACATATATAAAATATTGCCTGCTCTTTGTTTTGCTCAGTGAGTGAATAGAGAGGCCTCTGCTTTCCCCCTCAATATCTCAGTTTTCTGACGCCTTTGTCTTACCTTCCATTCGTTCATGTGCTGGCAAGATTCTGCCGCTGGTCTCCTGCAGTTGGGTTTCCACGCAGTGGGCTCCCTGTAGGTCCTCTGTGTCACAACCACTAGATCTGGAAGCATTTCCTCTGCAGTTTTTTTTTGAATCTTTTCCTGAGGCTACACTAATTCCACTTTTATGAAACTTTATTTTCCCAAACTACGGCACACGTTCTCACTATCCGCCATCTTGGCTCCACCCCTGAATGGATTGTTTTTAAAAAAGACACAGCTATATGCTGCCTACGAGAAACTCTCTTCACAGATTAAAGATACACATAAACTGAAAGTGAATGGCTGGAAAAACATACTATACAATTGGAAGCCAAAAACAAGCTGTAATAAAATAGATTTTGAGTCAAAAGCTTGTACAAAATACAAAGCAAATACATATTGTGAGAAGGAACAATGTACAAAAATGCAAGAAAATATAATAATCATAAACATATAGGTACTCAACACAAGGTAATCCAAATATATGCCACATATATTATTAGAAAGATATACTCCAATACAACCTTATTAGACTTGGGTACTTCAACATCTGACAATCTTTGGTAGACAGCTCATTCAGACAAAAAATCAACAAATATACATCAGATTTCAACCACACGATTTAACAAAACACATATGGCATACCAAAATATTAAGAGGAATGCTTATAGCATTAAATGTAAAAAATAAAAAATAAATATTTCAAATAAACATTGTCAAAGACTTACAAAAGCAATAAAAACTAGATCCAAAATCATTAGGACAGTAGAAACAATGAAGATCAGAGAAGGAACAAATTAAATTGAAACTAAGAAAACAATATAAAAGATCAACAAAAGGAAAAGCTTATTTTTGAAAAGTTGGTTAAAAGAAGCAAACATGTCAGAGAAACAATGAAAAACCTGAAATGAACAAAATTTGATATGAAAAAGGAGACATTATAACTGATACAGTGCCAAGGATCATAAGAAGCTATGTGCTTCTTATGGAAAAGCTTGAAGAAGTGGATACATGACTGGATACAACCAAACCAATAACATTAATTCAAGAAGATATAGAAAGTCTACACAAACCCATATCTAGCAATGAGATCAAAGCAGTAACAAAATTTTTTCCTAACAAAGTCCAGGACTTGGTGGTTTTACAGCTGAATTCTACAAAACATTTAAAAAGGAATTAAATCTGGGAGCAGTGTTGCAGTGTAGTGGGTAAAACCACAGTCTGTGATGCCAGCATACCATACAGTATTGGTTCAATGTTCCACTTCCAATCCATCTCCTTAGTAATGACCTGAAAAAAGCAGGGGAAGATGGCCCAAGTACTTGGGCTTCTACCCCCCACCTGGGAGACCCAGATGAAACTCCTGGACCCTGGTTTCAGCATGGCCTATCCTCAGCCACTGTGGGCATCTAGGGAGTGAACCAGTGGAATGAAGTTTCTCTCTTTCTCTCTCCCTTGCAATAAATCTTTTTTTTTAAAAAAAAAGAGGAAATAACTCCAATACTCTTCAAACAATTCCAAAATATAGATGAATATAGAGACGTGGTCAGCCTGTGGGTCGGGCACCCCAACTCCCATCCCCAGTTTTCTCCTGCATATTTTCATGTCTGGTACCTGAGGATCATCACACACTCGAATCAGTACAAGAGCAGAGCAAGTTCCACTGGAGCAAAACCCTCAGGGGGTGACATAGGACCACCTGAGGCACCTAGACCTCCTTACCACCACCAGATAGAAGGAAATGTAAAGGAGTTGGTTCCAGTAAGCTGCACAAACCCCTAAGCCAGAGTTTGACCCTGCTGCATTCTCACTGATACTCCTCTCTGGGCTGCAAGTGAAGGTCAAATCCACTGGTCTGAGGGTGCCATCTTTCTGTGGGGAGACAGGTCTGCCCAATCCATTGAGCTAGGAAGCCCAGAAGACCCTATCCACCATCTCAGACTGGAATCAGGATCTAGGATCGAGTCCTCCTTTGCTCCCCCAACTGTCTTTCAAGCCCTGCTACCCCAACATTCTGTCCAATTGGCAGAGGCCTTTCCAAGTCCTGCCGCTTACACACAATGCTCCCATCTCCATTCCTGCACAAGCCCTCCTTGTTCTAACCCTCACTAACCCATTTCCAGGGTCTGCTCACACTTCCCAGTCAAATCCCTTCCCACCCCTGAAAGAGCCCCAGCCCTGGGGGCTCAGTTGACTGACCTGTCTAGACAAAGTCATAACTCTTAATGTTAGCCATAACAGTTGAGTGCTCAATCGTGGAACCTCCACTCAGCTCTGCCTCCTAGGGGTACCCATGGCCAGAGGGTTCCCTACCACTCAGAGCCCCAGAGTATGGAGTCCCTTGGGGGTCCCTGGGCTCCTGCTTGCAGCAACAGGCCATTTTAGTGCCCACTGGCTCTACAGTCTGGCCTGGAAACCCTCAAGGGCACCTTCTTGCCCATCTGGGCCTCTTTTGGCTTTAATCACAGCTGGAAATTTCTTCTTTCCATCTGTTGTGCACATCACCACTGCAGCCTCCCTTTTTCCCTGATTCACTCAGAAAATCCAGGGTTGAGGTGCACTGCTGACGGAAAAGACCCCATCCTCAGAAATTAAGGGACTGCTGACACCCTCATCCTCAACCCAGGCTTCTTACTAGGCTTCTTCTGGGCCTGGATCCTGGCTACCAGGAGCTCACTGAGGATCCTGGCTTCTGGTGGCTGTTCCACCCCACACCTCCAGTGGCTTCCATAGAAACTTTCCAGTTATCTCAAAGGAATGGACAACTTGATGTTCAGCTGGTGGGTAGGGGTCCTGGTGTCCTCAGCTGTGCTGGGTGGCACTGGGACAGCACTGAGCACTGGGAAGCAGATGGTGCAGGGACTGAACACAGCAGGGCTCACTTGCAGCTCTGATACTGTGCAGCAGCCCTCTGGGATCTGGCACTTCACCCACCCAGGGAATCCTGCTTAGCTGTACAGGCAGCTTGTTGGGCCTGGTATCTGCCTGTCAGGCTACAAGGTACAGGGCTAGCTGTTCTGCTCAATGCTGTTGGTCCCATGGATATGTACAAGGTGGGTCCTGAGTCACAGTCCAAACAGGAGCAAGGGTCCTCTGAGCCTATAGGAAGCAGTTCAGCATTCCTGGATTTCCTGGAAGGCACAACAAAGGGAAGATAAATGGCTTTCCATGGGAGTCATGGGTTGAGGTTTCAGGTGCCACTGTCCATGCTGTCCTCATTGAGTTCCCACCTCCTGGTATCCCATTCACTCCTGGGGCAAGGGTTGTCCTTTTGAGCCAGAAGAGGAGACTGAGGATCAGAGAGGTGACATGCATGAGTGCAATGCCATGATGCATTGAGCGAGCACCCTCCTATGCCTACCTATGCAGAGGTCCTTCACAGGACACTGGGTCACTGTTGATGGTGGAGTCTGCACAAGTTGCCCCAGCTGCATCCCTGCTAGGTTCCTGATAGCCAGGCAAGCATGACCATGAAGGACAAGGTGAGCTGGCTGCCGTGGTGTTGCCTCACCCACTGAAAGGCCACTCATACTTGCTCTTCCTGAGGAAGAGCCCACAGGATCCTAAAGCTGCCTTTGCCCAGGAAGGAAGCTCCTGTATTGTGGGGTGGGAGTGGAGGAGAAAGACCACCACTCCCTCCATTCTGAGAGAGCTCACAGGCAGACCCCTCTACCCTCAGTCAAGTATGTGCTCAATACCCACAGAGCACTATGAACCACAGCCTGTCAGCTGATTGCCTCATGCAAAGGGGCTCTTCAGCCAGAGTAGGGCAGAGTCTTGTGATAGGGTGTTTCCTGGGATAACTGTAAGACCACCAGTCGGTAATGGGAAGACACTGGAGCAGGCAACACACAAACACATACACACACACACATGGATCTTCCATTTGCTGTTTCATTCTTCTGTTGCCCCCACTGGCCTAAGCCAAACCCAGAATCCAAGAACTGCATTTGGTCTCCCACATGGATGGCAGAGGCCCAAGCACTTGGGCCATCTTCTGCTCCTTTCCTAGATGGATTAGCAGAGAGCTGGGTCAAAAGTGGAGCAGCCAGGATTCGAACCAGAGCTCATAGGGAAAGTCAGCATCTCAGTCAGCAGCTTAATCTGCTGGAACTGCAATTTTAGGGAATTGAATTTTTATTTTGAATAATGAAACTTCAGAATACTTTAGAGCTCTTTGTTGACATAAAATGTCATTTTTGATTTGGTTTTCTTTTGAGACTTTTGGGTTTTATATATTTAAAATTAAGAATTTTTATTCCATCACAAGTTTACTTTTGTTTTTTCTTTATTTTTAACTCTTTATTTAATTATGTTTTTGAGGTAACACTGTAATTTATATTATTGTCAAAGGATTAATGATGTTAATAATTAAAGAGATCAATACATAACATTTTAAAAGACTACAGTCCAGTAGGGTATAAACAATAGTCAAATGAGATGATGTTTAACTTCTTTAAAATAATGCAAATTTATTTTTTTATTTTTATTTTATTTTATTTTTTTTTTTTTTATTTTTGACAGACAGAGTGGACAGTGAGAGAGAGACAGAGAGAAAGGTCTTCCTTTTGCCGTTGGTTCACCCTTCAATGGCCGCCACGGTAGGCGTGCTGCGGCCGGCGCACCGCGCTGATCCGATGGCAGGAGCCAGGTGCTTCTCCTGGTCTCCCATGGGGTGCAGGGCCCAAGGACTTGGGCCATCCTCCACTGCACTCCCTGGCCACAGCAGAGAGCTGGCCTGGAAGAGGGGCAACTGGGACAGAATCCGGCACCCCGACTGGGACTAGGACCCGGTGTGCTGGCACCACAAGGCGGAGGATTAGCCTGTTGAGCCACGGCGCCAGCCGCAAATTTAAAAATAGTCACAAAATCACAAAAGTTATAGGGTCATAAAACCTAAAGCTAATTTCTCCAAGATGACAAGGCAACAATATGGAACTATTGGAAACTAATGGAAACTATATGAAACTAATTGTAAAATTAAATTTTTAAAGATTAATTTATTTATTTGAAGGTCAGAGTTATACATAGAAGGAGAGAGAGAGAGAGAGAGAGAGAGAGAGAGAGAGAGAGAGAGAGAGCTTCCATCTGCTAGTTCACTTCCCAGTTGGCCACAACAGCCGAGCTGCGCCAATCTGAACACAGAAGCCAGGCACTTCTATTGGGTCTCCCAAAAGGGTGTAAGGGTCCAAGGATCTGGGCCATCTTCTGCTTTCTCAGCCCACAGCAGAGAGCTGGATGGGAAGTGGAGCAGCTAGGATCTGAACTGGCATCCACATAGGATGCCAGCACTGCAGGTGACAGGCTTACCCACTCTGCCACAGTGCCGGACCCTGGAAAATTAAATTCTAAATGCTTACCTATATTTGAGTGTTTCTGGATTTTCTGTTCTTTCATTCATTTCTTTCCAATTTTGAATAAATGATTAATTTGTGGAAATCAATTCCTTCTCATATCTAGAAAGAGAAGACTTTTTAAAAATAAATTACAAACATCATCACAACAGTAGAAGAGCATATGCAACTGTGAAATTGGAACATCTTGGGGTTTTGGTAAAGCTAATAAACATAAAGCACTAACATTTTTGATAATATTAAGCCTTCTTATCCATGAACACAGGGCCATCTTTTCACTGCAGTGCCCCCTCTTCAATAATGCACACATCAAGTGAGGTGTGCGTTGATATAACATGGATACTGGGATTTACTGAAAGAATATTTTTAAAGATTTATTTATTTATTTTTATTTGAAGAGTTTGGGGTTACACAGAGGGAGGGAGGGAGAGAGAGAGAAGAGAAAGAGAATGGATGTGAATGCCTTTCATCCCCTGGTTCACTCTCCAAACTACTGCAATGGCTAAAGCTGAGCTAGGCCAAAGCCAGAAAAGAGGAGCTTCTTCCAGGATTCCAATTTAGGAGACAGGGCCCCAGCACTTGGGCTCTCTTCCCCTGCTTTTTCCAGGCTGTTAGCAGAGAGACAGGTTTAGAAATGGAGCAGCTGTACATGAACTGGCTTTGCCTGCTTTAACCACAAAGTTGGCCCTTACTCAAAGAATTCTTAGCCTGGAAGTTGATATATCTTGGGAAGTGGTTTTTCAATCATGTGCTTCTCTAAAATGTCCACAACAACATGACTTTTTAAATGTGTATATTAAAAGGAAAATTCCATAAAAGTTTTGTTGGTACAGTCCTTTCGAATGCTAAATAAATGTCTTCCAGTGGGAATTAGGAGTCCAAGAGAGATCAGCCAAAGTTCTGGTTCTGGGTTTGCCCCTCAGAAGGACGACCTGGGCACCTGGTCAAGAGCAACCCCCTCCTCACTCATGAAGGTAAGGAGCTCCCTCATCACTGAGGCTATGTCCTCACAGACACCACAACAACCCACCCGCTTTCACCACCTCTGGATTCCAATCCTAGTGATCTAGACACGCCAAATGGTGTTCTCACAAGGTAGCCACAGGGCAGCTCCATGCTTTGCAGGCTCTACATTCAGTATAACTGCAGCAGAACAATGTCACTAAACACTAGTACACAGGTGCACCTCTTGCAGTTGCAGACTTTGCACATGAATGCAAAGGCCCAGGTGTCAGGGTGCTCAGGGCACATATGCACAATCCAGGGCTCACAAATCTTTGAGGTTGCACTCACTCTGAGCCTAAGTGTGAATTGGCTGATAGTTGATGCCCGATAGTAAAAAAAAAAAAAAAAAAAAAAAAAAAAAAAAAAAAAAAAAAAAAAAAAAAAAAAAAAAACACACAAAAAAAAACCTCATTTGTGGAGAAGCAGTCTTTGTAATGCATTGGGACTCAAGTAGCAGGAAACTTCAGAATGGTTAAAGGCATTGCACCAAAGACAATTTCGTCAAAATGTCTTTCTAAATTTCCTTATCCCTCACATCATCCCCTTCCCCATCACTCTAGACCACATCTGGTTTCCATCAGAGTTTAGCTGATGACTACTTTTGTGATTTCAGAAAGTGTGCCTGTATGTGTCATCGAGTGCAAACCTAGGAGGCAAAAGGGTTTCACCCTTTCCAGAAGACATGGAAGCACATTTATGCACATATCCAATATTTATCCCAGTCTTACAATTTTTTTCCTTATGTTTTCAGATTTTTTTTTTACATTTACTCCCAATTTCATCTTTAATCGAACCACAATTTATTTGGAGTATTTTGTAAAAGTTAAAGATTTTAAAAATAGCTTTTCACTTGTTCCAAACAGTTCATCATTTGTCTTAGTTGAAATACCACTTTATCTTTCCTTATGCTCATAGGCATGGGTTTTCTATTTTTGAGCTTTTCATTCTGTTACATTGAATGGTCTGCTTCTTGCATTAGTATTTCACTACTTTTAATTTCTTTGTGAATATCTATGCATAATTTTAACAGCCATTATTTTTCCAAAATTCTCTCTTTTTTTGTGACAGAGTGGACAGTGAGTTCACCCTCCAGTGGCTGCTGTGGCCGGCATGCTGTGGCCAGTACACCATGCTGATCTGAAGCCAGGAGCCAGGTGCTTCTCCCGGTCTCCCATGGGGTGCAGGGCCCAAGGACTTAGGCCATCCTCCACTGCACTCCTGGGCCACAGCAGAAAGCTGGCCTGGAAGAGGGGCAACCGGGACAGAATCCGGCATCCTGACCAGGACTAGAACCCAATATGCAGGTGCCACAGGCGGTAGATTAGCCTAGTGAGCCTTGCTGCCAGCCCAAAATTCCCTTTTTATTCATTCTTTTTAGTATTCTCTTACCAATTTTACTTCTACATTAGTTGAGAAGAGCTTTTAATCAGAATGTAAGTAATTCTTAGTGAGATGTAGGTTGAGAAGGTTAATTTTAAGTTAGAATCAACTCTTTGATTCACCTTTTGAGATAAATGCTATGTCTCCCATTCTGATTGTTAAAAAGATTAATTTATTAATATGTTTACTCAAAAAGCACAATGAGAGCTAGAGAGAGAGAAACTTCCCCTTCACTGGTTCACTGACCATATTGCTCCAACAGCCAGGGAGAGACCAAGCTTAAACCAGGAGACAGAAGCTCTATCTTGGTCACCCGCATGGGTGATAGGATCACAAGCACTTAGGGCATACTCTAATGCCTTCCCAGGTAATGGTCAGTAAAGAGCAGCCTATATTCCTATATGGAATGCCGGTGTGCCAAGCAGTACCTTATACCAGTCCTCAAGTCTGATTTTTTATAAATACTATTTTTGATATGAATTGAAGAGAGAAACATTTCCCATATAGTGGCTCACTCCTCAACTACTCTCAAAGGCTAAGGCAGGGCCAAGGCAATGCTGTGAGATGAGATGGTAGCCCAGGTTCTCCCACAGGGAGGGCAGACATCTCACTCCTTAAGTCATCACATTTTGCTTACCAGGATGTACATTTGTTGGCAGCATGAATCAGGACAAGAAAAGACTCAAATCTAGGCAGATCAATATGTGATGCTGGCTTCACAACTGCTATCTTAATGGAGAGACCAAAGACCTACACCCAATAATAAAAATTTTACATGAACTTTTTGAGTAACCCTTCTGTATAAGAATCTAAAAAATGAATTTCACAAAAAATATAAATTTTTAAGTCCATTTTCCATTAATTCAGCAATTGTGGAACAGGTGGTTATGTGACAATTTGCAATATTGGCAACTCATATAAGAGTGCCAATTCAAGAACAAAGTTGCTCTGATTCTGACCTATGTTCCTGCTTATGAACCTAGAAAGGCAGATGAAGCTGGCTCAAGAGATGACCTAGATGAAATTACTGGATCCTGGCATTGGCCTATACTGGACCTGGATTTTGACCATCGGAGGAGTGAAGCAATACATAAAACTGCTCTTTTTCTCTACCTCTCTCTCCCTGTATCATTTGGTCACTCCTTCTCTGCTGCTTCACCTTTCAAAGAAAAATTAATAACTATTTTTTCATGCTTTGTTGTTGTTAGTCTTATTAAATTATGCTAATAGCCCTATTTTACTATTATTTAAGGGATATAAATTTCATGCCATTAATATATACAAATTTAGAAACTTAATGATAATTATAACCCTACCTCCCTCCCAACTATATTCCCATCCTTCTTCCTCCTCCCTCTACCACTGCCATTTTTATTTTTCAAAGATATCTATTTTCAATTAACTTTATAATCATAAGATTAACTCTAGACTAAATAGAAGGATCAACAAACAGTGTGAAGAAAAAACATAAGAAACAAAAAGCATTGTTCCTCAATAGTGTTAGGATTGTTTAAAATCATTGCATCATAAAGTGCCAATTTCACTCCCATAGATTATCTTTTAGGTACTATACTATTTAGCACAGTTCTGAGAGAATATATGGTATTTGTCTTTTGGACTGGCTTATTTCACTAAGTTTAATGGTTTCAAATAGCCTCCATTTTGTTTCAAATTACAGGTTTTCATTTTTCAGCAATGAATGATATTCCATAGTATGTATGCACATATATATACATATACATATATGTATATATATATGTATGTATATATATGTAGCATAATTTCTAAATCCAGTATTCAGTTGATGGACATCTGGGTTGATTCCATATCTTAGCTATTGTACATTGACCTGCAATGAACATGAGAATACAGATAACTTTGGAAATTTATATTTATTAAATAAAAGCTAAAAAAATGAAAAAAAATTGAAATAAGAAGCAAAAGAAGATTAGTTTTTATTATGCAGTTTCTTTTAATATAAAGTGATCAGTCTATTTTATCTCAATTTAAAAAATAAAAAAAAGTTTGCTTCAGTACATAGAAGTCAGCCATGAATGATGTCTACAAGATTTTGGGCACTTGAACCACTGTCACTTTGGAATTCTAAAGTGTTTCCAAATCTACTGCTCCCCAGATACATTAGCAGAGAGCTGAAGCAGAGTAATCCGTACTCAGACAGGCACTCTTATATGGGATTTCTGAGTCCTAGGTGCTGCACCACAATGACTGCCCTTGTTTATAATTTTATAAAAGGAACGTTTAAATAGGAATTTCAATGTAGTAATGAGTATTCCTATCAAAATTACATTATTTTGCTGTTTCAAATTGAATTACATTTTTTGGTGAAGTTTGCTGAGAGCCTACTGAAATGTTACATATTTTTCAGTGCTAGATTTGGGACTGGTTTGCATGAGACACTTCATTTGAAACATTTCAAATCCTCTTGGTATCCCTTATCTTTGCCTTCTACATTACACAACCAGTCCTGTGGGATTTGCATTTGTTTTATGTAAATACAACCGAATAGATCTGTTCTTTGTGTCTCTACACTTCTTGCATCTGGGTGGCTATGTTATTCCTGAAGCAAGTACCCTTAAGGATTAGAAATTTATAACAAAGTAAATTTTATGATTTCTTCTAAGTAGTTAAAAGCTAGTTTTGTTACTTATGTATGCTTGCTCAGGAATTGTCCTTACAATTTTTAAGATTTATTAATTTTTATTTATTCAAAAGAGCAACAGAGAGGTAGAGACTGAGAGAGATAGGAAGATATAGCATTTGTGTCCATTGGTTCACTCTCTAATTGGCCAAATCACCCAGGTCTGGGCCAGGCCAAACCAAGGCTCCAGGTGTCTCATGAAGGGGTAAGAACTCAACTACCTGGGACATATTTGAATAAAGACTTACACATGAACCAAAAAGTAATAGAATTCATTAAGCTGTATATTAAATTTCTATAAAGTCACAAATGTTTGAAAAGGCATAATACTGTAATTTGAAAAAAGGTATTTAAATCTGTAAATATTAATATTATTTAATACACTTTTTAAAAGTTTCAAAATTTGGAAATATTTTGAGCAAAAATTTAAAACTTGAAAGAAGTTTAAGTGGTGGGTGCAAGGGCTCAATAGGCTAATCCTCCACCTGCCGCACCAGCACACCGGGTTCTAGTCCCAGTCAGGGCAACACATTCTGTCCCAACTGCTCCTCTTCCAGTCCAGCTCTCTGCTGTGGCCCAGGAGTACAGTGGAGGATGGCCCAGGTCCTTGGGCCCTGCACCCCATGGGAGACCAGAAGAAGCACCTGGCTCCTGGCTTCAGATCTGCATGGTGCACTGGCCACAGTGCACCAGCCACAGCAGCCACTGGGGGGTGAACCAAATGGAAAGGAAGACCTTTATCTCTGTCTCTCTCTCTTTCACTGTCCACTCTGCCTGTAAAAAAAAAAGAAAAAAGAAAAAAGAAAGAAAGTAGTCTAAGTAAGCACTTTCTGTGATTTTTTTATTTGACAGGTAGAGTTATACAGAGAGAGAGAGACAGAGACAGAGAGACAGAGAGACAGAGAGACAGAGAGACAGAGAGAAAGATCTTTCTTCCATTGGTTCACCCCCTCAAATGGCTGCTACAACTGGAACTGCACTGATTCAAAGCCAGGAGCCAGGTGCTTCTTCCCAGTTTCCCATGTGGGTTGCAGGGTCCCAAACCCTTGGGCCATCCTCCATTGCCTTCCTGGGCCACAACAGAGAGCTGGACTGGAAGAGGAGCAGCCGGGACTACAACCAGTGGCCATATGGGATGCCGGTGCTTCAGGCAAAGGATTAACAAAGTAAGCCACAGTGCTGGCCCCTGTGATATTATTTTTGAAACTTCTTTTATGTCATGTTGTATTAAAAAGCCAATATATAAATATAACCTCATAATTTTCTTCTAAGGGCAGAAAAGTATTGAATTCCCTAATGTGAAGTTGAAGTAATTGGTTCCTATTTAATTGTATCATACCTCAGTGTAACCTCAAAATATCACTTCAGTTCTGCTCTAAGTGCCACGAATTTTTCAGTCTCACCTTAAATCATTCTATGTAGATAGATAGACATAGATATATAAAATGTAGATAAAGTGTCTTTTGTTATTTACTGGCTTTTTATTTTAGGTCTGTCTGACAATGATTCCTTCACCAAATTAATTTCTATTTTCTTTTCTTTTTTTTTTTGGTGCTGAAACCCCGCAACGAACATCAAATTAATTTCAAGAAAGAGAGAAACATGAAGAATTCATAGAGGAATATGTGGTGGTAAATGTCATGAGACACATATAAATTTTCATTTATAATACTTCTAATGAAAATCATAATAGACTACCACAATAATTTTAGCTTTATAAAGCCTTTTGAAAGCATATCAGACATAGAAAATTATTATAGAGAGGTAGATGTATTTATAGCAAAGCAGTGTATTTTATGTTCCTTGACTTTATATATATGTATATCAGAATATACAGGAGAAGGTTGGTGTTATCATGACATTTTTAAAACGCATTTTTATGAGAAATTTTATAGATTTAGAATTATTTAAAATACAAAATAAGTGGGAGACACAGCAGACTCATAGAATGGCAGATGTCCTAAATAACACTCCGGCCTCAGAATCAGCCCTTAAGGCATTCGGATCTGGCTGAAGAGCCCATGAGAGTATTGTAGGCATGGAAAGCCAAGACACCCTGGGGAAAAGAAAAAAGAAGACCTAAATGAAAGATCTCTGTGAGTGAGATCCCAGTGGAAAGAACGGGGCCATCAAGGTAGGAGGTACCTTTCTCTGAAGGGAGGAGAGAATTTCCACTTTGACTATGACCCTGTTGGAATAAGATCAAAGTCAGCAAACCCTAAAGGCTTCCATACCTTGGCAACTCATGACTAGAGCCTAGGGAGATTACTGACGCCATGAACAGGAGTGTCAAATTGTTAAGTCAGCAACAGGAGTCACTGTGTACTTACACCCAATGTGGGATATGTCCTTAATATGTTGTCCAAAGTGAAGTAATCCTATAACTAGTACTGAAAAAGTATTTTTACACCTTGTGTTTGTGTGTGGGTGCAAACTGATGAAATCTTTACTTAGTATATACTGAATCGATCTTCTGTATATAAAGATAATTGAAAATGAAAAAAAAATTCTGGTGTTAAGTTGTAAATGTCATAGAAAATCATTTCTTTAAAAAATATCATGTAGGATCTCTATCCTTAGTGTGCTGTACATTGTGACTTAATGCTATAACTAGTACTCCAACAGTATTTTTCACTTTGTGTTGCTATGTGAGGGCAAGCTGTTGAAATCTTTACTTAATATATGCTAAACTGATCTTCTACATATAAAGAGAATTGAAAATGAATCTTGATGTGCATGGAAGGGGAGAGGGAGCGGGAAAGGGGAGGGTTGTGGGGGGGAGGGAAGTTATGGGGGGAGCCATTATAATCCATAAGCTGTACTTTGGAAATTTATATTCATTAAATAGAAGTTAAAAAAAAGTTTATGGGAAAATGGAATTGAGAAATTTTGTGGCAAAATGTTTTGAAATCCATACAGTTTTGTCATAACATTTTTTTGAACTTTTTGAAGACCTTTATGTGTATATAAATTTTTTAAAAAATTTGCTACAAAAAAAAAAAGAAATGAAAGTCTAGCATTTTGGTGTCATGGGTAAAGCTTCTGCCTGAGATGCCAACATTCCATATGGGCACCAGTTTTTGAACCAGCTGACCAACTTCCAATCTAGCTCCAGGTTAATGTCCTGGGAAGATCAGAAGAAGGTGGCCCAAGTGCTTTGCCCCTGCTCTCCATGTGGCAGAGCTGGAAGAAGTTCCTGGCTCCCAGCTTTGGTCTGGCCCATGGCTGGCAATGGCCATCTGGGGAGTGAACCAAAGGGTGAAAGATAGCTTTCATTGACTTGGTCACTCTTTCTCTCTCTCTCTCTCTTTGTCTCTCTCTCTCACTTTCTCTCTCTCTCTGTAATTCCTTCAAATAAATATTCACTTTTATATAAACACTAAAATGAAATATCCACCAGAATAATAAAGTCAAGGAATACAAGAATGGCTTGGCTTCCTGACCCAGAATTTAGCTATTTCTATGCATATTCCAACTAACCACAAAGATGAAAAACACAATAGAAATACAGAAAAAAATCGAATCCATCTTTATGACTCTTTAAATGATGCTTGATGTGTTTTACATGTACTCTCTTATAATATGCTAAAACCCAGTGACAATTATTTCTGACAATTATTAGTATGACAATTATTATTATGACTGCCACAAAATATTTAGTGTAGATGGAAGCTATTAAGAAGTATCAATTATTTAACATTATTATTCATCACCAAATGCTTTACACTTACCATTTTATCTGGATAGTGAGCATTTGTAGATAATTATGAAACAACTGAATGGAAAACTGGTTAGTATTTCTAACTCTCTCAGAAGCTCACCCTTTCTTAAGGAATTTCTTAAGGAATTTCTCTTGTCCTAGCAGACTCATATCAAAGATATCAAAATTTTGCTTTGCATGTTATAGGCTTTATTCACTATTTGCTAAGTTAAGATGCAGGTAACAATAAATGAAAAATTTTATCAGGATGGTGCTGTGGCATAGCAGGTAATGCCACCCATATGGGTGCCGGTTCCAGTCCTGGCTGTTCCACTTCCAATCTAGCTCTCTGCTATGGCTTGGGAAAGCAGTAGAAGATGTCCCAAGTCCTTGAGCCCCTGCACCTAAGTGGGAGACCCGGAAGAAAACTCCTGGATCCTGGCTTCAGATCAGCTTAGCTCTGGTCATTGCGCTCATTTGGGGAATGAACCAGCAGATGGAAGGTCTGTTTCTTTCTGCCTCTCCTTCCCTCTGTGTGTAACTCTGATTTTCAAGTAAATAAATTTAGTAAAATAAATAAGTATATAAATAAATCTTTTAAAAAAGAAAATTATATAATAAATCCACAGAAATAATTCCTTTATTGGTTTTTGCAAAGAAATAACTTCTTCAGTGTATTGGGGTATGAGAGTATAAGGGAATCACTTAATCATATCATTTCAAATAATTTTTTAACATTAGTTTTCATATTGGAAGTAAATTCTTATGTCATTGTGTGTTCTGAACACAATAATAAAATGAACCATATATGTTCTTCAACAAATTATGGCTGCTAAGTTATTACAGAATTCTCTGGTGATATGTTTCCAATGTGGTACCACTGCAAAGAAGGTAATAGTGATTGGCTTTCAGTCTGGCAACTGTCCTCTGACCTTTTATATTTTGATAGAGGGAACTTGAGTTGGTTGTCTGCATTTAGTGTCTAAAGCACATACATACAATGAAGTGAATGTTCTTTATTTTTGGAAGTTTTCTGTAAGTATTATGTGGATAAATACCAACATGTCTGAGATCCTGAAAAATCCCACCTCACCTCTATTTCTATTTATCTAGACTTATTCTCTAGGGGAAAGTAAACAAGGAGTAGTGGAGTGAAGAGAGATGAAAGCTTCAATGTCTGAGACTTGGAAAATAAACTACACATGAATGTTTTCTTTAGAAAATTTACTTGTAATGCTCGAAACAGTATTTTAAAAATTAGGTTCTGTTGCTGATAATAATTCCTTCTTGAAATCACTTTGTAGACCTTTCATTAAGTTATCCAGAAGAAAAAATACTTATAAATTGTCCTATTATTATATAAGGCACCATATTATTAACACCAAAATTCACACAGAGAAACATATGCATATAAATACACATATATACTATGAAATTTTGTGTAAGCACATGACACCAAATTAAGTAACTATTTAAAATGCTGTATCATTGTAGCCTGATTAAGAAATATAAGATATTTTTCACACAGTTCAATATAATCTGTCTAAATAACATGTCTCACAAAGCAACAATATTGTATTTACATGATTTAATGTGACATAGACTTTAATGATCTATTCATAATTTTATCATAAACTTCAGTACAATTACACAAAGAATGTATGAAAGCATATTTGTTGTATACTACTCTGTGACAAAATATTCTTAACACTAAAATATCTATTTATTTATTTATTATTTTAAAGATTAATTTAATTATTTGAAAGGCAGTGTTACTGATAGTCAGAGCCAGAGAGAGAAAGAGGAATGTCTTCCATCATCTGGTTCACTTCCCAGATGGCCACAATACCTGGATCTGTGCCAATCTATAACTGGGTATTGCAGGCATTTGGAAAGTGTACTAATGGGTAGACAAAATATCTTGGTCTCTCTTTCTCTGCCTTTCATATAAAAAATGAATTTTTAAAATATTAAACTTGGTTATTTCTATCAAACATTATAAGTAACTTTATGTTTTTCCTTTTGCTTTGACAATCAAGAAAGCTTAATCTAAATTTGTTCATATGTTGAGTTAGTATGAACGGCATAAATATTTTTGTCCCTTAATATTACTCTTTCTAGTTTAATCCTCATTGTATAACATTATTGCACTTTAAGTTACTTAGAAACTATCACTAGGAAAAACAATAAAATACAAATTGATTTTCAAATGCAGATATTCTATTTAAAAAGATAGTATTTTAACCATTCTAATTTTATTTTTACATACCCACTTTAAATTTTATTTTCACATTTTTAGATTTTTAATTTTATTTGCCCATTTTAATTTTTGTCTGTTCTCCCCTGAATCTTTACTCAGAAACAAGTCTTGGACCCTAAGTTCTGGACACTGAAGTCTAAACCATAAGTTATTTCTCTCCACATGAATTCCCTACAGTGTATAAAATGAATTTCCCACAGCATATAAAATGAAACGCGTACATTAAAAATAAACTACAGGAGACAATCAATTTTGCTAAATCACTTATCATCTGTCAGTGAAGTCTATACAGGGGATTATGATTAACTTGGACACCGACTGAGGTTTAGGCTTTGCTTCTGCTGCTCTGAAAGGTGGCCTGGGTGCTTCTCCTTCTCAGAGGAGGAGGGCATGCGGGAGCTGGGCGCCCAGTGTTCCTGGGCACAGGGGGGCGGCCTCGGCAACTGTTACTGAGCAGCGGAGCTGCTGCCCTCAGACTTCCTCACTCTCGCTGGCAGCCTTATCCTTGTCGGGAAGAGATACCTGGGCTGTGGTTTTATCCCATTCCCCATCTCTCACCCAGCAGAGGAGCTCAAGAGAGACTCGCCCCCTTCAATGGGGAGGTAAGACCTCCTTCATGGCTGATCCTTCTAGTGGCTTTTCCCAGCATGGGAAACCTGAGGCAAGCCCAGGAGAGGAGCAAGCCCTGGCCTCAATGTCCCAGCACACAGGCTTCCTGTTCCCACAGTCTTAACTCATAGTGACTGTAGCCAAGCAAGAGGTTAAATGGAAGTGAACTCGGCCTGTAGAGGGCAGTCACTGTGCATGCGCACGGAAGACCAGCTGCCACCAATAATCAGTGCCTATGCTGGGTCCTCGCTTCTGAGCGATGGCCTTCCTTCCTTTCAAAATGGGTGGGTCCTGGTGACAGTTGGCAACATTTCAAGAAGGAAAGATTCAGATTTGGAACTTCAGGAGGCTGAAGACCTTGTACCTAGTAAGTTTCCCTAAATTCTCTGTAATTCTCTTTATCCCTGAGGTACACATCACTCTGTCCTAGACAGTTTCTTCGGGAATTTAATAGCTGCAGCAAAACTGTGTTTTCATGACTTTAGAAACTGGCCATATGTGTTACCATGATTACATCAGTGCATGTTTGTGTTATTTAAATTTTGATTATTTTTATATATAGGAACCACCACAGTAAAATGTACAGTTAAATGGTATAGATCATCTAAAACATCATAAACATAAATATTTGGGAATATAGAATAAATTTAAAAACTCTCTGAGGAAGCTTCAAAAACAGTATTTTAAATATGACTTATTTGTATTTAGCCACTTTTTCTAAAATGTTTCTCTTTTTTCAATTTGGATACTACTCTGACTTGTAAATAATTGCTGATAATTCTGACTACAGTTTTGGCTCTGAAATTGTAGAGATTGTGTTTCTGAGAGAAGATCTATCTTATACAGTGTCCTATATAATAGATTCTGTTTATTTAAGTAGCATTTTATTGAGTACAACTATTATGACTGCAGTATTGATAATATATTATGGGAGAAAATAAAAGAAAAACCTGCTAGCATATATATTTTATATATATTTTATATATGGAAAGTAAAATGTTTATTTGGCTTTTATAGTACCCTCTGATCTTAAATCTATTGTTTTTTTCCTGATCTAGAACACAAAGTGGATAATTTAATTACTGAATGCAAAGAAAAGGAATTTTTACCAAAGTGCCAATGCAGAAATGAATAAGCTTAGCATGGTTACAGTGGGTATAAATTTTCATAAGAGTATGTTGGCTTCTCAAATGTTGCAGTTTAAATCTGGAAAATAGTTTGGTTCAAGACATGAAGTATAATATAGAGCTGGAAACAGAATGTTTTAGGCAGCTCCTCCTTTCAACGCTTTCAAAATTCAGAAAAATAACCTAAGTTTTCATCTGGAATGCCATTCAATTTAGAGAAAATTTCTAATATGGGACATCAAGGTAAGAAAAATCAGGGAAACTGTTTAAAAAATGTTCAGTAAGAAAGATAGGAGGTAGAAAAAAGACATTTCATTACAAAATTTGATATGAAAGACCTAAAAAAATAGATATATGATGCTTAAAATATTTCCTGTCACCATTCAGAAAACAGCAAGCCTATTGAGAATAAGCACAAATTACAGGAATTTCTTGGAAAACATTGAAGATGAAATGAAGCAGATGAATTAAAATTTGTTTAAAATACACTCTTAAGTGCTTTATAGGTCTTCATGAAGAAATGCAGTTTAAATGCTTTTAGGGCAATTTTTGATGTTGGCATCTGGGCAAAAAGATACTACACTATTTTCTTGCCAAAAATACATCTTATGAAAGACCAACCTACCTTGATAATTCATTAGATAATTCACTAAAGTTCTCTCAAAGAATAGAAAATGTACTAAAATTTAATCATGTAATATTTAATCATAATGGTAGAAATAATGTTATAACTAACTTCTATTCAGATAAACGACTAACTGAAAATGCATGCTAGAATATATTTTTTTTTTGACAGGCAGAGTGGATAGTTAGAGAGACAGACAGAAAGAAAGGTCTTCATTTTTGTCATTGGTTCACCCTCCAATAGTGGCTGCAGCAGGCGCATCACACTGATCCGAAACCAGGAGCCAGGTGCTTCTCCTGGTCTCCCATGCGGGTGCAGGGCCCAAGGACTTGGAACGTCCTCCACTGCCTTCTCGGGCCATAGCAGAGAGCTGGCCTGGAAGAGGGGCAACCGAGACAGAATCCAGTGCCCTGACTGGGACTAGAACCCGGTGTGCCGGCGCCACAAGGTGGAGGGTTAGCCTGTTGAGCCACGGCGCTGGCCTAGAATATCTTTTTATACACTAAAATATATAGACATATTAAGATATATTTAGAAAAATTGCAATTCAAATATAAATTTAATAAATTAGTAATTTTATAAATTATATATAAATATTTATGTTTTGAGTTTTTTAAAAATTTATTTATTTTTTATTTCATAAAAATGAATTTTTTTAAACTTTTATTTAATGAATATAAATTTCCAATGCACAGCTTATGGATTACAATGGCTTCCCCCTCCCATAACTTCCCTCCCACCCACAACCTTCCCCTCTCCCACTCCCTATCCCCTTCCATTCACATCAAGATTCATTTTCAATTCTCTTCATATACAGAAGATCAATTTAGTATACATTAAGTAAAGATTTCAACAGTTTGCACCCACACAGAAACACAAAGCAAAACACACTGTTTGAGCACCAGTTATAGCATCAAATCACAATGTACAGCACATCAAGGACAGAGATCCCACATGAGGAGCAAGTGCACAGTGGCTCCTGTTGGTGACCCAACAAATTGATACTCTAGTTTATGGCGCCAGTAACCATCCTAGGCTGTCGTCATGAGTTGCCAAGGCTATGGAAGACTTCCAAGTTTGCCGACTCTGATCATATTTAGACAAGGTCATAAAAGAGTGAGGATAGTAACCAATGATCCTAAGAGTGGCATTAACCAGGTTTGAACAATTATACAGCATTAAGTGGGGAAGAGGACCATCAGTACACACAGGTTGGGAGTAGAGCCATTGGTAGTAGAGTAGAGGTTATGATTACAAAGGAATGAGGCCCAAGTGCGCTAGACAGGGCCTAAATACCACCAGATTATTATCAAGCCCCTTCTATCAGGTTCTATTTGCCTCTCAATCAGAAAACTGAATTGTAGCTTAGACAGCACATTTCTTAGCTCCTCTAATAATGACTCTGTCCTTTGTTCTAGACCCTGTCTAGTGCACTTGGGCCTCATTCCTTTGTAATCATAACCTCTACTCTACTACCAATGGCTCTACTCCCAACCTGTGTGTACTGATGGTCCTCTTCCCCACTTAATGCTGTATAATTGTTCAAACCTGGTTAATGCCACTCTTAGGATCATTGGTTACTATCCTCACTCTTTTATGACCTTGTCTAAATATGATCAGAGTCGGCAAACTTGGAAGTCTTCCATAGCCTTGGCAACTCATGACGACAGCCTAGGATGGTTACTGGCGCCATAAACTAGAGTATCAATTTGTTGGGTCACCAACAGGAGCCACTGTGCACTTGCTCCTCATGTGGGATCTCTGTCCTTGATGTGCTGTACATTGTGATTTGATGCTATAACTGGTGCTCAAACAGTGTGTTTTGCTTTGTGTTTCTGTGTGGGTGCAAACTGTTGAAATCTTTACTTAATGTATACTAAATTGATCTTCTGTATATGAAGAGAATTGAAAATGAATCTTGATGTGAATGGAAGGGGAGAGGGAGCGGGAAAGAGGAGGGTTGCGGGTGGGAGGGAAGTTATGGGAGGGGGAAGCCATTGTAATCCTTAAGCTGTACACTGGAAATTTATATTCATGAAATAAAAGTTAAAAAAAAAAAGATTACTGTAATAAAGCCAGAGGTTATCCAAAACAATGACTTTGGTCAATAGATTTGGAAGCAGATAAAGGTAGAGTCATGAAATTGGAGATTATGTGATGATCTTCTGAATCATTTGGATCAATATGTAGCTAAAAACAATATTGGAGGAGGATCCTTGGGAGATTAAGATGCTAAGGCAAAGGAGTAAGTCATAGGTGGTTTGTCTACTTTTCTGTTCCATGACACCTGCAGATATTCTGATTAAAAATGAACAGATATTTCTGATAAGGATTTGAACCAATAAAATGATATATTCAAAACACTGGGAAATTAGCTGAAGGATTCAACAAACATATGCATGGTTAATTTTTAAAGATCTCTCAAAAAAGCTCCATCCTCCCCTTGGCCCACACATTGGCATTTGGAATTTCTTTTAATGCTTTTGCTTTTGTATGGAATCCAATGTCAAACCTAAAACTGTCTCTATGCTGTCTCTATGACCTCTTCCTTAGCATTTTTCATTTGATGACTCACTAATGAGGGCTGAGGAAGAATGTGAATATATTTATTTTGTGTAACTTATCATGTATCCTTTGTACTTACTTAAATTACAATTTTAACAGAGACATACTTGAAACAACGCTTGAGCAGCCATTTCTCATTTAATCTAAAGGAGAACTGAGGTCAAGCAGTTTTAGAGTAAAACACAAAATTGCATTCAAGATTTATTTATTTGTTAGAAAGAGTTGCAGAGGGATAGAGATACAGAGAGACACAGAGAGAGAAATCTTTCATCTGTTGAATCACTCCTCAAATCACTGAAATGGTTGGAGCTTGGCCAGTCTGCAGCCAAGAGCCAGGAGCTTCTTCTGCATCTCCCATGTGGTTTCAGGGTCCCAAGTACTCCGGCCAATCTGCACTGATTTCCCATGCACATTAGCAGGAGTTGGATCAGAAATGCAGCTTATGGCACTCAAAGTGGTGTCCATATGGGATCCAGTGTTACAGGCAATGGCTTCACCCACTATGCCACAACAAATCCCTTAATTTTGTAAAATGCACTGTAGACTATAAGAGTAGATCTCTGATAACCCATAATTATTTATAGCCAGTTGCATCTGTAAAAGAACAAATTTAAAAAACTAGTTTTCCTTGACTCAGAAAAATTTCTCACTAGATGTTTCTCCAGATTTTAGGCTGAAGTTAAGCCTAATTTTAGCCACCAATTGTCCTAGACCAATAATGCTTTCTCAGCAGTCAGCTCCTTGGGGCTGTCTCTAAGACAAACAAAAGTTCAGGTAGCTGCCAGCTTCCAAGTGTAAAAATGGGCTGGGAATGGAATTTAGGTTGTAGAGTGCTGATTGAGGGATTTTAGCCACAGATTTCTCCTGAAAGACACGTAGCTGAGGTGGTCGCCCACTGAGTACAGACATTATTATAATCTTTATGTTACACCTAAGTTTGAGAGAGAAATGATCAAGGTGGTATTGCCAGTTTCATATATGGAGAGCCTACAATGAGTAAAGAAAATGAATTGGGTAAAAGCCAATTCTTTGAGTACATTCTGATGAAGGAAGCTGACTCAGGTAAGCTCAGGAACATGCGCTTATTGTCTACTTATTAACATAGTCAGATATTGCTGATCTATGGTAAATATTGTCTACTAGTTTTCCTTAGACCTTGTTTTTTCCTAGGTGAAGTCTTTTTACAGACTACCTTTGGATTAACTCCTACAGAAGTTTTTAATGATCCATTTAAGTGATAGATGACCTATTTTTAATCCATGAGCAGAGCAAAACATTTACACTTCAAATTCAGTCCAGGATAGTTTTTGAACACCCAGGATTACCTTGAACAAGATGATTAACAGGAAACAAAGGGAAGTATCTCAAATTTTTTGATGAATTGAGAGGGATCCAGAATCAGAGGGGGAGAAAAAGACACAAGAGAGTAAGGCCCTCGTTCCTAATGGTGATAGGTACTAGGTGTCTGAGTGCAAGAACTTTTCAGTTCTCTTAGGGCTATGATTCCCCATATTAATAAATCTTGACGGTTCTTGGCATGAATTCAGAGAATAACTCTGAATTACTGGCTCAAATAAACTGGGCAGCATGGTAAGGTTTTAAGTTTTTTATTCAGTGAGAGAAATGCATAGGAGAGTGAGGGCTCTATCAAAGAGATAGGGAAGTCTAGATTCATACCAAGCAGAGAGCAGACCAGGAGCTAGCTGCATGGAGAAGCATGCAGGCCAGAAAGAATGGAACAGGTGGTCCAAAGTCGATGTGCCCCAAGGTGCAGGGCCACATGGGGATCAAGTCAGGGAGGAAAAAAGAAGGGCCTGGCCCTTTGTTTCAGGACCTTTGTCCACTTCCAAAGGTGAATGGTTCCATAACCTGTTGGCAGGTGGGCACACAGGTGTGGTCAGGTAGGGTCATGAAATCACATGGGGGTGTGAGGCAGATGTGGTTTTCCAGCTCACACATCTAATCAATTGTATCCCATATGCCTGCCTACATCAAAGAGACTAAAGGAGAAGTGATGCCATCAGCATTTTACATAAAATAAGACTCCATCATTAATTTACAACCTTTAAAGTGCAAAATGTTAAAATACTGGCAGCAAATCCAAATTCAGAAATGTGCATTCCAGTATTTTGGGTGTGGAGCCAAGATGGCGGAAGAGTGAGGGCATGCAGCAACAGTCCAGGAAAAGATAGTTTAACAAAAATGGAGTTACTGTACCCTCAGGAAGAGACTCAGAAAAAAAAAAAACGCAGAGGAAACTCTTCCGGATCTGATGGATGTGACACAGAAGACCCATGGGGAGAGCAAGGTGGCCCACTACTGCACCGAGCCGTGCCGTGGGAGCGGAGCCATGAGATAGGAGCCACAAGAGTGGGGAACCCAGCGAGCCCAGCCATAGAAGCCCAGCCACAGAATTTGAGCCCAAGCGCTAGAAGGAAAGGTAACCCAAGACATTGGCCAGGAAGGTTAGAGTGTGGTCTGAGGTCCCACGGGGGAAACTGCATCAGGCTGACTAGAGGAGAGAAAAAAAAAGTGAATAAATAAGAGGAACCTGTAGGGTCACTAGCCTCTCTCTCCACTCACCTTACAAAGAGGAGCAAGACAAAGAGCAGGCACCATTTTACATATATAAAACAAACACCTTAGCCTAGGCAACCCCGTGAGCTGTGTGAAATTTCTTCCCAACTGGGTCTAAAAAAGAGAGAGAGAGAGAGAGAGAGAGAGAGAGAGAGAGAGAGAGAGCAAGAGAGCAAGCCAGAGAACAATCTGGGTGAGTCACACCTTGGGCACACCCTTAAGCCTGAAGAAACAAATAGAGCTCTTTGGCCACACCTCCAAGATACCAAATGTAGAAACCAAGGTAACAAGAATAAAAAAGACACTATGATGCCCCCAAATGAAAAAGACACCCCAATTCAAGATAATGAAGATGATGAGATAGAAGAAATGCAAGAAGCGGATCTCAAAAAATAGGTAAGATCATTAAGAAGCTCTCAAAAACAAATTCTTGAACTACAGAAATCCTTAGTGGACAAGATAGAAAATCTCTTTCACAAAATGAAATATCAAGGAGGAATCAAAATGAAATGAAACAACTGGTAGAACAAGAAACTGTGATAGTGACAAAAAACCACAATGAAATGAAGAATTCAGTAGATCAAATGACAAACACATTAGAGAGCCTTAAAAACAGAATGAGTGAAGCAGAAGAGAGAAATTCGGACTTAGAAGACAGAGAACAGGAAAGGAAACAGGCAAAGCAAAGAAAAGAAGAGGAAAATAGAAATCTAAAAAATATTGTCGGGAATCTACAGGATACTATTAAAAAACCGAACATTCAGGTCCTAGGAGTTACTGAAGGCATGGAGAGGGAGAAAGGATTAGAAGGCCTTTTTAGTGAGATACTAGCAGAAAATTTCCCAGGTTTGGAGAAGGACAGAGGCATCTTAGTACAGGAAGCTCATAGAACCCCTAATAAACATGACAAAAAGAGATCCTCACCACGAGGATGGACCTAACAGATATCTACAGAACTTTTCATCCTACACAGAAAGAATTTACATTCTTCTCAGCAGTACATGGAACCTTCTCTAGGATTGACCACATACTAGGCCATAAAGCAAGTCTCAGCAAATTCAAAAGAATTAGAATCATACCATGCAGCTTCTCAGACCACAAAGGAATGAAGTTGGAAATTAGCAACTCAGGAATCCCTAGAGCACGTGCAAATGCATGGAGACTGAATAACATGCTCCTGAATGAACAATGGGAAATAGAAGAAATTAAAAGAGAAATCAAAAAATTTCTACAAGTAAATGAGGATAACAGCACATCATACCAAAACCTATGGGATACAGCAAAAGTAGTGTTAAGAGGAAAATTTATATCAATAGGTGCCTATATCAAGAAATTGGAAAGGCACCAAATAGAAGAGCTTTCAGTTCATCTCAAGGATCTAGAAAATCAGCAGCAAACCAAACCCAAACCCAGTAGGAGAAGAGAAATAATTAAAATCAAAGAAGAAATCAACAGGATTGAATAAAAAAATTACAAAAAATCAGCCAAATGAGGAGCTGTTTTTTTTTAAATAAACAAAATTGACACCCCATTGGCCCAACTAATTAAAAAAAGAAGAGAAAAGACTCAAATCAATACAATCAGAAATGAAAAAGAATCACCAGAAATTACTACAAGGACTTGTATGCCAGCACACAGGGAAATCTATCAGAAATGGATAGATTCCTGAACACATACAACCTATCTAAATTGAACCAGGAAGACATAGAAAACCTAAACAGACCCATAACTGAGACAGAAATTGAAGCAGTAACAAAGGTCCTCCCAACAAAGAAAAGCCCAGGACCAGATGGATTCACTTCTGAATTCTACCAGACATTTAAAGAAGAATTAACTCGATTCTCCTCAAACTATTCAGAACAATCAAAAAAAGAGGGAATCCTCCCAAATTCTTTCTATGAAGCCAGCATCACCTTAATTCCTAAGCTGGAAAAAGATGCAGCATTGAAAGAGAATTACAGACCAATATCCCTGATGAACCTAGATGCAAAAATGCTCAATAAAATTCTGGCCAATAGAATGCAACCTCACATTAGAAAGATCACCAAGACCAAGTGGGATTTATCCCTGGTATGCAGGGATGGTTCAGTGTTCACAAAACAATCAATGTAATACACCACATTAACAGACTGCAGAAGAAAAACCATATGATTCTCTCAATAGATTCAGAGAAAACATTTGATAAAATACAACACCCTTTCATGATGAAAACCCTAAACAAACGGTGTAGAAGGAAAATTCCTCAATACAATCAAAGCAATATATGAAAAGCCCACGGCCAACATCCTATTGAATGGGGGAAAGTTAGAAGCATTTCCACTGAGATCTGGTACCAGACAGGGATGCCCACTCTCACTACTGCTCTTCAATATAGTTCTGGACGTCTTAGCCAGAGCTATTAGGAAAAAAAAGATATTAAAGGGATACAAATTGGGAAGGAAGAACTCAAACTATCCTTCTTTGCAGATGATATGATCCTTCATTTAGGGGACCCAAAGAACTCTAAGAGACTACTGGAACTCATAGAAGAGTTTGGCAAAGTAGCAGGATATAAAATCAATGCACAAAATCAACAGCTTTTGTATACACAGACTATACCACAGCTGAGGAAGAACTTCTAAGTTCAATCCCATTCTCAATAGCTACAAAAACAATCAAATACCATGCAATAATCTTAACCAAGGACATTAAAGATCTCTACGATGAAAATTACAAAACCTAAAAGAAAGAAATAGAAGAGGATATGAAAAAATGGAAAAAATATTCCATGCACATGGATTGGAAGAATCAACATCATCAAAATGTCCATTCTCCCAAAAGCAATTACAGATTCAATGCAATGCCAATGAAAATACTAAAGGCATTCTTCTCAGATCTGGAAAAAATGATGCTGAAATTCATATGGAGACACAGGAGACCTCAAATAGATAAAGCAATCTTGTACAACAAAAAGAAAGCCGGAAGCATCACAATACCAGATTTCAGACATACTACAGGGCAGTAGTTATCAAAACAGTATGGTATTGGTACAGAAACAGATGGATAGATCTATGGAAAAGAATGGAAACACCAGAAATCAATCCAAACATCTACAGCCAACTCATATTTGATCAAGGATCCAAAACCAATCCCTGGAATAAGGACAGTCTATTCAATAAATGGTGCTGTGAAAGCTGGATTTCCACATGCAGAATCATGAAGCAAGATCTCTACATATCACCTTACACAAAAATTCACTCAACATGGATTAAAGACTTAAATCCATGACCTGACACCATCAAATTATTAGAGAGCATTGGAGAAACTCTGCAAGATATAGGCACAGGTAAAGATTCTTGGAAAAGACCCCAGGAGCACAAGCAGTCAAAGCCAAAATTAACTATTGGGATTGCATCAAATTGAGAAGTTTCTGTACTTCAAAAGAAACAGTCAGGAAAGTGAATAGGAAACCGACAGAATGGGAAAAAGTATTTGCAAACTATACTACAGATAAAGGGTTGATAACCAGAATCTACAAATAAATCAAGAAACTCCACATCAAAACAAACAACCCACTTAATAGATGGGCTAAAGACCTCAACAGACATCTTTCCAAAGAGTAAATCCAAATGGCCAACAGCCACATGAAAAATGTTCAAGATCACTAGCAATCAGAGAAAAGCAAATCAAAACCACAATGAGGTTTCACCTCACCCCGGTGAGAATGGCTCACATTCAGAAATCTACCAACAATAGATGCTGGAGAGGATGTGGGGAAAAAGGGACACTAACTCACTGTTGGTGGGAATGCAAACTGGTTAAGCCACTATGGAAGTCAGTCTGGAGATTCCTCAGAAACCTGAATATAACCCTACCATTCAACCCAGCCATCCTACTCCTTGGAATTTACCCAAAGAAAATTAATTTGGCTAATAATAAAGCCATCTTCACATTAATGTTTATTGCAGCTCAATTCACAATAGCTAAGACCTGGAACCAACCCAAATGCTCATCAACAGTAGACTGGGTAAAGCAATTATGGGACATGTACTCTATAGAATACTATACAGCAGTAAGAAACAATGAAACCCGGTCATTCGCAACAAGATGGAGGAATCTGGAAAACATAATGCTGAGTGAATTAAGCCAGTCCCAAAGAGACAAATATCATTTGTTTTCCCTGATTGGTGACAACTAACTGAGCACCAAAGGGGAAACTTGTGGAAGTGAAGTGGACACTATGAGAAATAGTGACTTGATCAGCTCTTGTGCTGACTGCTGATGTACAAAGTAATACTTTATCCCTTTTAGTATTTTTGTTGTTGTTGTTCTAGTACTAGTGGTTGAACTCTGTAATTCACACACAATTATTCTTAGGTGTCTAAATCTTAACTGAAAAGTGATCCCAGTTAAATATAAGAATGAGAAAAAGAGAGGGAGGAGATGTACATTTAGGGACATGCTCAATCGGACTTGCCCCAAATGATGGAGTTAGAAATGTGCCAGGTCCTCCACCTTGCGGCGCTGGCACACCGGGTTCTAGTCCCAGTCAGGGCACCGATCCTATCCCAGTTGCCCCTCTTCCAGGCCAGCTCTCTGCTGTGGCCAGGGAGTGCAGTGGAGGATGGCCCAAGTCCTTGGGCCCTGCACCCCATGGGAGACCAGGAGAAGCACCTGGCTCCTGCCATTGGATCAGCGCGGTGCGCTGGCCGCAGCGCGCCTACTGCGGCGGCCATTGGAGGGTGAACCAACGGCAAAGGAAGACCTTTCTCTCTCTGTCTCTCACTGTCCACTCTGCCTGTCAAAAATAAAAAAAGAAGTAAAAAAAAAAAAGAAATGTGCCAGGGGATTCCAATACAATCCCATCAAGGTGGCATGTACCAAATGCATCTCACTAGTCCATTTGATCAATTTCAGTTCACAATTGATCACACTGGTAGATCTAAGAGTCAAAGGGATCAAACAAACAAGACTAATGTACGCTAATACTAACTGATAAAACCAAAAAATGAGACAAGGATCCAACACAGGAAGTGGGAAACACAGTAGACTCATTGAATGGCAGATGTCCTAAATAGCACTCTGGCCTCAGAATCAGCTCTTAAGGCATTCGGATCTAGCTGAAGAGCCTATGAGAGTATTCTAGGCATGGAAAGCCAATACACTCTGGAAAGAAAAAGAAGAAGGCCTAAATGAATGATCTTTGTGAGTGTGATCCCAGTGGAAAGAATGGGGCCATCAAGGTAGGAGGTACCTTTCTCTGAAGGAAGGAGAGAACTTCTACTTTGACTATGACTCTGTCAGAATAAAATCAAAGGCAACAAACCCTAAAGGCTTCCATAGCCCTGGCAACTCATGACTAGAGCCTAGGGAGATTACTGACGCCATAAACAAGAGTGTTACACAGGGGCTGTGTGCTCACGTGGGCTGCTCACCGTCTCTGCTCTTCCTTCACCCATGCAATGGGGCTCACCACTGGCCTTCTGCACTGAACTCTACTAAGAATTCGATGAACCACTGTTTGTAAATATGTTTAGAAAACATCTGGAACATACTGTTTGACAAATACACCAATTCTTTCCAAAATTCCTTAGTTAAGGGAACAGAATCTATCTAGGGTCTAACACTGTGCCGTAGTGGGTTAAACTTCTGCTTGCATCATCAGAATCTCATACAAGCATGGGTTCAAGTCCCGGCTGCTCCACTTCTGATCCAGCTCTCTGCTATGGCCTGGGAAAGCAGTAGAAGGTGGCCCAAGTGCCTGGGCCCCTGTACCACAAGGGAAACCCAGAAGAAGCTCCTGGATTTGGTCTGACTATTGCAGGTATTTGAGGAGTGAACACTGGATAGAAGACCTCTCTCTCTCTTTCTCCCTGGGTAACTCTGCCTCTCAAATAAATAAATAATCAGAGAGAGAGAGAGAGAGAGAGAGAGAGAGAGAGAGGAAAGAGAGAGAGAGAGAGAGAGAGAGAGAGAGAGAGAGAGAGAGAGAGAGAATGGGCTCTATCTGTCTCAATGTTCAAGTGTGAAATAAAAAACCACCACTATGGCATAGTCTTTCAGTGGAAAGAAAAGACATTAATCAGAAAATCTAATTAAGAACCACCATTTCAAGCTCCTTTCACAGGTGAACCACCCTGCTAGATGCTGGGAGATAAAGAAACATATTATTCTGCCTGGAAAATACTTATATAAATCCCAGGTGCCCAGACAAGTGAGGGACAAGGACCCATGTGACAGATGTTAGGTTTATACTGAGGAACTTAGCCCACAGCTTCCAAAGGAAGACAGAAATTCTGTAAAAGCAATAATGGTTAAAGAGTCCATATTTAATTACTGGTTGATGTCAATGTCTTGTGTGTTTTCACTGGATAACTAAAACATAGATGTGTCAACAAGTTTGGAAACAGAATGACCACTGAAGACTAATTGATTTTACTGTGCCCAAAAGGTTAGCATGAAGTAAACATAAGACTTTCTGCCTTTATCAGATTCTGTGCCAGCCAAGGCACCACAGCTTACACGCATCTCTTTCAATCCTCACAATTCCACCAAACAGAATTTATCTTCATTTTCTTCTGACAAACAGGTGAAGCAATTGAAATTTAGAGAGGTTAAAGGTCATCCAGCCAACAAGTGGAGCAGAACCTCGTCAGGAATCCAAAATAACCATGCACCTTAAGGAAATGATGGATAACTAAATTCCCAATGTCACCAACCCTGGGCTTATGGACTAATTTCTCAATAACCTGTCCTCATTCCATGTCTCAGTGCTAACCCCTTCCAAATAATAATCCTAATACTGGTAGCACAATTTCTATTTGTTGAGTACAATATTTAAATTCTACTGTGGTTTGATGTCTATAAAATCAGTTTTTTATCCTACGTAGATCTTATTCCAATTTACACAATAATCTGGCCTCAGACAAATGCAGTAACTTGCCCAAAACAGCACCACTAATCAATGACAGAGCCAGAATAGGAGACCAGGATGTGGAGCCTACAGTTGGCTCACTGCACTGCTCACTGCACTACGAAGACAGAAAATGCCCATGCAAGCTGTCTGAAAGTGAACTCAGCTTCAAACTCTGCCATCAGGCCATGCTTCCCAAGACACACCTTCTCTCTTCTCCACAGGTCCTGTCCCTGGGAACCTAAGGTGGACCCTTCCCAGACAAGGGATCCCACCAACTTAGTGTCCCAATGGACATTGATGGGACTGTGATGCTAGCCCAAGTGGAGAGCATAGGGAAGAAGGTATGGAAAGGAGGGTCCCTCACCATGGCCAGTTCCTCCCTGCATTCCTGGGCCAGCCCCACCCTCTGACCACACAAGGTAGCTAGGCAAGGGGCCCCACACACAAAGAAGAGAGAGGTGCCAAGCCCTGCCAGATAGGTCTTGCAAGGCAGGCAGGACTTGTAACCTATGAATATCCACAAGGTGAGGGAACACATGAACTAAGAGAAGAGGGACAAATACTACAAATGTTTGAGTCTGGGTCTCCAGTGGGAGTAAGACGACAAAGAATCCTCATGAGATACCTGTGCACAGAACTGGCAGGCCAGGCTGGGTAGCCAAAGAGCAAAGCCCAGAACCACTGGGTTATCACAGTAAACAGGCTGCAGGTGAAGCATTGCAGCTCTCCTGGTGACACAACATGGGAGCCAGGGCATGGATCTGGTGATAAAAAGGAGCTACAAAAGCTTTGGAGGGGCTGGCACTGTGACATAGCTGGTAAAGTTGCCATCTGCAGTGCCACATTCCATAGGGTGCTGGTGCAAGTCCTGGCTGCACCACTTCTGATCCAGCTTCCTGCTAATGTGCCTAGGAAAGCACTGAAAGATAGCCCAAGTACTTGGGCCCCTTCACCCCTGTGGGAGACCTGCATGAAGCTCCTGGCTTCCACAGTGGCCCAGCTTCAGATGTTGTGGCCATTTGAGGAGTGAACCAGCAGATGAAAATTAATCTCTCTCTCTCTCTCTCTCTCTCTCTCTCTCTCTCTCTCTCTCTCCCTCACCCCATCTCATCTTTCCCTCCCTCTACCTCTCCTTCTCTGTAACTCTTAAAATAAAAAGGTTCATGGAAAATGGAATTATGAGCTAGGTTGGGGCAGGCAACCATTGTCTCAGGGGAGTGCTTAGGTTCCTCGCTCTGGCTCATGACTCCAGCTTCCTGCTAATGCAGATGCTGAGAGCAGCAGCGATGGCTCAGGTAAATACCGCTCATGTGGGAGACTTGGATTGAATTCCTGGTTCCCAGCTCTGCCAGCCCCTTGCAGGTATCTGGCAGTAAACCAGCAGATGGAATCACTCAGTCAGAATCTCTCCCTCCTTCTCTCCTCCTTCACCCAAATAAAAGATAATAATTTTAAAAAATAGAAACAAGTTTATTGTGGTAAAAAAATAAAAAAAGAAAAAAGAAAATCTGCACTTTTTCCATAATATGTATTTTGCACTGAGATTTTGAAGATCCTTTGATACATTTCAGATGCTCAGAAGCCTGGATGCAGGTCCTGGGTCTCAACTCTACTTTGGGTACTGAAATTAAAAGATGATCTCCATGAAATGGAAGTAAAGGGGCAGGGTGTTGTGCCAGAGCATTAAGCTGCTGCAGGCAATGCCCACATCACAAAGGAGTGACAGTTCATGTGCCGGCTGCTCCACTTCCAATCCAGTTCCCTGCTAATGTCTTGGGAAAGCAGCCAGTGATGGCCCAAGTACTTGGGCTCCTGCCACTCACATGGGAGATGAAGTTCCAGGCTTGAGCCTGGCCCAGCCCTGGCTATTATGGTCATTTAAGGAATGAATCAGTGGATGGAAAATCTCCATCCAACCCTCCCCCTGCCCCCACCAACTCTGCCTTTCAAATAAATAGACATCTTAAAAAGAAAAGCCAGTGTAGTGTTAGAATTCCCTGTTTCACCAAGCTCCTCAAACACAAATAGCAGGTATAATGAAGATATTTTCAAAAAGTCCATGGAAAATGTGCATTATGAACATATCTATGTTGGGCCACCGCTGTGGTATAGTAAGCTAAGCTTCTTCCTGCAGTGCCAGCATTCAAATGGGTGCTGTTTCAAGACCCGGCTGGCTGCTCCTCTTCCAACCCAGTTCTGTGCTATGGCTCGGGGAAAGCAGTGGAAGATGCACCTGTGTGGCAGACGTGGAAGAAGCTGCTGGTTCCTGGCTTCTTATCAGCTCAGCTCCAGCCATTGTGGCCATTTGGGGAGTGAACCAGCAGACAGAAGACCTTCCTCTTTCTGCCTCTCTCTGTCTGTGACTCTCTCTCTCAAATAAATAAATAAAAATCTAAAAAATATCTATGCATGGCTGGCGCTGCAGCTCACTAAACTAATCCTCCACCTTGTGGCACCGGCACACCAGGTTCTAGCCCCGGTCAGGGTGCTGGATTCTGTCCCGGTTGCCCCTCTTCCAGGCCAGCTCTCTGCTGTGGCCAGGGAGTGCAGTGGAGGATGGCTCAAGTGCTTGGGCCCTGCACCCCATGGGAGACCAGGATAGGCACCTGGCTCCTGCCATTGGATCAGCGCATTGCACCGGCTGCAGCGCGCCAGACACGGTAGCCATTGGAGGGTGAACCAATGGCAAAAGGAAGACCTTTCTCTGTCTCTCTCTCTCACTGTCCACTCTGCCTGTCAAATAATAATAATAATAATAATAATAATAATAATAATAATAATAATGAAAAAATCTATGCACAGCTTTCAGTTGTTTTGCAAGTACATTATGTTTTATTCCTACATTTGCATTAGCTTTTTCTTTTTTTTTTTGGACAGGCAGAGTGGATAGTGAGAGAGAGAGAGAGAGACAGAGAGAAAGGTCTTCATTTTCCATTGGTTCACCCCCCAATGGCTGCTGCAGCCGGCACACTGCACTGATCTAAAGCCAGGAAGTCAGGTGCTTCCTCCTGGTCTCCCAGGACTTGGGCCATCCTCCACTGCACTCCTGGGCCACAGAAGAGAGCTGGACTGGAAGAAGAGCAACTGGGACAGAATCCAGTGCCCCAACTGGGTCTAGAACCCGATGTGCTGGTGCAGCAGGTGGAGGATTAGCCTATTGAGCCACAGCATCATCTCCATTAGCTTTACTAAGTAAAATACTCTTGAATATTTGAAAGGCAAGTTTGGGAGCAAGCCACATCTTTGGATGTGGATCGCATCCTATACTGGAGTTCGTGTCACAGCTCTGCTTCTGATTCCAGCTTCCTGCTAATATGCACCCTGAGAGGCAGGAGGTAATGTCTATCTACTTGGGCCTCTGCTACCCTGAAATATTTGCTGGCTCCCAGCTTAGGCCTGGCCCAGCCACAGCTACTGCCAACATTTGGGGAGCAAAGTAGTACATGGAAGATCTGTCTCTCCCTGCCTTGAAAATAAAAAATAAAAACTGTAAATGAAATTTTGTCTCAGTAAAACACATCCACTCAATAGCATTCATTATGAAATTGTAATTTTTCCATTTTTTAAAAAGAGAACATTCATTATGGATTTTCCTTGTGACTTCTTGGGTGTGTGTGAGATTACATAAGAGAAAAAAAAATGAAGACTAGGAGCCAAATTGAATGTTTTCTAAATTCTACCCTCAGATACTTGTTTCAAATTGCGAAATGGGCATTTGAGTTTCTCTTGCACATTGTTAAATGCCTTCAAAAGAAGTGCTGTGAACATTCTCATGCCTACACAAAGCCCCCATCAGTATATAAAATAACAATAGATAATTATACACGTCCCAGGCCAAACATTACTTCTTCTAAGAACCTTTCCTCAACCTCCTAGTCACAGTAATTACTTTCCTCTTATGTCTGTTACAGTAATCAATTTTTTCTCATTGTGTGACTTTCTACCTAACTCATAAGGCATCTTTGTCACAGGGTAGGTACCCAGGAAATGCTTTTTTACCAACTCTGTGATATCATGTTTTCAAACTTAAGATGAAATACAGTATTGGGACATGTCATGTGTACATCATGGAATTTTTCATGGGAAGTACACACAAAAACCACACACACACTGTAGAAGTCAGGAAAATATTACCAGAAAGAGGAAATCAAACAATTCCTACATTTTCTTTAAGAAATTTTACTTGAAAAATGATTGCTGCGGATCTGCCTGTCCAAAAATAAAGTTAAACTGGCCTGGTGGTGATTTTTTGCAATGCCAGGAAGCTGGCAAGTATGTGATTAAACTTGCTCCACCAGAGATGCTATCAAAGCTGCTAAACAGAAGGTTCTACAAGTTCACAACCAGCTCACAACCAGCACATGCAAAAATAACCTTGAGAAAGACCAAACAAACTTTGTCTAATTTTCACACAAGTCACTACATATAAACTCTGAATCTCTCGCATTCCCTGAACTTTTTCACTCATCATCTGTCATAATTCAACATAAACAGCCTGTTAAAGTGTGGGAGGAAATAAATGAAAATTGGACATTTTCATGACTTCAGATAAATATTTTTCATTTTTCACTCACTAGCCTTTCAACTGATTCAAAATTTCTAAAACCTTTCTATCATTGCTCGATGTGCCAGTGTCTCTTCACCTTCTAGCTCCAGCTTCACCTGTGAACTAGTTATTCTGCTGCAAGAATGCAGGAAGTGTTTACAGGAGAAACACTAGAACATGAAAAGTGCAAAGACCTGTCAGATCAGCTTTAGCCATTTTTTTTCCTAAGCTCTATTCCTTAGCTAAGTGGTTTTTCCAAAAGATACCACCTAACTGGTAAAACAGGAAGTCCCCAGAAGGCATCTATAACCTTGCTCAAAGAATCACAATTGTGGTTAGTCCAGGAAAGACTCCAAGGGCTCCATGCACACAATGCCCTTAGCTAAGGGGATAACCTTGAACTAGTCATTTCACCTTCCCGGAATTCAGTTTCTTCATTTGGTGACTGGTCTCGGCTTTGATATTTGGTATGAAAAGCTTTTCAGACTTTTCTTGGATCTTACACACAAGTCCATTTGATGGACAGAATTAGCTTTTCTATGTTCTCTGCAAACTACTTTGTGGGATGAGCATTTGTCCACCAGCTAAGGTGCAGCTTGGGTTGCCTGCACCCCAGACTCAAGTGTCAACTTCTGCTCCCAGCTCCACTTGTGATTCCAGTTCTCTGCTATGGCACACCCTGTGATGCAGCAAGTGATGGCTCAAGTACTTGGGTCCCTGCCACCTATGTGGGAGACTCAGATTGGGTTCCAGGGTCCTAGCTTCATCCTGACCCAGCCTCAGCTGTTGAGAGCATTTTGCAAAATGACGGTTGGAAGATCTTGATCTCTCTCTGCCTTTCAAATAAACAGGAGGACATCATTTTTTAAAATGTACTTGGAACTTGCATTAGAACATTTCAATTTGTATATTAATGTGGAAGAAATTGAATTCATTATGATCCATTCAGGAATGCTGTTTAGAGCTCTACTTTATTCATGTCTTCAACATCTCTCAGAATACGATATTCTTGTGGTCTTGAAAGTGCACTGTTTTTTTTTTTATGACAGGCAGAGTGGACAGTAGAAGGAGACAGAGAGAAAGGTCTTCATTTTTGCCATTGGTTCACCCTCCAATGGCCACCACGGTAGGCACGCTGTGGCCGGCGCACCGCACTGTTCCGATGGCAGGAGCCAGGTACTTATCCTGGTCTCCCATGGGGTGCAGGGCCCAAGAACTTGGGCCATCCTCCACTGCACTCCCTGGCCACAGCAGAGAGCTGGACTGGAAGAGGGGCAACCGGGACAGGATCGGTGCCCCGATCCGGGACTAGAACCTGGTGTGCCAGCACTGCAAAGCGGAGGATTAGCCTGTTAAGCCACGGCGCCGCCAAAAGTGCACTGTTTTTAATTGCTTCAATTGTGTGTTTTTTTAAAGGAGGTTTTTAAAGATTTATTTATTGATTTGAAAGAGCTACAAAGAGGCAAAGCAGAGTCAGAGGTAGAGAGAGGCCTTCCATCCACTAGTTCACTCCCCAGATGGTGCAACAACTGCAGCTGGGCCAATCAAAAACCAGGATCCAGGAGCTATCTCTGGGTTTCCCAGGTAGGTGCAGGGGCCCATGGACCTGGACCATCCTTTGAAGCTTTCCCAGGCCCATCAGCAGGGAGCTGGATCACAAAAGGAGCAGCAGGATGCTGGTACTGCAGGAGGCACCTCCACAGCTACACCACAGGACAGGCCCCTCCATTGCATTTTATGTTTGATTATAAATATCTATACTAGAATTTTTTTAAAGCCCAGTGGTTTTTGTGTTGTTCTTATCAACCATCTTTCTAAACTTTGTTATTGGTTTTCTTTTTCCTCCAACTGATAAAGGTAAGCAAAAGACTAGGGGAAATATTTACCAAATACATTGCAAATGAAATAACCATGTTCACAACATATAAATAACACCTCCAGGTCAATAAAAACACAATGCCTTGGCACAGCAGGTTAAGCAGTCATCTGCAGTGCTAGCATCCCACAGGGTGCTGGTTCAAGTCCTGGTAGCTCTGCTTCTGATCCAGTCCTCTGCTATTGTGCCTGGAAAAACAGTGGAAGATGGCAGAAGTCCCTGGGCCCCGTACCCATGTGGGAGACCTGGAAGAAGCTCCTGGCTCCTGGCTTCAGCCTGGCCCAGCCCCAGCAGTTGTAGCCATCTGGAAGTAAATCAGTGGATCAAAGATATCTCCTCTCTAACTCTTTCAAAAGTCAATTTTAAAATTCTATAAAAGAGGAGATCGTGCTGTGGAATGGGAAGTTAATCGTCCACCTGTGGCACCAGCACCCATATGGGCACTGGTTCTAGTCCTAGCTGCTCCTTTTCCAACCCAGCTCTCTGTTATGGCCTGGGAAAGCAGTAGATGATGGCCTGAGTCTTTAGGCTCCTGCACCTATGAGACCTGGAAGAAGCTCCTGGCTGCTGGCTTTGGATTGGTGCAGCTCTGGCTGTTGTGGCCATTTGGGGAATGAACCAGCAGATGGAAGACCTTTCTCTGTCTCTCCCTCTCACTGTCTGTAACTCTACCTCTCAAATAAATAAACAAAATCTTAAAATATAGAGAGAGAAAGAAAAAGAAGAAGACCTAAATGAAAGATCTCTGTGAGTGAGATCCCAGTGGAAAGAATGGGGCCATCAAAGAAGGAGGTACCTTTTTCTGAAGGGAGGAGAGAACTTCCACTTTGACTATGACCCTATCAGAATAAGATCAAAGGCAGCGAACTCTAAAGGCTTGCATAGCCCTGGCAACTCAAGACTAGAGCCTAAGGAGATTACTGACGCCATGAACAGGAGTGTCAAATTGTTAAGTCAGCAACATGAGTCACTGTGTACTTACATCCCATGTGGGATCTGTCCTTAATGTGTTGTCTAATATGCAGTGATGCTATAACTAGTACTGAAACAGTATTTTTACACTTTGTGTTTCTGTGTGGGTACAAACTGATGAGATCTTTACTAATTATTTACTGAATTGATCTTCTGTATATAAAGATAATTGGAAATAAAAACAACCTGGTTTTAAATTGGAAATGGCATAGAAAATTAATTAATTTAAAAATATTATGTAGGATATCTGTCTTTAATGTGCTGTACACTCTTATTTAATGCTATAACTAGTACTCCAACAGTATTTTTTTCTCTTTGTGTTGCTATATGTGGCAAACTGTTGAAATATTTACTTAATATATACTAAACTGATCTTCTGTATATAAAGAGACTTGAAAATGAATCTTGAAGTGATTGGAAGGGGAGAGGGAGCGGGATAGGGGAGGGTTGTGGGTGGGAGGGAAGTTATGGGAGGGGGGAAGCCATTGTAATCCATAAGCTGTACTTTGGAAATTTATATTCATTAAATAAAAGTTTAATAAAAAAATAAAAACACACAACCTAACAAAATATTCAAACAAAAATATTCAAAAATAGAAATCACCAAGTTAAAAATATAAAACTAGTCAGTGAACACACAAAAATGTTAACTTTCATTAATAATAAAAATACAAACTAAAGTAGTGAAATGTCTTCTTCCAGCCAACTATCATGAACTAGGAAAGACAACAAGTATCGTTAGAATACCAGAGGTATAGATACTTCTGATTTTACTGTATGTTGCTAAGTCTTTATAGAAGGCAATTCAGCATTAACTAACTAAATGCACATTTTTTAAATCCAGAAATTCCATTTCCAACAATCTTTACATTAGACTCAAGTTCTAGAGTTAAAGAGTATATTATAGGGCCTGTTGCTTGGGACCCCAGCATAACATATGCTTGCTGGTTTGTATCACAAATTTCCATTTGTGATCCAGTTCTCTGCTAATGGCCTAGGAAAGGCAGAGGAAGATGGCCCAAGAACAGGAGACCTAGCAGAAGCTCCAGGCTCCAGACTTCAGCCTGACCCAGCCTTGGCAGTTGTGACCATATAAGAAATGAAAAATTATTAGGTGGCATAAATGGTTTAAAAGTATCCTTATATTGCTCTAGTAACTGTGATTTATTTATTCAAATACATGTTAATATAAATAAAATAGGTTGTATTTACCAACATGTATACATATATGTATCACAAAGAATACATAACCAAATTAAAATGTGCATTTCTAAAAACAGTACACATGGCAAACAAGTGGTAACTCAGCTGGATACAATGTAACTATCCCACACCACTAGAAATACCAGCATAGACTTGACCAAAGTTGTCCATGCAAAGATATTTCCTGCAATTGCATCAGTAGCAGAAAAAGTACTAAAAATAAGCCACGTGTCAGTGGGCAGGAAATGGTTAATCTATCTTAGTATTCCCATTTGATGCAATGTGTTATGTGGCTGCTGTGGAGAGTGAGCCACAGCAGTATACAGTAACAGGGGAGACCTAGGAATTACTGTTAAATTAAAAATAATGAACACAAAAGAAATGAAATTTCATCAGTGTATTCAGTAAGTGCACAAAAAGAGGCATATTAAACCAGTGACTGTGACTACACTTCTGGGACAGGGGACAGGGTGGGGATAGGGCATGGAAAGGAGAGTTCCATTGTTTGCTGTGTGTGCAGCTGTATTTTATACTTGTAAACATTCCAAGGACTTATGACTTTAGTTTTTTAAAAACAGAAAACTGAGGTTATAGGATTTTTTCTCCATTTTCTTTTTTTATTAAACTTTTATTTAATGAATATAAATTTCCAAAGTACAGCTTATGGATCACAATGGCTTCCCCCCATAACTCCCCTCCCACCCGCAACCCTACCCTTTCATGCTCCCTCTCCCCTTCCAATCACATCAAGATTCATTTTCAAGTCTCTTTATATACAGAAGATCAGTTTAGTATATATTAAGTAAAGATTTCAACAGTTTGCACCCATATAGCAACACAAAGTGAAAAAAAAATTACTGTTGGAGTACTAGTTATAGCATTAAATAAGAGTGTATAGCACATTAAATACAGAGATCCTACATGATATTTTTTAAAAAATTAATTAATTTTCTATGCCATTTCCAATTTAACACCAGGTTGTTTTTATTTCCAATTATCCTTATATACAGAAGATCAATTCAGTAAATAATTAGTAAAGATTTCATCAGTTTGCACCCACACAGAAACACAAAGTGTAAAAATACTGTTTCAGTACTAGTTATAGCATCACTGCACATTAGACAATACATTAAGAACAGATCCCACATGAGATGTAAGTACACAGTGACTCCTGTTGCTGACTTAACAATTTGACACTCTTGTTTATGGCATCAGTAATCTCCCTAGGCTCTTGTCATGAGTTGCCAAGGCCATGGGATCCTTTAGAGTTCGCTGACTTTGGTCTTATTCTGATAGGGTCATTGTCAAAGTGGAAGTTCTCTCCTCCCTTCAGAGAAAGGAAAGGTACCTCCTTCTTTAATGGCCCCATTATTTCCACTGGGATCTCTCTCACAGAGATCTTTCATTTAGGTCTTCTTCTTGTTTTTTCTTTTCCATAGTGTCTTCGCTTTCCATGCCTACAATACTCTCATGGACTCTTCAGCCAGATCCGAATGCCTTAAGGGCTGATTCTGAGGCCAGAGTGTTGTTTAGGACATCTGCCATTCTATGAGTCTGCTGTGCATCCTGCTTCCCATGTTGGATCGTTCTCTCCCTTTTTGATTATATCATTTAGTATCAGCAGACACTAATTTTGATTATGTGATCCCTTTGACTCTTAATCCTATCAGAGCCATCAATTGTGAACTGAAATTGATCACTTGGACTAATGAGATGGCATTGGTACATGCCACCTTGATGGGATTGTATTGGAATCCACTGGCACATTTCTAACTCCAGCATTTGGGGGAAGTCCATCAGACAAGTCCATCAAACACATCATTGCAAGAAGGCTCCACCTTCATTTCAGCCAGGCATCAGGCACCTGCTATTAAGCAAGAGTCCCCGCCAGTCAGGGCTGTGCAGACATGAAGAAACAGCACAGAGACACCATCCAGCCATTCCTGACCTCCTGGGAAATGCTATATACACAGACATCCTGATCCATCTTGTTTCTGTAAGACCATAAAATATCTGAACATTTTAACCAGCTTGTTAGTGATCTAGGACACCAAACACTTTGTTATTCTTTTTTTTTTGACAGGCAGAGTGGACAGTGAGAGAGAGAGACAGAGAGAAAGGTCTTCCTTTTGCCATTGGTTCACCCTCCAATGGCCGCCGCGGTAGGCGCGCTGCGGCCGGCACACCGCGCTGATCCGATGGCAGGAGCCAGGTGCTTCTCCTGGTCTCCCATGGGGTGCAGGGCCCAAGCACTTGAGCCATCCTCCACTGCACTCCTGGGCCACAGCAGAGAGCTGGCCTGGAAGAGGGGCAACAGGGACAGGATCCGGTGCCCTGACCGGGACTAGAACCCGGTGTGCCGGCGCCGCAAGGCGGAGGATTAGCCTAGTGAGCTGCGGCGCCGGCTTTGTTATTCTTAATGTAGGTAAAAAGATGTATTTGTCCTCTTCAAGAATAAACTTCCTGCACTACAAGGAAAACATCTCGAGGGCACAGGGAAGGCAGCAAAGTCTCTGTGTAAGACTGGAAAGCAAGGAACATGCTATTTCCTATGGATGAATGTTTACACAAACATTAATTCCACAAGTGGAGGGCCCCTTTCTACCCTTTTACATCTTTTTTAGTTTATCTGGCAAGAGAATTCAAAATAAACCCAATTAGAAGCAGGGGACACTCTTCCAGCTCCTATGTCACTGGTTTATCCAGAAAAAAACATGCTGTATCCTGCCTCGAAGAGATTTCCCGATCCTGAAAATCCCATATTGCAAAGAAACATCACTTGGGAGGGTATGAAAGGGAGGCATTGTGGTACCTTAAAACTTAGCCTCATACAATCTCTTCTTGAAATATTTATTTGAAAGGCAGATTTGGGGTGGGTGCGGAGAGAGAGAGATTGATTTTCTATGTGCTGGTTCATTCCAGCAAATGGTTAGGGCAACCAGGGCTGGGCCAGGCTGAAGCCAGGAGCCTGGAAAATACTTCTTCAACACAGGTTAACACAAGACCGAACTAATAAACTTTGTCAGCAGCACTTGTTGGACACAAAGAAATGAGTTCTTCCTTCTGTGCAATGCACTTCTCACACAGCCCTCCTAGGGCACATCCCTCAAGGTGCAGCAGCAAAACTGCAGAAAAGGCAGTGTGGCTGCCACACCAAGCCGAGAATAGCACTGGCCCAGCCCTGGCTGCCCCAAAGCCAGATCTTTCGAGCGAAGCCCAAACACGGGTCTGCCTTGCCCTCTGAGACCCCTGAGTTCCTTGAAGCCTGGTCCTAAAACCTGAGGTCTGACATGGCCGATAATAAAGACATGGGCTAAAATGAAAAGAACACTGCCCCCTTGTTAGGGAAGCAAGTGGCACTCAGTAGGACCAAAAGCATGGAACACCCAGGGCCGGGGCCTGCTTTGCTGGTGGACTGAACTAGGCTGGCAACAGGGCACGGGGAGACGCATCAACAGACCTGGGAGACAGAGCTGGATCATCTGGGGATGGATCCTTTCAATGTGGGCAAGGCCGTCCGGGACGCTGGTGAGCATGGTGTGTGGCCACCTGAGCTTGCAACGAAATGCAGGAATCTGGAAAATATCATGCTGAGTGAAATAAGCCAGTCTCAAAGGGACAAATATCATGTTCTCCCTGATCAGTGACAACTAACCGAGCACCAAAAAGGAAACCTGTTGAAGTGAAATGGACATTATGAGAAAAATAGACTTGATCAAGCCCTTGTCCTGACTGTTGATGTACAACTTAATACTTTATCCCTTTTAGTATTTTTTTTTGTTTTACTTAATAATATTGGTTGAACTCTTTAGTTAACACACAACTCTTCTTAAGTGTTGAAATTTAACTGAAAAGTGATCCCTGTTAAATGTAAGAGTGAGAATAAGAGAGGGAGGAGATGTACACTTTTGGCACAAGTTTAATCAAACTTGCCCCAAATGGTAGAGTTAGAAATGTACCAGGGGATTCCAATACAATCCCATCAAGGTGGCATGTACCAATGCCATCTCACTAGTCCAAGTGATCAATTTCAGTTCACAATTGATGGCTCTGATAGGATTAAGAGTCAAAGGGATCACACAAACAAGACAAGTGTCTGCTAATACTAACTGATAGAATCAAAAAGGGAGAGAATGATCCAACATGGGAAGCGGGATACACAGCAGACTCATAGAATGGCAGATGTCTTAAACAGCACTCTGGCCTCAGAATCAGCCTTTTTTTTTGACAGGCAGAATGGACAGTGAGAGATAGAGAGACAGAGAGAAAGGTCTTCCTTTGCCGTTGGTTCACCCTCCAATGGCCGCTGCAGCTGGTGCACCACACTGGTCCGATGGCAGGAGCCAGGTGCTTCTCCTGGTCTCCCATGGGGTGCAGGGCCCAAGCACTTGGGCCATCATCCACTGCACTCCCAGGCCATAGCAGAGAGATGGCCTGGAAGAGGGGCAACCGGGACAGAATCCAGTGCCCCCACCAGGACTAGAACCTGGTGTGCTGGTGATGCTAGGTGGAGGATTAGCCTGTTGAGCCATGCTGCCTGCCCATAATAAGCCCTTAAGTCATTTGGATCTGGCTGAAGAGCCCATGAGAGTATTTTAGGCATGGAAAGCCAAGACACTCTGGGAAACAAAACAAAACAAAACAAAACAAAACAAAACAAAACAAAACAAAACAGAAAACCTAAATAAAAGATCTCTGTGAGTGAGATCCCAGTGGAAAGAACGGGGCCATCAAAGAAGGAAGTATCTTTCTCTGAAGGGAGGAGTGAACTTCCACTTTGACTATGACCTTGTCAAATAAGATCAAAGTCGGCAAACTCAAAAGGCTTCCGTAGCCTTTGCAACTCATGACAAGAGCCTTGGTTGATTACTGATGCCATAAACAAGAATGTCAATTGTTAAATCAACAACAGGAGTCACTGTGTGCTTATTCCCCATGTAGGATCTCTATCCTTAATGTGTTGTACTATGTGAATTAATGGTGTAACTAGTACTCAAACAGTACTTTATACTTTGTGTTTTTGAGTGGGTGCAAACTGTTGAAATCTTTATTTAGTATATACTAAATTGATCTTCTGTATATAAAGATAATTGAAAATGAATCTTGATATGAATGGGATGGGAGAGAGAGTAGGAGATGGGATGGTTGTGGGAGGGAGGGAGGTTATGCGGGGGAAAAACCAGTGTAATCCAAAAGCTGTACTTTGGAAATTTATATTTATAAAATAAAAGTTAAAAAATAAGAAAATAAAAAAAACTATTCAGAAAAAGGGTGGTATAAATACCTGAATTACTGTGACAGAGAAAGAAACAATTGAAATCTCACAGTAATTATGCTACCATTATTAAATTGATTCAGAAGAATATTGAAAATGGAAAAACTTGTAAAATGACTTTTTTCTACAAGATGCCCCAAAACAATCCATTTATGAAAGTAATAAAATTGTTTTGGTGAGAAGGGCACTGTCATTGCTGAGTACCCCAGAGGTGAATGTTATCTGTAGGTCACTCCTGATGGTAGGAAATGTCATAAATACCGGGAACTCAGATAGCAATTTGAATGTTAAGATTCCAAAATAATAATAATAGGGACTCAGTGGAAGTACTTAACTATTGAAGCAAGCTGTGTTCACTTTGAATAAGACTGAAATAGCAGCCATGGGTACTTGATCAAGAGAGCTACAGAAATGCTTATTATAACATGCATCCCTAGAAACAACATGGATTTTCAGATGAAAGAGACAGTGCTAAATTGATAAAATCTAAACAACTGAAGAACAGGGAATAAAATAGGTGAGAGCATGTGTTCCATCTATCATATTTCTGTTGTCCCTGTACATAAGCCAGTTAGCAAACACAAAGCTCATTGATTTTAGGAAATGACAAGTTCCCATATACATGTAACATCACAGCAAATATATATGGTGACATTCTTCCAGTCTCTAGCTAAAACAATCTGTCACATTTATGTGGGTAGTTGCACAGTGAGGGGAGATAAATGCCCTAATATTTTTGACTTGTATATCCTAAGTATAAAGCCACATCACAGTCTTCTATTAGAGCAATTATGCATGGAGCTCTGGTAGAAAATAGTGTTCTAGTCCAAGGTCAGGTTTCAAAGAGTCTACTGGTTGCCCAAGCCCAGCATAGTTAATTTCCCTGGTCTCAAGTTGTATAATTGGAAGGGAAATAATAATGGAAAGAAATAGTAATGGAAAGAATTTCAACATTGGTTTCATGGCCTATAGTGTAAAAGTAAGTCCAGGTGAAATCCTCTAGCCATTCTTCCAGCCATAACTAAGTCAAAATTTAAATGAAAATCAGAAGCAATGAGATTTAGATAATATTAAATTATCAATTTTGAAAGTTGGGATTATGGTACTGGATTTATGTTTTAAAAATTATTATCTGCTAAAGTGCTACATTTAAAAACTAAATAAAGCAGGATGCAGAGATAGTGAACCCCAACATATTCAGATTTAATTCATCAGTTGAAACATTACAAAACCAGATACTGGAGAATGATGTTAGACTATCGTCAAGGATCAGAAATGGTAAAAGAGATGGGGAGGAACAACACCAGAGGTGATGTAAAACATGGCCTTAAGAATGATGACCATAAGAGTATTCTAAGGGCTTGTCTTCCTCTTAATGACCCAGCAAGGCTAGTGCACTGCACTAATGAATTGAAGACAGAATGGCCTATGATTCAGTGCCCAATAAGGCCATGATTATCTATGCCATGAGCCAGTAAATAGGTGACTTATCCAGAGGGGTGCCTTTGGGGTTCCAGACATAGTATGCCAGAGGGCCAGCCATTGGTGACTATCTGGGTAAATGGACCACATCTCTATCAAAGGTCGTACCTTGGTATGGAGTTCTTTAGTATGGGCAGCAATCTTCCTCTTCCTAACTGGTTGTAGAAGTGGCCATTGCTTATGTGTTAGGCTGGAACAATAAGAACCTGAAGTGCAGGCAGCAGTCACATGGTGCTCTCAGAATCACTATTCCACAGCTCCCAAAACTCTTGTGCATACAGTTTGGAGGACCTGAGTCTCAAATAAGCTCATAAGATCAGTTGTGCTTATAGATTGCTGCTAGCAACACCCAGCATACACCCTAGAGTGTAGGATATTGCTTAAGAAGCTGTAGTGTCTAACTGGGAATGTATGCAGCAGAGGTGGTGTGATGCCCTGGGTGATTCTGTGGATTCTGTTAGCAGTGGTAGCCCAGTGTCCACCAGATAGTATTCTATCACAGGACAAAAAATAGAACCATTCTGTAGACTTGTTCACATGACCTTTCATGTAGAGGATATTAAATATTCCCCAGGAAAAAAGTCACAATAAATAAATTCAACAAATTTTCAAAACGAAACATAAGCATAATAAAAATAGCTGCATTTTTATACACTAAAAATGAACAATCCTAAAAGGAAATAATAAGAACAACTGAATTTTCCATAGCATCAAAAAGAAGAAAGTACTTAGGAATAAATTTAACCAAAGAAATATAATATCTAAACACTGAAAACTATAAAGGATTACTGATAGGAATTAAAGATGGCACAACTAAATGGAAATATATCTTGTGTTTGTAGATTATAAAATATATATAAGAAATCAATATGGGAGCTGGCTTTGTTGTATAGTGGGTAAAGCTGCTGCCTACGATGCTGGCTTCTTTTATGGGAGCTAGTTCTTAGAACCAGCTGCTCCACTTCTGATCTAGCTCCCTGCTAATGCACCTGGGAAAAGCAGTGTAGCATGGTCCAAGTCCTTGGTCTCATGCCACCCACATGGGAGACCCAAAAGAAGCTACTGGCTTTGGCCTGTTTCAACCCCAGCTGTTGCAGCTATTTGGGGAGTAAACTAGTGGGTGGAAGATCTCTCCCACTGTGTGTAACTATGTCTTTCAAGAAAAAATTTAAAAAGAGAAAAACTTTCATTTGAAGTGAAATCAATATGATCCAAAGTGGTCTATAAATTCAAAATATTCTTTATAACATTCCAATACTTAATTTTAGCAGAAATTAAAAAAAAATTATACAGAAAATTCACATGGAATGTCAATGTTTTGAATACACAAAATGTTACTGAAAATATGATCAATATTGGAGGTTTCACATTCCCTTAATTCAAAAGCAAAAGTCATCAAAACAATGCATTATTACCACAAAAACAGACCAAAGGAACAGACTTGACAGATTAAGTGTGTGCACTTGGCCTACCATTTCAGATGCTGTCTAAGATGCCTTGACTCCATATTACAGTTCAACGTTTAGCTCTGACTCCTGACTCCAGTTTCTTGGCAATTTGGACTCTGGGAGGCAGTGGTGATGATACAACTGGGTCCCTGCCACCCAAATAGGAGGCTATGATTCTGTTTCTGGCTTCAGGCTCTGGTTGCAGTTCTAGCCCAGACCTGGTTACTGCAGATATTTGGGGATGAACCAGAAGGTAGGAGCTCTTCTCTCTATGCTTCTCAAATTTTTATAAACTTTTATTTAATGAATATAAATTTCCAAAGTACAGCTTTGGGTTACAATGGCTTCCCCCCTCCCATAACCCTCCCCTTTCCCGCTCCCTTTCCCCTTCCATTCGCATAAAGATTCATTTTCAATTCTCTTTATATACATAAGATCAGTTTAGTATATATTAGGTAAAGATTTCAACAGCTTGCCCTCACATAGCAACACAAAGTGAAAAAACTACCATTGGAGTACTAATTATAGCATTAAATAACAATGTACAGCACATTAAAGACAGATATCCTACATAATATTTTTTAAAATTAATTAATTTTCTATGCCATTTCCAATTTAACACCAGGTTTTTTTTTTCATTTCCAATTATCTTTATATACAGAAGATCAATTCAGTAAATAATTAGTAAAGACCTCAACAGTTTGTACCCACACAGAAACACAAAGTATAAAAATATTGTTTCAGTACTAGTTATAGCATCACTGCATATTAGACAACACATTAAGGACAGATCCCACATTGGGTGTAAGTACACAGCAACTCCTGTTGCTGACTTAACAATTTGACACTCCTGTTCATGGCGTCAGTAATCTCCCTAGGCTCTAGTCATGAGTTGCCAGGGCTATGGAAGCCTTTAGAGTTCGCTGACTTTGATCTTATTCCGATAGGGTCATAGTCAAAGTGGAAGTTCTCTCCTCCCTTCGGAGTAAGGTACCTCCTTCTTTGATGGCCCCATTCTTTCCACTGGGATCTCACTCACAAAGATCATTCATTTAGGTCTTTTTTTTCCATGATATCTTGGCTTTCCATGCCTACTATACTCTCATGGGCTCTTCAGCCAGATCCGAATGCCTTAAGAGCTGATTCTGAAACTAGAGTGCTGTTTAGGACATCTGCCATTCTATGAGTCTGCTGTGTATCCCGCTTCCCATGTTGGATCTTTCTCTCCCTTTTTGATTCTATCAGTTAGTATTAGCAGACACTTGTCTTGTTTGTGTGATCCCTTTGATTCTTAGACCTATCAGAGACATCAATTGTGAGCTGAATTTGATCACTTGGACTAGTGAGATGGCATTGGTACATGCCACCTTGATGGGATTGTGTTGGAATCTCCTGGCACATTTCTAACTCCACCATTTGCGGCAAGTCCGATTGAGCATGTCCCAAATTGTACATCTGCTCCCTCTCTTTTTCCCACTCTTCTATTTAACAGGGATCACTTTTCAGTTAAAATTTAAACACCTAAGAATAATTGTGTGTGAATTACAGAGTTCAACCACTAGTACTAGAACAACAACTACAACAACAACAACGAATACTAAAAAGGATAAAATATTACATTGTACATCTAAAGTCAGGACAAGAGCTGATCAGTTCATTGTTGCTTATAGTGTCCATTTCACTTCAACAGGTTTCCCCTTTGGTGCTCAGTTGTCACCGATCAGGGAAAACAAATGATATTTCTTTCTTTGGGACTGGCTTAATTCACTCAGCATGATGTTTTCCAGATTGCTCCATCTTGTTGCGAATGACCGGGTTTCATTGTTTCTTACTGCTGTATAGTATTCTATGGAGTACATGTCCCATAATTTCTTTATCCAGTCTACTGTTGATGGGCATTTGGGTTGGTTCCAGGTCTTAGCTATTGTGAATTGAGCTGCAATAAACATTAATGTGCAGATGGCTTTATTATTAGCCAAATTAATTTCCTTTGGGTAAATTCCAAGGAGTGGGATGGCTGGGTTGTATGGTAGGGTTATGTTCAGGTTTCTGAGGAATCTCCAGACAGACTTCCATAGTGGCTTAACCAGTTTGCATTCCCACCAACAGTGGGTTAGTGTCCCTTTTACCCCACATCCTCTCCAGCATCTATTGTTGGTAGATTTCTGAATGTGAGCCATTCTCACCAGGGTGAGATGGAACCTCATTGTGGTTTTGATTTGCATTTCTCTGATGGCTAGTGATCTTGAACATTTTTTCATGTGTCTGTTGGCCATTTCTTCTTTCGAAAAATGTCTATTGAGGTCCTTGGCCCATCTCTTAAGTGGGTTGTTTGTTTTGTTGTTGTGGAGTTTCTTGATTTCTTTGTAGATTCTGCTTATCAATCCTTTATCTGTATTATAGTTTGCAAATATTTTTTTTCCCATTCTGTTGGTTGCCTCTTCACTTTCCTGACTTTTTCTTTTGAAGTACAGAAACTTCTCAATTTGATGCAATCCCAAATGTTAATTTTGGTTTTGACTGCCTGTGCTGCTGGAGTATTTTCCAAGTAGTCTTTGCCTGTGCCTGTATCTTGCAGGGTCTCTCCAATGCTCTCTAATAATTTGATGGTGTCTGGTCATAGAAATAGAAGAGGATACCAAAAAATGGAGAAATCTTCCATGCTCATGGATTGGAAGAATCAATATCATCAAAATGTCTATTCTCCCAAAAGCAATTTATACATTCAATGCAATACCAATCAAGATACTGAAGACCTTCTTATCAGATCTTGAAAAAATGATGCTGAAATTCATATGGAGACACAGAAGACCTCGAATAACCAAAGCAATCCTGTACAACAAAAACAAAGCCGGAGGCATCACAATACCTGATTTCAGGACATACTACAGGGCAGTTGTTATCAAAACAGCATGGTACTGGTACAGAAACAGATGGATAGACCAATGGAACAGAATAGAAACACCAGAAATCAATCCAAACATCTACAGCCAACTTATATTTGACCAAAGATCCAAACCTAATCCCTGGAATAAGGACAGTCTATTTAATAAATGGTGCTGGGAAAATTGGATTTCCAGGTGCAGAAGCTTGAAGCAAGACCCATACCTTCCACCTTACACAAAAATTCACTCAACAGGGATTAAAGACTTAAATCTACGACCTGAAACCATCAAATTATGCTTCTCAAATTTAAACAAAGAAAATATTTTAGGTAAATAATTAAAGTAATAGCTTATGATATTTAAAGTAAATCAAGATTTGATAACCTCATTGATAGAGGAAAAATTTTTACTAATGCTGTTTATGATTAAAACATTAAACAAAGTAGGAATTGAAGAGAACTTCAGAAAGGGCACCTATGGAAAATCTACAATAAATTCCTATAAAATGAGAACAAAACACAAATACTCTTAGAAGTTCTATTCAACAATATATTAGAGGACTCTACTCAAACAGTACTTTATACTTCATGTTTCTGTGTGGGTGAAACTGTTGAAATCTTTACTTAGTATATACTAAATTGATCCTCTGTATATAAAGATAATTGAAAATGAATCTTGATATGAATAGGATGGGAGAGGGAGTAGGAGATGGGATGGTTGTGGGTGGGAGGGAGATTATGGGGGGAAAAGCTACTATAACCCAAATGTTGTACTTTGGAAATTTATATTTATAAAATAAAAGTTAAAAAAATTAAAAAAAGAAATTCTAATAAAAAATAAACTCTCCAAATTAGAAACAAAAAAGCAAACTTGGCTTGTAATGCCTAACACATAATTTTGTATGCAAAATATATCCTAAGGAACTTACTACAAATCCATTCAAAGTAAAATTCAGTAATGTTGCAAAAATATAAAATATTCAAATATCAATCATATTTCTATATAGTAGCAATGAACATTCTGAAAATATAATTAATGATAACATTCAATGTTGCATCACAGAATGAAAATAGCACTGAGAAATTAAAATAAGACCTTGGATTTTACACTAAAATTATAAAATATAATTAAAAATACAATAAAATGAAGCATTGATTTCAGTAGGAGATTTTAATATTTCAAAAAGTTATGCTTAACATTATTCATTGTGGAAAAGCAAATCAAAGCCTCTGGACAATCCAACTTCACATTCAGTAAAATGACTGATTCAGCCATAGATAAACATTGACATGGATATGGGGAACTTGGAGCCCTCACAAACTTCCAATAAAACTGTGAAGCCACTAGGAAAAATAATTTGGCAGTTTCTCAGCATGCTCCACATGGGATTATTTAATGCCTCAGCAGTATTTTTCCCCAGATATGCAACTAAAAGATACAAAGCCCACTTGCACCCAAATACTCACTTCAGCAATATTCACGAAAGCCAAATGTGAAAGCAACTCAAATACTGATGTAGAAAAACAACAACATGTAGTATATCTTTTATAATAGTATACTATTTAGAAATCAAAAAATAATTATGAAATGAAAGACAACAAAAGTGATCAAACTCAAAAAAGGGAAAAAAAGAGAGAAAAGAAATCAAAAGCAAAAGAGCCCATACTGTAACACTATCTGATTCCAATTATGGGACTGTCCATAAAAGGTCAATCTCTGGAGACAGAATTTGGATTAAAACCTGTCTGGGACTGATAGTCAATGAAGAGGTACTATAAGTAATATGAAGTATTTGTGGCATTAATGAAAATGGGCTTATCTTATACTGTGCTTATGATTATATGACTCCCAAAATAGTACAAAGCATGGAACACACATTGAAAACATGGGACAGTTAGGACTTCACAGACAGGTTCATGAGTTTGGGCTTCACAGAAGAAATTAAAAGACCAATAAATATGAGGGGACTTCAAGTATATTGTGGAACATGAAATTAAAATATGTTCATTTTAGTTCAAAAATACTTGAAACCATGAATATGAGGAGCCTTAAAATTCATGGACAATATTTTGTATGAAAGAACCATACATGTGTTTCAAGAAGTTTCTGCATCAAAATTAACCTACCATTTAATTCCATATTTCTTGTTTGATATTGCCCTAAGATTAAATAACTCCATGTACACTTTAAGAAATAATTTATTTTTTCTTATATGAAACAGTTTAAAATATTATTCATTAATTTAAGGTAAAACACTGCCTCCTGATTGCTCCATTTAGCAGGACAAAATGTCAGTCCATGTGTTCTAGATTATGTTTGTATTAATAAGCTACTTACAAAGATCATATTAATTGTGATACTAATTTAAATATTTCAAGAACCCATAATATTATACACCAAGTAAAATGGCATTTTTAATGTTTTATTGACAATAATTGTACATATCTATGGAATACACATGATCCTTTATTCCATGTGTATTGATCAAATCAGGGTAAACAACGCTTTCCCTTCTCTAACATTACACTTCACAATGGGAGCCTTGACGTTCCATTCTTCTATTTGTTCATAAAATATAAAATAAGATCATGGACTATAGTTACCCCAATATGCTTTGTAACACTAGGAACTCACTCCTATAATTTAACTCTGATTTGGTATCAATACTCCAACTAGTTTTTACAAATTTGTTAATTAATTAGTTTGGAAGAAAAATAGAAGTGCACAGAAACAGAGAGGAAGAGAGAACACCCTCATCCATTTGTTCACTTCAAAATGCCCAATACAGCTATGGCTGTGCCAGACCAAGCTGAATCCAGGAACTCAACCTGGGTCTCTCAGGTGGGTGGCAAGGATTCACTACAACTATCACTCCCCCCATCCAGGACCACACATGAGCAGGAAGCTGGAAGTGGATGATGTGACTCTAGCCCAGACACTCCAATATGGGATGTGGGCATCCTGAGCAGGGTTGTAACACAACGACAAATGTCATTCCTCCAGGAAAGTTTTAAGTATCTCCACATCTCTGGCTTGCAGAGAGGGGACACAGCTCCATGAGCCCAACCCCATCACTGCACAGTCTGTTTCTCCCCAACATCACAAACTCTCCTCATGTACCTCTCCCTGAATACTCCCCTTCTGAGGTCTCCTGTTACAGACAGGGCAGAGCAGCAGAGCACAGCAGGATGGGTCTGGGAGATTTGACAGCAACTGAGGGCAAAAATGGACTCTGTCAGTTTCTACCTTATCACTGCCCAGCTCCAGGCACAGCATCAGGGGTGCTGGATCCAGCAGGTGAGGTTGGGCTCACCAAGTGTACTCATTGAACATTTTGAGGGCCAGTATTGGAGGCAGGGGCAAATTGGCCATCCACATGCCAGAATCTGAAAGTGAATCATTATATTACACCATGCCTGAAAATCAATCCAAATGGATTGAAGGCTTACACAGAAGATCTCAGAACTTGAAGCTCCTTAAATACGGGAGCAAATTCATTGTCATTAGCCTCAGCAATAGTCTGGATATGACACCAAATGCATAGGTGACAAAAGCAAAAATAAGGAAGTAGGATTGCAAAAAAAAATAAAATAAAATCATTTCATTTGAAACTGGAAAATATTATATTTAGTGAAATAAGTCAGTCCTAAAAAGATAAATACCAAATGGACTCCCTGATCTGTGGTAACTAAAGAATGCCTAAAAGGTAATCTATAGAAATGAAAGTGACACTTAGAGATGTAAAGACTTTGAACAGCTCTCTTGTCTCCACAGATTTTTTTTTCTTGCATGCTATTTGTTGAACTCTTTATTTAGTTTAGGGATAATTTTTTGTTGTTGTTTAAAGTTAATAGAAATTGTATCTTAGATAAATCTTAGCAAAAAATAAGAATGAGAATAGGAGAGGGAAGAGGAAGAAAGGTGGGGCTGCAGGTGAGAGAGAGGGCAAGATGGGTAGGATCACTATGTTCCTAAATTTCTATTTATGAAATGCAAGAGTTTGTTTGTCTTAAATAAAAGGTTTATAGGGGAAAAAAAGCTGAAGATGTCACCAGTGCTATGGCATAGCAGATAAACTGAAAAACCTGCCACCTACAGTGCTGGCATCCCACGTGGGCACGGGTTTGAGTCCTGGCTGCTCCACTTCTGAACCTGTTCTCTAATATGGCCTGGGAAACAGTAGAAGATGGCCCAAGTGCTTGGGCTCCTGCACCTGTTTGGGAAACCCAGAAGAAACTCCTTACTCACGGATACAGATCAGCCCAGCTCCGGCCATTGCAGCCATTTGGGGAGTGAACCAGAGGATGAAAGATTTCTCTTGCTGTCTCTCTGCTTCTGCCTCTCTGTAACTCTCCTTTCAAATAGATAAATATTTTAAAAAAACTGATGAGAGATTCTGCATACTAACAGAAAAAATTAAAAGAAAGATGGGAGAAAATCTTGGCAGATAACAGTATGATTAATGGAATAATATAACAAACATACATATTGCAAAATATATTGTAATAAAAATGGACAAAGTATTTGATCAGTTTTTCCAATCAACACATGCAAGCAATGATAAGAAAAATGGCTCAGCAATGCTAATAAAGACCACAATGTCTACTACCTAAAATAGGCAAAAATAGACATTATCAAAAAGTAAAAATCAGAAGTGTCAAGTACTGAATCAGATGTGGAGAAAAGGAAATTCTGACATTTTTCACAATTTGGGTCCAAAAGTATCGATGTGGACATTACACTATTTGAAATATCACAGAGAATGATAAATATCACATACTCTCATGTATATGTGATATAAGTCAAATTAAAGACAGAACAGAATGGTGATTACCAGGGGCCTGAGAGTGGAGGAAATGGAAAGTTACTTGAAATGGAATGTTACTTGAACAATACACATTTACAATTATGGGATAAATTAACTCCTTGAGATATACAACACAGTAATGAGATACAGCATTAGATACAACTTATTAATACCTTAAGTACTCTTTTAAGAACTATGTATGTTCATGGATATGTAAGTTTGATTGTCCTAATAATTTCATGATATATATGCACAAGGGGACTCCAAACATTTTGTGAAATGGGTTTAAAAATAACCTGAATTTTCCATATATTTTTGAAATTCCAATAATGTATCAAAATATCAGGTTGCATGCCTTCAATAAAACAAATTTTGTCAATTATACTCAAATAATTTTGAAAAAAATACCCTGTTAAAATGCAAATAAAAATACCTTAGGAATCTAAGTTTTACTTTATCTTTGGAATTGGAAAGGTTATCATGGAACAGAAATCTTTTTAAAAACACTCATAAATGTGACCAAAGTTTCTGTTTTGAAAGTTCAAACACAGATGACAGCCTGTTAAGTGAATGTGTAAGTGATAAAATGACATTCAAGTATCAAACCACAGTGTCCTCCTGCCCCACTAAAACCTGGACCAAAAGCCTTGAGCCACACAGCTTTGATTTTAACTTCCCTAGTCTATAACACTGATATAGCTATGCTGAGAGGTCAGAGTTTGTGAATTGAGACCCTGCCTCTGACATAAACAGAATAAGGTCAGCCCTGGGATGAAAAAAGGAACTGAGGACCCCATAGAGGACAGCCGCTCACCTGCACGCACCCTCCCACCCCCAGCACGGGTTCTCCCAAAGGACCACTCATCCCCACTGCACAATTGGGGAAGATGGGTGACTGCTGCCACACAGCTGCCCAGAGATGGCTCCTGGGCTGACAAGTCTCTGTGAGGAAGGGACGGAAGCCCGGAGTCCAGGTGCCAGTCCAGGCCTACACCGCAGACCAGCGGGGGGCAAAGGCAGTGAAGGTGCTAGCAGTGACATGAGGCCCAGGGACAACCCCTGGGAGCCCTATGAGTCCTGCCAGGGAGAACATCAACTTCTGCCAACCCTGCTTCCCCTCCCCGCACTCCCTGTCCCACACACTCACCTCTGCCAGGCATCCTGCATGAAGGAAGATCAGAAAACAGAATGGATGCTCCTTACCGTCGGAGGTCCCCATCTGTGAAAACTCCTCCCTGGACCTCTCTCCACCGCAAAACCAGAAGACTACTATGACGTCAAGATCCCAGGTGATTATGTGTTGTTTACGCAAGTGCCCCTGATTGGACAGTTTGGGTAGCCGAGGGCACGCACTACGTCATAAAGAACGGAGCCAATCAGCACCCTCCACAGCGTAGACGTGCATCTTCAGGGATCACAGGGGAGAAAAGTAGGGGCCGGTCCTGGGTTAGTTCTGACACTGAGTCCTCACATCACCTGCCAACAGAGGAGGGGTTTTCACCTCCCAGTCCTGCCACCTGCTGAGCCCTCCTGCCTCCCTGGTCCCTGTTCCTGAGAGGATCCTGACTGGGGGTCGCAGCAGCCTCCTTCATTCAGGTTAAAATTTAGTGGCTGCTTATTGACTTCTGAGCCTTTGCTTTTCATGATATATATGGGGCACATTTCTTTTTTCTTTTGAGTAGTGTTTTTTTTTTTACATTGATTTTAAGAATATTTAAAGATATGGAAACTTAGTCATTTTTCCATTTATCTTACAGACTTTTTTCTAGTCTGCCTATTGCGCTTTAATATTATTTTCTATTCCTTGCTGTACTTAGTAATCCAGTGGATTTTATATATTTTATGTATTATTTACATATTGATTTTTCCAGTAATTTCCTTTATCCCTTGTATGTTTTTAGACTTCATTGTTCATCTCTGTATATAAGCTACATCCAATATAATCACATTTTGTTACTTAGAAGTTGATCTTTGCACCTTATAGCTTCTTTTACTGTTTTATTTCCCTTACTACTCCTGCACTAGGAAGTTGAAGATAGATAGTACAGGTGTCATGGTCTAGGTTTACTCCCAGGAGGGGGAAAAATCCAGTGATCCTATATTAGTTGCACTGTTTTTGTAAGTTCCTTTCAATCTTGATCAGAGTAATGAAGTCATTGGCTTTTATTATTTCAATGTTCTGCTAACAATTTTTAATTTTTTTACTAGATGCTGAACCTTATTAAATGGTTTACAACATGTAACCTACATGATAATGTGTTTTTTCTTCCTGTAATTTTTAGCTACCTGGATGACTTGTCTGAGAACTTTAACAACTGTTTCATTTTTTATTATATCTTGCTTACTATTGATGTTTTCTTATGTGGTTTAATTTATTACATTATTACTTTGCTTTGGATACCTCTAGCTCAGTTTATGAAAAGGATGCCTTTTAAAAACTTATTTTTTATTTCATGATCTGGTCCACTTGCTACATCGTCAAAGTAATATTGATTTTCCAAAGGAAATTTAAAAATGTTCTCTGCTTATTTTTGTTTTGGGTAGGTCTGGGAAATGTAGATCTGGTTTTTTTTTTTTGTATTTTTTTTCTTCCTTAAAACTTTGGAGTATTCTGCAAGTCTGGACTTGAAATTTTTACTGTGTGACTTTTTTCTTTGTTGGTTAGTTGTGGTTTTCAAAATGTGATTCAACTTACTGGATTTATGTAGGAGTTTTCCTGTTTTATGTTATACTTGTGTTTTGGAAATTCAACTTTCAAAATACGGTGGATTTTTTAAAAAGATTTATTTTATTTATTTGAAAGAGTTACAGAGAGAGAGAAAGAGAGAGAGAGGTCTTCCATCTGCTGGCTGGTTCACTTCCCTGTTGGCCACAATGGCCGGAGCTGCGCCAATCCGAAGCCAGGAGCCAGGAGCTTCTTCTGGGTCTCCCATGTGGGTGCAGGGGCCCAAGGACTTGGGCCATCTTCTACTGCTTTCCCAGGCCATTACAGAGAGCTGGATTGGAAGAGGAGCAGCTGGGACTCAAACCAGTACCCATATGGGATGACAACATTTCAGGCTAGGGTTTTCTTTTTTTTGACAGGCAGAGTGGACAGTGAGAAAGAGAGACAGAGAGAAAGGTCTTCCTTTGCCATTGGTTCACCCTCCAATGGCTGCTGCAGCCGGCGCACTGCAGCCAGCGCACTGCGCTGATCCAATGGCAGAAGCCAGGTTCTTATTCTGGTCTCCCATGGGGTGCAGGGGCCAAGGACCTGGGCCATCCTCCACTGCACTCCCTGGAAACAGCAGAGAGATGGACTGGAAGAGGGGCAACTGGGACAGAATCTGGCACCCCATCCAGGACTAGAACCCAGTGTGCCAGTGCTGCAAGGTGGATTAGCCTATTGAGCCGTGGAGCCAGCCAGGCCAGTGTTTTAACCTGCTGTACCATAGCACTGGCCCAAATATTGTGGATTTTGATCTCTGTAGTCAAAGTTTTACTTCTAAGAATTTCACACATTAACCCTAGCATCTTGGTGAAGGCTATAACCTCTACAAAAGGATGATTCTGTATTAATTACTAAAATTGGTTATTTTTGTTACTTTTCCCTCTGTTTCTCTAATTGCCTTTATTAGTGGTTTATTAACTTTATTAACATTTTTCCTTAAAAATAATTGTATCCTTTTTTATTTGTGGCATTCTTAATGGAAGTTGATAGATGTCTACTTTTATTTTTCTTTCATTTTTTCAATATTCTTTAATTTTTGTTTTTAAGTCTTGACAAGTAAACTATAATGATTGCTTTTCAGTGTTTTATTTTAACATAATTATTTAAGATTATAAATTATCTCCAAGCAATTGTTTATTAGCATCCACTTTATTACATCTCATGTTGCCAAACCCTATCTGTGCAGGCCATGTCTGACTCCCAGTATCTCTACCCACATGTGTCTGCAACCATCACAGGCTATACTTGTCTCCATTTTTGTTCTTGAAATCTGTCTATTCTGATTGGTGAATTAGTGTCTCAACCATTAGTGACCCATTCTTTACACTTATATGCTCAGGTAGCCACAACCCATCAACTACCCTTGCCAGGTCTGCAAAAGAACTATAGCCCCTCAAAATGTATCACATCCTCATTGAGCCATGTCACTCCTGTTTTCTTTTAGAGAAGCAAGTAAACTTTTCTATACATTCAAAGGTAGGCATTTCCTTATGTAGTACTGACTACTTCTGCATTGTCAGCTTATAAATCATTCTTTCATAACATATAATTGTCCTCATTTTCAGGTGTTTTTGGATTTTTTTGTTTGTTTTAGTTTGTTTTGTTTTACTTTATGGGGCTGCCTATTAATTGCTAACTTGTATTGATGAAAATGAGGTTCATATATCTGAAGTGTCTATAATTCACTCCACATTTTGCAGTGGGCTGAATGTCAAAAATCTGTACTCATAGAGAATATTTCAAGAAGGAGGTACAAACTAAAACTTTGTGTAAAAATAGTTTATGTTTTTAAAGAGCTCTGATGAAAAAATAAAAATGCTGTAATGTACAGCTAGGTCCTAACACAGGGAAAAATGTTAGTTCAGCTATAGTAGTTTGAAAGACATCACTAATTGGTAATATTTAATATTAAAGGATAATAATAGAGTAACTTTAAGAAAGCTAGAAAAAGAACATTTAAGTTCAATAGACAAACAATAAAGTTAAACATCTTAATTAGGGGAAGAAAATATGAAACATGGTGACTATGGTTATTTATATATTATTTTTGACAGGCAGAGTTAGATAATGAGAGAGAGACAGACAGAGAGAAGGTCTTCCTTTCATTGGATCACCCCCCAAATGGCCACTATGGCTGGTGTCCTGCGCTGATTTGAAGCCAGGAGCCAGGGGTTTCCTCCTGGTCTCCCACACGGGTGCAAGGCCCAAGCACTTGGGCCATCCTCCACTGCCTTCCCAGGCCACAGCAGAGAGCTGGACTGGAAAGGGGCAACTGGGACAAAATCCAGCATCCCAACCAGGACTAGAACACAGTGTGCCAGTGCCGCAGGCACAGGATTAGACTAGTGAGCCATGGCACCAGCCAGTGACTATGGTTATTAACAATGTATTGTATTCTCAAAAATTATTGAAAAAAATAGACTTAAGGACTCCTACCTCTTAAAATATGCAAGATGGTATTTCTATTAATTCACTTTGTTTGGCCATTCTACAATGTGTACATCTTTCAGAACATTGCAGACAATGATATTTTAAATAGTTTATGTAAAAAAGAAGAGATTATTTTTGTTGAAGAAGACTTAAATCTATGTATAGATTTTTATAATAAACATGTTCTATTGCTTTTTAAAGACCACATATATACATAGATTTCAAAATTTCTTCCACTACAATAAATTTAGCTTTGAATTCTTTTTCCTTCAAACTTTTTGAAATACCCATTGTTCATAATTAATTAATATATAATGTATATGCTTTTGCTTTTAGATGAAATGCAATTTTTGCTTTTTCAAATGAATAAATAAATAATAAAAATAAAATGAGGATCTATTGGTGGATTTGAAGCACGGAGAGCTTTTTTGTCTTTGGTGTTTTTTTTTAACTTTTATTTAATGAATATAAATTTCCAATGTACAGCTTATGGATTACAATGGTTTCTCCCACCCATAACTTCCCTCCTACCCGCAACCCTTCCCTCTCCTGCTCCCTCTCCCCTTCTATTCACATCAAGATTCATTTTCAATTCTCTTAATATATACTAAGTTGATCTTCTGTATATTAAGTAAAGATTCAACAGTTTGCACCCACATATCAACACAAAGTGAAACATACTGTTTGAGTACTAGTTATAGCATTAAATCACAATGAACAGCACATTAAGGACAGATATCCCACATGAGGAGCAAGTGCACAGTGACTCCTGATGTTGACCCAACAAATTGTCACTCTAGTTTATGGCACCAGTAACCACCCTAGGCTGTCATCATGAGTTGCCAAGGCTATGGAAGCCTTCCAAGTTTGCTGACTCTGATTATATTTAGACAAGGTCATAAAAGACAGAGTGAGGATAGTAACCAATGACCCTAAGAGTGACATTTACCAGGTCTGAACAATTATACAGCATTAAGTGGGGAAGAGGACCATCAGTACACACAGGTTGGGAGTAGAGCCATTGGTGGTAGAGTAGAGGTTATGATTACAAAGGAATGAGGCCCAAGTATGCTAGACAGGGTCTAGAACAAAGGACAGAGTCATTATTAGAGGAGCTAAGAAAGGTGCTGTCTAAGCTACAATTAAGTTTTCTGATTTAGAGGCAAATAGAACTTGACAGAAGGGGCTTGATAATAATCTGGCAGGCTTTACGCCTTGTAAGTTAAGAGGCCCAGACCTATCTATCTATTCACATGGGGTATATCCTAAGGGAGGTGTGAAACTCCTAGGGGAAGGCACCCTGTTGACTTTCATTACTTGGCTGGCCTGGGAGGAGAGCTGGCCAGGTAAAGGTAGGTGGCATCTCTAACAAGAAATGTACAGTTTGGCCTGCAATGTTGCTGACCCTACTTGGCCATCCCCTCAGCTGCAGTGGTCACTTTGGAAGTTGGGCTGAGTGAAGGGCTTTCAGCTTAGAGCCAATAAGATCTGTGGCTCTGACCTGGGCATCCTTCGACTCCAGGGCAGGTCCATTTCCAGTGATCCAACTCTTGGCAGATCTGCCAGGGCTCTTCACAAGCTGACTTCTGCTGAAGCCCAGGCTTACCACATTGAAAGCCACTGCAGTAGACTGACCTGTTGGGTCTCCTTGAGGGCAGATCACCGTACAGATCAGCCATTAATAGGCCTGCCACCCATTGCTTCTG